>NW_028270177.1:78199457-78516559 GCF_037043375.1 Chiloscyllium plagiosum
CCGTCTCTGAAAACAACGCAAGTTCCTGCTGTCCGATGTATCCTCATATCCCGTCGATAACTTTGCTTTTGGATATCTGCGTTGCCAGTTTCTAAATCTCAAATGGTCAGCGTAGTTGGCTGAAATGTTGGTGGTTCGAGCCCACTCAGGGAATAAGCCTCAAATATTTCAGCACAAGCATTTACCCCGAACATGTATTGACATTGTAACTGGGAAAACTCATCCATGATTCACCCCAAGTCCGCAGGGAGTGAGACGTTTACACGCAGCAGAATACGACATCACTTTCTCCAAGCTCCCGATGCCAACAGAAAACGGCCACTGCAGCTTCAATCAGCGACTTTCTGCCAAGCCATGGGAAACAACTCGTGGAAATTCCTTCCTTAGTAACAGCTCTTTCAGTGTGAAAGGAGCAAAGCTTTCACTTTAAATTGGAAAGGGCTTCAGGACATTGGAATGTTGCTCCAGTTCTTGGAACATGTTATAAATAAAACTACTGACTGGTAAATAAGAAGTGGTACACGTTTTATGCAGGAAGAACAAAGAAAATGATGATTGTGAGGACTCTGTCTTGTCAGTAGATGGGAAATTCCCAATACTGTAAACAGAAATGGTTGGGTTTCCTAAGGTAATTTTTCAACTGATTTACTGTCTGCCAGAGTGACTGGAAATCACTTCATATGAAAATATTCAGGTTGAATCTTAAATGCCGGGACAAGTGTTAAATAGATTGTAATGTTTTGACGAAGTAACAAAAGTGAAAGATGTGAATTATGTTATTTGTGATTGAGAGGAATGAGCTGGATCTTTGCAAATTGCTGTGCCAGGTGAATTATGCTCAGAATGAAATAGCAAACTAATTCATCGTGTGCCAATGCTGGATATCTCAGTTCGGTGCAATGTGAGTTGTTTAATCAGAAAGTCGTGCGTCCAAGCCCCATAACAGTCGTTTTCACTGTTTAATAGAGTTCCAGCTCTTCGTTCCACATGCAGAATTGCAAGCTAACGCTGGTAGAGCATTCTTGTTGTTTTCGCTGACACATATGTCCTCCTGCTTTGATCACATGTCGGTTTCAGAGTGAAAACTGTCTGCACTTTACTGGGAGCGCCAGAGACAACTTTATCATTGCAGCTGAAAATACTATGATTGATGTCCATTTCAAAACGTGAGATTCCATTACATCCGTGCACCAACCAAAGTGTTCAAAGACACAGAACGCGAATGACCATTTGTTAGTGATCTGACAGAGACGGCTTAATGTCTCATGGGTCGTGAACAAAAATTAACTGATTCAAAATGTGCTGATGGATCGGAACGGAGCTCTCCCTGTACATTTTGCAATTGTTCTTGTTGTGTGCTCATGTAAGTTTATTAAATGAACAGTTTAGTGCCAGTAACGAGGGTGGGGGTGGGAAAGGATTCTGAGGTTTCAGTGTGGGACAGACGTGATCTGATCGAGCGGGTAAGTCAAATACTCCCAGAACATGGGAGAGCTGATTGGTCCAGAATCACTCCCATCTTCTGTTTCAGAATCAACAAATGAAATTGCTGGAAAAGCTCAGCAGGTCCGGTCGCATCTTGAAAATGAAAACCAAATGAGATTTCGGGACTGGTGATACTTCCTTTTCCATCTCCATGTCCCTCTGCCTTTCTGCAAACTTCCTTTTTATTGAATATGTCCTGACTTCAAACTTTATATTCAGCTTCACTTTTATTGCTTCCTCTCCAACCATTTTCCCAGTCTCTAAAATTGTATCATGCTTGTTCTATCTCTCACTTTGCCCGGGACGTCCAACTGAACAAATAACTCTGTTTCTATTTCCTTAGATACCAGATGGCCAGAGATTGGAAGACATAGGAGGACGGTTAGCGCTTTCAGAATATCTAGTCTGCTCCGCCATTCTTAACCCCATTCTCCAGTCCTCTCCCTGAACACTTACTTCCCAGTCTTAGGATCCAGTCTTTTTCCCAGTCTTTTTGGGTCCTAATCCGTCCCAAAGCCCTCCACATGTGTTGGCAGCTGTTACACCATGTCTACATGACATCAACCTCAGTTTCAGTGATTCTCGGCAAACACGAACTGTTCTGAGCAGCTCGATCGGGTCTCTGGCCCCACTGTGATCCTGCGGGGGAGCAGTAATCATCTTCATCTCCTTCGGAAAGGATCGACGCTTCAAAAAAATCGGACAGAAAGAAAGATAGGCTTGTGTGTCAAGATATGTGGAGGTAATTGCTTTCTGACCTGGTCAGTAAACCTTACTCTGTATATCCCCGCCCATTCTAGCTGTTGTGGTGAAAGGGAATACAAGTACAATTTATTACCATCTACGCTTTTATTCGATATGTATTCTTCCTTGTTCTGAATATGCAGGGAGTTTCCAGCACTGATGGTCACCATTTCTAAGAGTGCATGCCGCGGGCCCTGATCTTTTCTGGAGAGTAGCAGTATCAGTTTGTGCGAAAGTGGCCCAGTAAAAAGCTTAGAAGAAACATTGTTGTTCCCTCTTTCCGGGCGACAGTCTTTCATATCATGAATGATGGGGATTTATTGCATTCTCATCAGCAAACCTTGTTTTGTATTTACTCGCCCAATACTACTGTAGCGGTGAAAAGAATATAATTCCGAATACCTGATGCGTGAATTTCATTTTCAAATTTCTATTCGCAGTGGTCCTTCATATGTGGCGATGTCTATATCACTGCTGGCCATCCTGTTTAAGAGTGCCGTTATATATGTTCCTCTGTCTTGGCGCTGCAGGGAAAATTGTCTGCACCTTTACAGCCAATATTTCCTGGATATTTCAACATGGTATTCTTTATTTTTTCAATCATGTCCACTTTAAGGACACAGTTACCGGGCACTGATCCTTTCTGTAACAACAGTACCGCATGTGCTTGACATGCGAAGGTGGCCTGAATCAGTAACAAGGAGAGCATTCATTTCCTTCTGTCACAGCGAACATGATGTTAGTCTCTGTCAAATGCATCCGAAAATGTGCTGTGAAAGCTTCATTTGAATGCTGTCTGGCGTTTCTCAACGTGTGTCAACCAAAACCAGAAATCCTCAATCATAGTTTGGAGCAGTTCACATATTCGAGTTTCGAAGCAGCAGGCACGGATACAGTTCATTCAGTCAACCACAGAAATGAAAAGATTTACAGGCACAGATGAACTATCGACTCTTGTTCTCATACTGTTACTAATATTACCGTGTGGCCTGAAGTCTAAGCCATATTGTAACTGAAAATTTGGAAATCACAGACAGGCTGCCGAATGAGGCATTATGTATTTTGTTTTCTTGTTCTCACAGAGTTCCAGGAAAGTATGACAGCGAGGGAGAGGAATGCAAGTCAAGTGCAGCTCTGGTGAAACACCTTCTGTCTGATTCAGTCATCAACAAGAAACGTGAATGCGACTAAAGCGGGAAACCTTTTCACAACTCGAACAAAGAGCAATCACGAACAGTGACCACCTCTTTGACATTTCAGATCGTCTTTGACCTTCCCTGAATATGTATAGAAACTAATTTTTGTACACCTCAAAGTGAGAAGTGTTTGATATACCGACAATAAGTGAGTCGCATGTCCTTGATTGCCACATAGGTTTCCAACTCAGCTTGCAGCCAGGTGGCAGTTGCTCATGGCTCTGCTGGATAATGCACTATTATAGAGAAAGAAAAGGAAAGTTGGAACTCTTATTGGCTCTGGGTTTCGAATAATCTTGCTACGTGTTCTGCCATTCTCGGATTCCTGTACTAAATCAGTTTTTCAGTTCATCCGAGATGCAGGAGAGTCAGCGTTTCTGGCAGGAGCAGAATTCATCATCTCCAGTGATCACTTTATCTGAAGAGAGAAAATGAGCAAAGTTTCACACAGCGACTAATCGGAATTGCATTCCGTTTCAGCATGGTAGCAGGTATGGGCTAGCAAATTCAAAGCCAGATTTGCTGATGAGAACAAAAAGCACGACCGCTCAGATAGAGCAATTCCTTCCCACCGCTGATTCTGCAGAACTGGTGCAGTTGCTGTGAGTGTGCTGCAGGGTATCATCAGGTACATGCTCTTGGGTTTCCGGTTTTGGCCTGTGTGCTCGCGTGGCTGAGCAACCTGAGACTCTGATTTCAGATTCCACTTCTTATAAAGGCTTGTGTTTGCATCCCTGCGCGGCCACGTGTGATAATGGATTAAGCTGGCAACGTTTTGTAGGGATGGGTTTTGTTAAAGTTGAACAGAAAAAAAAACAGTCATTTCTTCTAAGCCGGTTGTGATGTGGCACAGCAGAAAACAACCAACATGTCAGTGCCCATGTTTTACCCTTCTGCTATAGTTATCACGTTCCCCGCCAGCTCGAAATGCCACCAGCAGAATATGCGACTCAAAAACAGGCTGCGCCAATCTTTCATATTCCAGACAATTTGCATTTTTCACCGTTTCTCTGAAAATGAATGTTAATGTGAAATTAGGTTCAACATTGAATCTGCTCGCAGTTTTCTGTTGTTGCGAAAATGAGGAAAATTGCGATACGAAACTTGGTTACTTTTCCCTAATTTCCTTAATTTCTGTCCTGATGAGAGAGGCTGGTGATTGGTCCTCTCGATCTGGTGGAGACATCAGCCCAATTGTTAACCTCATCTAATCGAGACTGTAATTGGTAATCTTCACTTTTCATGGTTCATTGTTAGTCAGTTCTGATTCATGTTACTTGAGCACTTTCCTGGAGTATTGGTGCACTAAGGCGCCAGTACGTTGAAAGCACCATTTGGAATTGCCTCGCTGCAATTTGGGTGAGCAGCTCATGACCCAGACGACTCGCTCTGCCTCACAGACAGCATTTATGAGTCCGTGTGTCTGAAAATAGGTTCTCTTTGTCAGTTCTGCTTCTGTTCATGAGTTGTCAGTTTTTGGTTTCGCTGGAGAGTTGCGCGGGCAACATGATTTGTGAGGTATTTTCTGCAGCCAAAATCTCCCACTGAGAAGTTGGGAATGTGTCAAGAAGAATGGTCATTGGCAGCCTAATACCAGAAAAAATGATTCGTTGCTGGTTTTAACCGAAGCAGCCTGAGGGAGTTATCTCAAATGGGAGAGTACTCGCTTTGCATGTGAGAGATTGCGGGGTGGCTAGCTGCGTTCTCCATCCCATTTTAGGGCGGCACCGTGGCTCAGTGGTTTGCACTGCTGCCTCACAGTTTGATTCCTGTGCGTAGTTTGCACATTCTCCCTGCGTCTGCGTGAGTTTCTTCCCACACTCAAAAGATGTGCGGAAAAGGTGAATTTGACATGCTAATTTGCCCATAATGATCGGTGCATTAGTTCGAGGGAAATTGGTCTGGGTGGGTTAGTCTTTGAAGAGTCGGTGTGGACTAGTTGTGCTGAAGTGCCTGTTTCCATACCGTAGGGAATCTAATCTAACCATCTTCCAGAAAACCAGCCCAACGCACTGACCAAGTGATGAGTGCCGATTCAAACTGGTGTTCGCCACTGCAGCATCTCCGAGGGGCTGAGCCCGTAAACAACCGCTGTATTTGTCAAATTTTCAAGTTTATTCTTTTTCAACTTTCTTGTCTGTATACAGATCAATATGCCTTTGAAATGTTGAGAGTATACCAGACTCCACCACTAAATCTGACAACTCATTCCAAACACGCAAGTCTTTCTGTGTGAAAAACACAATGTACTTCAGATCCCTTTTTAAATTTTACCACTCTCCCCTTAAAACAGTGTTCCCTTGTTTTGAACTTGCCTGTCTTGGGAAGAAATGTTCATTGACCAATTACTCTACCGCCTCCTTCAGATTGATATAAACCTCTGTGAGCCCATCCCTCAGCCCTCAAGCTCCAGGGAAAATTTTCACATCCTGTTCAGCTTTACGCTACAGTCCAAACACTGCATGCCTTGCAACATCCTCAAAAATCTTATCAAACTTACGCCAAGTTCGCCATTGAAAGTGTGTGTGGGTAAGTGCCTGAAGTGAGGCGATGCTGAAACACTAATCATGAAAAACGTGTTTGCGGGAGTTTGTGTGGCAGCGTGGCAGAGGTGTCGAAGGAACTGTCTTTAAACTATAACCTCGATCCAGTCATTGATTTGAATTCCCACCACGACCAGAACCACAGGTGAAGTCGGGAACTCTGTTTTTCATGAAAGACCAAAAAACATTGAGATGTCAGGATTTGTTCCCATATTCGGCTGTTTTTTCACAGGAACTTTCACTAACTAAGGCTGAGGGACTGCCCAAGCTCAACGAGTCAAAGCTGTGCGTGCATTTACTTGACTATTCGAACACAGGAACTCGGACTCATTTTTTGTGTGTTTCACAGTTACTCGGTGTAAATTTAAAACAGCCTCTGGTTATGTAGAAGAGTTCAAAGCTGGAGATTCTCCACTGAAAATGCACAGAAAAAGGCAATCTCTTATTGCTTTTGTTGTAAACTGATAACTTAGACTGTTTAAACTGACAGGATAACGCGGATCCATCCGTCCTCTTGGGCACCTTAAACCGCGTTAATATCCGCAAAGGTAAACTCACACGAAGAGGAATGGGCTTATTGTAGTGAATTGTTAAGGAGTGGTGTGTGAGTCAGAGTGAATAGTGGTCACTAAATACTGACACTGACATTGAACGTTGCAACACCACCTCCTCACTCACTTGCTGCCTCATGCCTCCCAGTCATCATTGCCTTTCACATTTTCCTCTCGTCCGTTCCACTTCTCAACTTATTCCCGACAGCTTGCAAGTGTTCCCTTAGAAACTGCAGCTTTAGGAAACGTATTACTGGGATAAAGCCATTGCTCAATGTGATGGGATGCACCGTCAATCCCTAATTACTCGAGTGATTGAGATTTTGAGTTACTCCGCATAACCCTGGATGTCCTCAGTAGCGGGGTACAGGTATGATGCCATGAGGCAAGGGTTCAGACGGAGTGACATTGAAGGAACAGCGAAATATTTTCAACTGGGAAACGCGAGAACCTTGGAGGGGTAATTGCTGTGATAGCTTTCGCTTGTATTTGCTGCCATTGTCCTTCCAGACAGATGATGATCGATCACTGAATTGTTCTGGCTGGATCCGTGTGTGTGTTCTGGGTGCAGCCAGGATTTAGTTTTCATTCGGATAATTCACAAGAAGAGAATTAAATCTACATCTCCTGACTGGGAATGAAGGCCTGTTCTGGGCAATGCAAAATCAGACTCGTCTGCAGGGATGTCCATTGACACTGCAGTAGCCTTTCGGACCTGTACAAACTCTAGTGCCTGCTCTTCACGCCATAATCGTCTTCGTCAGCAGTGTTTCTCTCTCCATGTTTCCAAGTCGGTTCATATTATCACCCTTGGTTTCAATGTGAAGAAAGCAATGCTGTGATAATCTGATGTTGTTCAGCAGATATACTGCAGCAAGTTAGGTAAAGACTGATGCAAACACGAGCTCGTTTTCAGCTGCGCTGATGTTTTGGCAGCAAGAAAGGCATCGTTCAACTCGCCTCATTCCGGGTGACGGGCTCGAAATGACCAGTGGTTTCTCGCTGAATTAGTTCAGGCTCTGGAATGTAAAATACTTCAAATATGAAAGTACAGCGAAAGGTAACGGTTCACAGAGTGGGGAATTCCAAGTGAAACAGTGACGGTGACTATGTTTGCTGATTTTTCACCTTGTGAATGCTGTTTCCCTGATGTGGACGTTTACATTCCCTATAGACAAACTGTCACAGCCAAACCTGGTCTTTGGATCAGTGACGGAATTGGTAATTGCCTGACGTCGAGTTAGGGGATTGTCGGTTCGCATTTAAAATCACGAGGATGTAGCGTGCTCGTCTATTCCTATTGTCTGTCAGGAAAGGAAGGGTTTGGGTTTTCGAATTTACAGTTTCTTTCGTCCACTTCAAATTCTACCTCAGATCAACGTCTCTCATTGTCTGTAGAACTGGCTTTGGTTTAACCAAAAGCTGCCTTTTGGCGGTTGAACTTGCATGTTGGAGCGGACAGCTGAAGTGAAGCACAAGGAGCTGGTCAAATCCTGAGAACTCTGCCACTCTCGGGGAATGTGTCTGTGCGTCTCTTTCTGTGGGAAACACGACGTGGGTAATAACACAGTGTGACTATGTCAAACTTCAATCCCATTGTTGTGTCATCTAAGATCAAAGCGACAACCTCACTGCCATTTGCACTGGAAACATCAGAAGACATAAGGTTATGGACCAAAGCTGGAAACTGGGAATAGAATAGATGAATGTCTTTGAACCAGACTGCACCATGGGCCAAATGGGATTTTCTGTTCTGCAAAACTTGAAGACAAGTAGAAAACAATCTGCAGTGAAACTGATCAGTAATTAAAGGGAAAAGCCATTTCATTGAGAATACGTGCAAGAGCGTCTGTCTTCATTCCGTGTAATGTCGTAGTTAGGATTTGGAACTCTAACCGCCATAGTATTGGTTCTATTCTCGAACAGGGAATGAATGTTTTATTGCGCAAATATATCGTGGTACCAGTATTTCTTACCACTGGTTCCTACCTGGTAATGCTTGGTTTTGTGCCAGGTTATCAAAAATCCAAAAGATGCAGGTTTTGGAAATCTGAACTAAAAAAGAGAATTGATGGAGAAACCCGCTACACCTGGCAACATCTGTGGAGAGAAGCACATTTTTTTAGATGGACAGGAAACAAGTTAGTTATAGATTTCTAGATTATACTGTTGGGAAAATGATAATTTTACCTGTCGAATTAGTATATTTATCAAAATCACTCTTGAGCTTACAAACGTCGAATTTACAATCTTAAAAGGACTTAATCAGCTGTCATGCTACTTTCATTTTCCTGAGCTGGTGGAAGGCTATGTTTTAATGGCTACATTTCCTTTTGCTTTCTGGTATTTAGTAGTCACGCTGAATGGAGAATTGTTTCTTTCAGTGTCTGCCTCAATATGTGTCTTTGTTTTCTTCTATATGTGTCTCTGTATTCTCCTGGGCCTTTTTCACATTCTTCGACTCTCTGGCTGTCCATATCCCTCATTTCCCATTTCTGCTCTTGAAACGCCTGACAGGCTTTCTGACTCCTGGCTGGCGTCGGTCGAAGTAGTCTCACATTCTCTGGATAATGCGCCTGTCACTTTGACCTGAGGCAAGGAGACATTTCTTCCTCAAAATCTAAAGACCCTTTCGATGTTAAAGTTGAATTCCTTATCCAACAGAAAAAGAAAGTAATTACATGTTAGTTGAAGAAGAACAAGGATGCATTTACTGTTGGTGTACAACCAATGAATGGTGACAGCAGAGAATGAGGGTGATCATGTCGTGGTGTCAGTGCCATTACCACAACATTCCCCGGGAATGCTGCAGTGTCTCCTGCCTCACCACTTAATTTCCAAAAAACTGGGAATGAAGGAATGAGAATAAGAGGATGAGAAGCAGAAGTGCTTGTGGAACTGCGGGAAGAATCTCCAGGTTAAAATAGTAGTTAAATAGAGCAACATACACTACTGGATTTAAACCTGGAAAATGAAGCTGGAACGCGAAATCAGAATATACAGCAATTCAAACAGGACACTCAGTGTCTCGATCAGCAACATAATATTTGCGAGAAATAACGAGCTTTCAATACAATGAGCAGGCATCAGTGTGATGGGAGGTGCTTTCACCAGCTAAGCCACGGCGTCACGTTAAAAGCCAGATTTCTCGTCCATATGTGCAATGCCTGAACCACTTGATCACAGGAATTGGAAAACGCGTTTTCTGTATTAGCGTTGCTCAGTATGAATGGCAATCAAACTCTGCTTGTGCAAAAGCAGACATTTCAATGCTGAACATGCCCCACTGAAAAGGCACAGAAAAAGATAGCATCCTCTTGCATTGGCATCCAACAGATATTTTCATCTGTTTAAACTGACAGAATAAAGAGGATGTGTTCATCTCCTCTCGCGTCCCATTAACCACGTGAATACACACGCAGGGATTTTCAAACCAAAATGAACAGGCTCATTGTTGTGAATTGACAGCAGTGGTGTGTGAGTCATTGCGAACAGTGAGCAACAAATGCTGAACCAATAGCACTGACACTGAGCTTTGCACCATCAGCTCCACACTCACATCTTGTGTCATGTCTCCTCGGCATCAATGCATTTGACTTTAGTTATTCTACCCTGCACCTCTCCTCAAGTTATTCCCAACCGCTTGCAGTGTCGAATTAGAACGTGCAATTATTAGAAATGCATTTCTTGGACACAGTTGTCTTTCAATGAGATAAGATTCACTGTCCATCCCTAATTATCCCAAAGATGTAGGGGACGAGTTACTTTTGTTAACTCCTCAAATTCTTAATATGGAGGTACTGACAAGAAACCGCTAGAGATGGAGTTCCTGGATTGCGGAAAGCAGACCGACCCCAAACTGCTAACGTAACTCACCCAGGGAAGAGCAGCCGGACCCCACTCTGTCAATGTAACTCAACCAGGGGACAGAAGTCTGACATCACACGATCAATGTAACTCAACGAGGTAATTATGGCCTGACCGCACTCTGTTAATGTAACTCAACCAGCGAATAGCAGACTGACCCAACACTTTATATGTAACTCACCCAGCAAATGGCAGACTGACACGACTCAGTCAGTATAATTTACCCAAGAAAGAGCAGACTGATGCCACTCTGTCAACGTAACTCACTCAGAGAAGTGCAGGCTGTACCCATTTTGTCTCTGTCGCTCATCCAGGAAAGAGCAGGCTGGTCTGATTCTGTCGATGAAACACAAGCAGGGATTCGAGCCTGACTCCACTCTGTCAAAGTAACTCACTCAGAGAAGAGAAGACTTATTCCATTCTGTCTACGTGAATCGAAGACAGTAATGAAACCACACTTGCTGTAGACAGAGAAGAGCAGACTGTCACGACTTTGAGAAAGTAACACGCCCATGGAGGAGCAGACTGACACCACTCTCTTAACGTAGCTCACCCAGGGAAGAACAGACTGAGTGTATCATTTGCGTATGTTGCTCTACAAGAGTCATTGTTCAAGTCCAGCATCAAGGTACACTGGAAGATACCCAAAAGTAGTCTCCCCCGATTGGTGTAAATACACGTTTCTCCCCTGCAATCCACTATCTGGAATGCTATGGTCGGTAGCGTGTCAGGCTTGGGGCTGTAGTTAGCCTGGAGTTCGGGTGGTAACACGAGATTTGCCCAAATTGCCCCCCACTATCAAGGTCAGGCTAGTCGCCTCCCATGGAAGCAGACAACTGGCATTTCTCGCCAGGCTCTCAGTAATTTGCTGGGCAGACTACCTTTGGGCTGTGTGCAAACATATCCAACAAGTGTCGCCAATGTCTGATCTCTCGTTTTGTCTTATGACCAAAGCACATGCTCTGTTCCCTTCACATCTAGCAATGGCCCTTCGCAGCTCCCAACCTACTGGCGTCGCAGTTACGCCATTTAACTCCAGCAGGCAAATTCCCCTCCTGCTTTAAATTCGCTCTCTCGCCACGGCCGTCTCCCTTCGGGTTCGGGTGTGTCATTAATGACCTTTGCCCGGCTTCGGGTTAGCTCAATGATCTGGTTTGATTGGTTGCCATGCCCCACTGCTCCTATCGTCTGTCGTACATTCTGCACTGCATCTCGGGGGGCGGGGGTGGGGCGACTGCACCACTATATTCACCTGTCTACAGATGTCGGAGAAGGATCTACCTATTCCACACCACGAGACTCCCTCATTGCTCTTCTGAGTCTTACTTTGCTCATAGAATATCTATTTCCCATGTCAGGTGCCCCTTTTGCCGTGGTGGTTACTACTGAGTGCCAGTCACCGGCGTGGCATGGATCCCTGCATAAATCGTAATTATCGAATTTATAGTCGTCGTTGTTGCTGAACGGCTATGGGTAGCATGTAAAGATCCACTTCGTCCTATCAGTTAAGATTACCGTCAGCTGCTGCATCCCAGACGCCCCTGCCCTGATGAATATTCCTATCAGGGCGCTTGCCAACAGTGTGAACTGGGGAACCCCACATTTGCTTAAGTCTTCTAATAAATACTTGCTCTAAATTGGTTTTGGTGTTGTGCGATGTCTCGTCAGTCCCAGCTGCAAGTTTGTAATGGCTGGCGTGTATCCACGTGGCTGTTTTGGCGATCTTAACAGCTATCTGTGCTGTAAGGCGTACTTGAAACGGTCCCAGCCACCTCTTTGCCTTCCTGTTTTCCCTCCTGACGTCTTTCGCCACTATTCATGCTCCAGGTTATAGATCATGCATCTTCCCTTCTGCTGATTGGGGTAGTACTGTCTTCACTTGATTCTGTATTTGGGACAGAAGTGTAGAGAGTTTCATGCAGTAACACAACATCTCATCCTCACAGTGGCCAGTTATTTGGCTTCCCTTACATCTCGGGACAATTCCTGTGTTTGGGGCCTACCAAACAAAATCTCAAACGGTCTAAGATTAATTCTCCCTCTCCTCCTAGATCTCATACACATTAGCACAATTGGAAGTGCCTTTGTCCATGCCATCCCTAGTTCCTCACAGCATTTTGTCAATTTATTTTTTAAGGTAGAATTTTCTCTTTCCGCTGCCCTACCGCTCGTTTGGTGATAGGCACAGTGTTATCTCATGTTTATTCCCAAATACTCACTAATCTGCTGTCGGGCATTATGGGCAAATGGTGTCCCACTGTCACTACTAAGCATAGAGTGTAGGTTTGCTCGCTGAGTTGTACGTTTGATATCCAGACGTTTCATTACCTGGCATATGGAGGTTAGTGGGCTAGTGTAGGTTAGGTGGGCTTGGATCGGCGCAACATCGAGTGCCAAAGGGCTTGTACTGCGCTGTATTTTTCTATGTTCTATGTCCTAGGTTACATCATCAGTGATGAACTCCAAGTGAAGAGAAGCTGTTGTCTCCTGCTTTCTAGTTATATGTTTGTCCAGGATGGGGTTCCTGGGGTTTGTGGTGATGCCATTTCCTGGTCGTTTTCTGAGGGGTTGATAGATGCTATCTATCTATATATATATATATATATATATATATATATATATATATATATATGTCTTTTTATGGCGTTGTGGTTGGAGTGCTAGGCCTCAAGGAATTCTCTGGCATGTCTTTCCTAACCTGTTCCAGGATAGATGTGTTGTCCCAGTCAAAATGGTGTTTAAATTTCATCCGTGTGAAGGGATACGAGGGAGAGAGAGTCGTATCGTTTTTGTGGCTAGCTGGTGTTCTGTATCCTGGTGGCTAACTTTCTTCCTGTTTGTCCTACGTAGTGTTTGCGTCAGTTCTTGCATGCCATTTTGTATAAGACGTTGGTTTTGTCCATGGGTTGTATTGGGTCTTTTAAATTTGTTAGTTTTGTTTGAGACTGTTGGTGGGATTCCGAGGGGTCTTAGTAGTCTGGCTGCCACTTCTGAGACTTCATTGATGTATGGAAAGGTCGATAGGGTTTCTGGCTGTGTTAGGTCTACTTGTCGTGGTTTGTTCCTGAGGAATCTGTGGACTGTATTTTTTAAGTATCCATTCTTCTTGAATGCGTTTTATAGGTGGTTCTCCTCTGTTTTACGAAGTTCGTCTGTGCTGAAATGTGTGGTGGTTCGTTGGAATAGTGTTCTGACACAGCTTCCTTTTTGCGTTTTGGGATGGCTGCTGGTGTAGTTAAGTGTTTGGTCAGTGTTCGTCGGTTTGCTGTATATGCAGACACACCAGAGAATTCCGAGAGGCCTCGCACTCCAATCACAACGCCATAAACAATCACATAGATCGATTTACCATCTGTCAACCCCTCAGAAAATGAATCGGAAATGACATCACCACAAACCCCAGGAACCCCATCCATGACAAACATACAAATAGAAAGCAGGAGTCAATATCTTCGCTTCTCTTGGAGGTCGCCACTGATGATGTTACCTAGCCAGGTAATGAAACGTGTGGATAACAAACGTACAGCTCAGCGAGCAAACTTACACCCTAAACCTCAACCGGAGCTATAAACGTTCACAAACCTTGGGGCTACTAAGCCTCTCAGGGATGCTCCATCTCGGAATTATCTCAGTTAGGAAAGCTTTGGTTATGGCACTGGCATTCTGTTTTGCCGTGGGGAACGCTTGCACCCATTTGGAAAACATATCAACTATTACCAGACAATACCTTTTTCCTTTGCAGGGTGTTAGTTCGGTAAAATGCAGTTGTAAATGTTCAAATTGCTTTTGGGGTTTCGGAAGTGCTACATGACTCATCTGTATTCCCCTCCCCACATTATTGTGGCACAGATAACACATCGTTCACAATATTTCTGGAAGTAATGAGTAAATCCCTCAGTGTACCACTGTGCTGAAATTCTGTCATATCTCCCCTCTGTGGACACATGTTCCTTACCGTGTGTCAGTTTGGCATAGAATGGAAATAATGGTCGTGGTAGAAAAGGTTGAACATTGGGGCCACACCGTACCCCTTACCTCAAACTGCACTCTGCTTTTTCCCACTCAAATGTGTCTTCAAGCCTGGACTTCGACTGTGTCTCCCGTACGTCTGCTGTTGGGGGAAGGATTTTTGTCATTCCCATGTCAAACGTCTGCTGGGCTGCTGTCCTTGCCGCTGACTCTGCCCTTGCATTTCCTTGAGAAACGGAATCGTTATTTTTCGTGTGGGCATCATATTTACACAAAGCGATTGATTTAGGCAATAGGAACGCTTCCAAGATGTCAGAAATCTGATCATGGTGTGTGATGGGCTTTCCGGTGAATGTCAAGAAGTCCCTGTATTTCCACAGGGTTCCAACATCATGTGCATCTCCGAATGCGTATCTGCTATCGGTTAAATATTTGTTGTGTTTCCCTTAGCCAATTTACATGCCTCAGTCAAGGCTATCAGCTTCGCTGCTTGCGCTGGCAGTTAAGAAGTGAGTGATCCCGCTTTGAATACCTCACGGGTAGTTACTACCCCATGCCCAATAAAATTCTGGCCTATCTCTTTGCTCCTGAATGCTGACCCATCCACAAAAAAAACGCCATATTTAGATTCTGAAGTGGTGAATTCTGCAAGTCTTGTCTAGGCAGCACATTTCGTTAATTACAGCGATACAATCATGTGGGTCTCCGTCTCCTTCTCTAGTGAGAGGATTAGCAGCATTAAGGTCGTCACATCGTTTTATTGCAATATTAGGCTTCTCCAATAACACAGTATTGTATCTGAGTCAACGCGCTGCCGACGTATGTGCTGTCTTTTGCTCGGAAAGCAGTAAGGATACTGCATGTGCGATCAGTTTGGTTAAGTCGCCATAGCCGATTATATCCATGGACACTGCAACAGCCTTTTCAGCTGCAACCACAGCTCGCAGACATTTACGCAATCCTGCCGCTACGAGGTCTAGCTTAGCCGAAAAATAAGCTGCAAGCCTGAATTTTCCTCCATGATCCTGCAACAACACAGATGTCATGCAGCCATGCTTCTCATCTACCGTTTGACAGAAGGTTTGTTTGGATTCGGAATCCCCAGTGTAGGTGTACTTTGAAACGTCTTTTTCAATTCAATTCGGCCGCTGGGATCCATTGCAACGGACCTTCGTTCTGCTACCCTTTTCCATTGGCCATTTCACTTCAGGGCGCCTCAAGATTTGTGTAATTTGGGATAAACGTTCTTCAGTAGGAGCGTATGCCCCAAAAGGATAGCAATTGTCTCTTCATGTGAGGCCTTGGAATTTGCTGAATTACTTGCACTAAAGAATGTATTTGCGAAATCCACGGCAGGGAACCATTTACTGTCCGGTCTAAATTGAACTAATACAGTATAGGGTTCGGGAACATTTGATGCGCGCGGGACAACACTGTTGTTGACTGCTTGTAGGTCTTGAACAAACCTGCTTTCCTCCGGTTCACTTGGAATTTTTGCCTTTTTGATCAGAAAAACGTGAGTTCTCACCGGTGAGTTTACATAGGGGATTATCTCTCTAGCCTTTGGGAAGGATTGAAAGACTGGAGTAACTATGTCCATGGCCTCGGGTTTTAACGGATATTGTGCCCTGCAAGGACGATACTCCGACTTCGTGGTTACTCGTATTGGTTCACCGCCTCGTATAAGCCCCAAATCATGTTTGCCTTTTACGAATAATTCAGTAGGGACCGTTATTAATCTTGGGTCTGAGAATTTATCTTAGGGAAACGCCAGGCCAGCCTTCTAGGCTCTTCAGGGCTCGCGGGGGTTACCTCGACTGTTCCATTGCCTGAGTTGGACAAATTAATTTCTTCCTATATGTCCGCACATCTGCATTGAACCACATACCCACATCGTCCCAAAACACCCAACATTTCGTTCTTTATGCCTTCAGTACCCGTGGCCCCAAATCCTGCCAACAGTCACAGGACACCTTCGCCAGTGACAAGCGAGGAGCGTAGCCTTCCACATCAAAAATATAGAGTTTACTTGCCGTCACAGGTACTTGACATAAGTTCACACTGACTGCACATCTGCCATCCCTTCAATAAAATTCGCACAATAACAATTGACCTGGTTTAACCAATCTCCTGAACCAATACTTCTCTTATGGTTCCTCAGGGCCATCGTGGTGTATGTGTGCTGTGCAGTGCAGCATATTCCCGCAAAGAAAATCGGTGTTATAGGATTAACATGGTTACCTGCTTCCAGGGCGAGTGAATTGCTCAATGAACTCATTGCTCTCTGGCTTAATCGCCACTCATAGACATACACCAGGGCTCGTGGGTTGTATTTTGCAGTTTACACTTGTGAATCTTCCCTTTGAATTATCTGCAAGCCCGTCGGAGTACTGAGCAAATACAACCCCAGTCTCACTATGAGATCCCGAGCCATCAAATGTAAAGGACAGAATTCCGCTAACAAGATTGAGAATTAGAATGTATACACATTACTGATTTCACACAATATGGGTGCGGTAAAACTCTTTCATATCACGACGCCTGATGCCTCCATTGAGTTCAGGAACATTCCACTCATCTTTATTGGCGTCACTTCTCTGAACTGTCTTGATTTGAGGAGTGAATGTGCTTGCCAGGTATCTACCAAAAAGGTAACTGGTGTACCTTCCACATATAACATAGAGGTAGGCATCGACATATACATATCATTTTTATATTGAACATATTGTCCACACTTCGCAATCTCATGTTCAATATAGAGTTGGGACACATCTCAGTGCCCGTTAGGTTAGTAGAAGAGATTAGCATAAGGGATTCTTCGTTGCCAAGTACAAAGGAAAGAGGGTTACCTGTACCTTGCGGCCTGCCCACCTCGACCTCAGTCGTCCCCTGTCAGTCACCATGCTGTCCAGCCTCCAGGACCGATTGAGGCTGTCTGTGCGGGCACTGTCTCGACCAGTGGTCATTGCTCCGCAAACAAAGCACCAGCCAGATCTATCTCTGCAAGCGCACTTCCGCGATCCCTTCCTCTTTTGCGAACTCCACCTGTGCCTCTCTCTTTTCCCGCAGTTCCTCACTCCAACGGCTGAACGATCATTTGAATCATAATGAGCTTAGGTTTATTTGATTGCTGTTCCATCTTTAATTTCCGGTTATGGTTCTCTTGAGCCAGCAATTTTTCAGCATGCATCACGTATTGTTCTATCTAATTCAGCTTTCCCGTGTCCCGGGTAATATACGGATATTGTTACCTATTTTGTTGTTTCGTACTTCATTCCATTGATGAAGCTGCTCCTCAGGTGTGCCTCATACGGTGTGATCTCTGCCGTCGTTATGTCCTTGGGTGGTATCAGTCCACAGTAAACGTTATCGACTTTCGTGAGGTGCTTAAGGTACTGGGACATTGTCTCGACTTCTTTAGGGATTCTTGCTTCAATTGATTGTGGGTACGATATGCTATTGGTGATTCAGCAGACCCTGAGGCGGCGACCATTGACTTGGAATCTTCGCGAAGTGGATCTCATAGAGGGGCTGTAGCTCTTCGAGGGCACCCATTAAGGTCAGGATCTGAGCCAGTCTTAAGACACTGTACAGCTTTATTAAGTTGTTTTCCGTGTGTGTGTGTGCATGTGCGCTGGTGTTTGTACCTGTACTTGATGTATCTTTTATTCGAGATTTTCTTTCCCTGAAATCAGGCTCAGCCTTCATCATTTTATAAGCACTCCAATTCACAGGTTCTATTTTACCCTTCCGTTTCTCCTTCTCTCTCTCCTCCAACGGTGACCTCAACATTTGCAACTGCATGTTACTAAAATTTCCTTCCTCCAGAAAAACATATTCCTTGATTTACATTTTTAACTGCTTTACAGAAACTGGGCCATAATTATTTAGCATATATTGTATTTTTTCTTGACCATTCCGAGTTGTCTGTCGACCCTCTTTTTGTTCGCTCTTGCTGGAGCCGATTTTCATGGATATTGGAAAAGTGTTCATCTCTCTCTGTCTGTCTCTCTGTCTGTATATCTGTCTATCTCTCTCTCTCTCTCGCACGATACCAAAATCTTCTCTTTGCCAATATAACTTGCTTTTACCTCTGGAGTTCTCCTCTCATTGGGCGCTACCGCCTCATTGCCTTGGTTTTCACAAAACAAGAACCCACGTAACCGGTACAGCTTTGGCGACTCCAACGCTGCCCATGGTGGCTCCAAGTCTCAAACCACCGTTAATCTTGCTGTCCCTTAAACTCTCTAGAGACGGCAATCCTTTCCCTTGAATTTTACTCGAATACCGCGCGAGAGTTCACTGGCGCCTCTTCCTGGTTCATTTATTCTCTTCAAACGAGTCTCTATGTCGGATTACTTTAGCCACAACTCTTACCCCGACCCGATTCGATTCAGAACGCGACTCTGGGGCGATCCACTTATCCCCAGTCCTCTCACGCAAAGGGGCCAATTCAGCACTCGAGATGAAGTGAAAGACCTTCAAGGCAGTGGCGCGTACACCTTCTGGGAATCTTCAAAATCTTACCCAGTCGCAGGGTCCCAGGCTAGCCCCCTAGTTTACTGCCGTGGAATTTCAATCGACTCGACGCAAATGCTCCCAAGAGCAAAGAAAAAGTTTATTTTTGAAATTTGCAGAGTGGACCCGACACATTTGCAAGACGCCTCATACAAAGGACGCCTGACGGTTTTCACATATTCCCTTTATACTATATATCGCCTTGCTTTATCACACCTCAAGCCAGGAACCTGGATCAGTCGAGTTCCTTTCCACACATGGAGTTGCTTTTTCTAATTAATTGACTGCTGATATAATAGATTATTGGCCTTGAGAGTCAGCTGTAAATTAGTTTGAACTTTACATTTTCTCTGTCTTTTTGCAAAGTTAGGACTATAGTTCTTTGTTCCAACCATGGTTTCACAGATTTCCCAATAAATGATAATTTTCCATTCCAGGGGTTCAGGCTGACAGTGACTCAATAAGTGTGATGGAGTGAGGATGATAGTGACACAATGAGGGTGAGGTGTCAGCGTGATAGTGACGCAGACTGTGTGAGTGGATCAGGCCGATAGTTGCGCAGTGAGGGGGGTCAGAGTGATAGTGATGCAGTAAGTCTGAGGGATCAGACCGATAGTGACGCAGTAAGTGTGAGGTGGTCAGGCGATAGTGAAGCACTTCGTGTGAGGGGTCAGTGTGACAGTGACGCAGTAAGAGTGAGTGGTCAGGCTGATAGTGACGCAGTAATTGGAAGGAGATCAGGCTGATAGTGATGCAGTAAGCGTTACTGTGTCAGGCTGATCCTGACGCATAAAATGGGAGGGGACAGGGTGATAGTGATGCAGTAAGTGAGATGGGGTCAGGCAGAGACTGACGCAGTGAGGGTGAGACAGTCAGGGTGATAGTGAGGGAGTAAGTGTGTGCGTTCAGGCTGGTAGTGACACAGTAAGTTGAGAGCGTCAGGCTAATAGTGGCCAATAAAAGTGAGGTGTTAGTGGAATAGTGACATAGTAAGTGTGAGGTGTCAGTCTGATAGTGAAGCAGAAAGTGTGTGGGGGTCAGGCTAATAGAGATGCAGCAAGTGTGATGGGGTCAGGCAGATAGTGTCACAGTATGTGTGAGGCGTCAGGCTGATAGTGATGCAGTAAGTGTCCGTGAGTCAGAGTGATCCTAATGCAGGAAGTGAGAGGGGACAGGATGATAGTGACGCAGTGAGTGTGAGGGGGTCAGCGTAATGGTAACGGAATAAGTGTGAGTGTTCAGGCTGATAATGATGCAGTAGGTTGAGGACGTCAGGCTAATACTGGCCAGTAAATGTTAAGTGACAGGGTGATAGTGATGAAGGAAATGTGAGGAGTCAGACTGATGGACACGGTGAAATTGTGAGGGGTCAGGCTGATAGTGATGCTGGACGTGTGCGAGTGTCAGGCTGATAGTGACGCAGTAAGTGTGTTGGGAGCAGAGTGACAGGAACGCAATAAGTGTGAGCGGCTCTGGATGATAGTGACATGTCAGTATGAGGGGGAGGATGGTAGTGATGCAGTGAGTGTGAGATGTCAGGATGGCAGTGAAGCAGACTGTGTGAATGTGTCATTTGTGATGGTGACAGGGTGACAGTGACGCAGATGCTTTCAGGGGGTCAGGTTGTAGTGATGAAGTAATTGTGAGGGGTCAGGGTGGTAGTGACGCAGTGAGTGTGAAATGTCAGTGTGATAGTGACGCAGAACATTTGAGGGGCCAGGCTTATAGTGACGCAGTATGGGCAAGGGGTCAGGGTAACAATGATGTAGATGCTCTCACAGGGCCAGGTTGTAGTAAAGCTGTAAGTGTGAGTGTCTCAGGCTGATAGTGATGAAGTAAATGCGTTGTGGTAAGGTGGATAGGGATGCAGTAAGAGTGCAGGGGTAGTGCTAAAGTGACGCAGTAAATGTGAGTGTTGAAGCTGATAGTGACGCATTAGTTTGAGGGGATCAGGCTGATCTTGACGCAGTAAGTGTGACGTTGTCAGCATGATAGTTACGCTGTAAGTGTATGGGGGCACAATGATCTTGACGCAGTAAGATTGGGGAGTCAGGGTGATAGTGACGCAGTAAGCATGAGTGGGTAAGTCTGATTGTGACGCAGTATATGTGAGGGAGTCAGCCTTGTAGTGGCGCAGTATGTGTGAGATGGTCAGGCTGATATTGATGCAGTTAGTGTGTTGGGGTCAAAGTGTTAGTGACGCAATAGGTGTAAGTGGCTCAGCATAATACTGACACAGTGGTTGTGAGATACCAGTGTGATAGTGACGCAGTAAGTGTAAGGGGTCAGGATGACAGTGACACTAAGTGTAAGGCCCTCAGTGTGATAGTGCCGCAGCAAGTGTGGGGTGTCAGGGTGTAAATGACGTCGTAAGTGAGAGAGGGGCATTGCGATAGTGAAGCAGTAAGTGTGAGGTTGTCAGGCTGATAGTGACACAGTCAATGTGACGGAGCAGTGTTTTAGCGACAAGATAAGAGTGAGGCGTCAGTCTGATAATGACACAATAAATGTGATGGAGTCCGGCTGATAGTGACACAGAACGTGTGAGGGGTCAGACTGATAGTGACACAATAAGTGTAAGGATTCAGGGTGATAGTAACATGGGAAGTGTGAGGGCGTGATTGAAAGTGACGCAATAAGTGTGTGGCGGTTAGGCTCATGGTGACGCAGTAAAACTAAGGCCGGCAAGGTGAAAATGGCAAAGATTGTGTGAGTTGGTCAGTGTGATAGTGACGCAGTAAACGTGAGGATGTCAGGGTGAGAGTGACGCATGAAATGAGAGAGGATTAGAGTGAGAGCGACGCAGTAAGTATAAAGGGGTCAGGCTGATAGTGACACAGTCAGTGTGAGGGGGAGAGTTTTAGTTAAACAATCAGTGCGAGGCGTCAGACTGAAACTGATACAAAAAGTATGAGTGGGTCAGGGTGATAGTGACACAGTACGTCTGAGGGGTCAGGCTGATAGTGACACAGTCAGTGTGATGGGGCAGAGTTTTAGTAACATGATAAGTGTGAGGCTTCAGTCTGATACTGACACAAAAAGTGTGATGGAGGCAGGCTGATAGTGACGCAGTAGGTTTTAGGAGTGAAGGTGATATTAACATAGGAAGTGCGAGGGCGTCACTGATAGTGACGCAATATTTGTGTGGCTGTCAGGTTGATAGTGACGCAGTAAAAATGAGGATGTCACGGTGAAACTGGTGGAGTAAGTGTGAGGATGGCAGATGGACAGTGATGCAGTAAGTGCGAGGGGTTCACGCTGATATTGAGGCATGCAAGTGTGAGGGGCCAGGTTGATAGTGACGCTGTGTGCCGGCGGGTCTGGCTGATAACGACGCAGAAAATGTGAGTGTCTCAGTGTGACAGTGACGCATTACGTGTGAGGGGGTCAGGGTGATAATGGCAGAGAAAGTGTGAGGTGGTCAGGTTGATAGTGATGCTGTAATTGTGAGCTTGGTCAGCGTGATAATGAGGGGCTCAGGCTGATAGCGACACAGCAATTGTGAGGGGATCAGGGTAGTAGTGACGCAAAACGTGTGTGCGGGTCAGGCTAATAGTGATGCTGTACGTGTGAGGTGTCAGGCCGATAGTGACGCAGTAAAGGTGAGAGCATTGGTGTGCTAGTGACGCAGTAAGTGTGAGCCGCTCAGGATGATAGTGACGCCATAAGTGTGAGGTTTCAGGTAGACACCAATGCGGTAAGTGTGACGTGTTCAAGGTGACAGTGACACAGACACTTTGAAGGTGTCAGATTGAGAGTGACATAGGAAATGTGAGGGGACAGTTTGATAGTGACACAGTAAGTGTAAGGGGTCAGGCTGATAATGATATACTAATTGTGATGGAGTCAGGATAATAGTGGTGCAGTGAGTATGAGTTGTCAGGGTGATAGTGATATACACGGTGTGAGTGGGAGAGAGTTATAGTGATGCATCAAGTATGAGGACGTCAGAGTGATAGTGTGCAGGGTGTGGTTGAAGGTGACGCATGAAGAGTGAAAGGTTCAGGGTGATCCGGACGCACTAAGTTTTGGGGGGTCAAGGTGATGGTGATGCTGTAAGTATGAGTGGGTCAGTCTGATAGTGACATAGTACATTTGAAGGGATCAGGCTGGTAGTGATGCAGTAAGCGTGAGGGGGTCAGGCTGATATTGATGCACTAAGTGAGAGAGTGTCAAGGTGATGGTGACGCATCAAGTCTGAGCAGGTGAGAGAGAGAGTGACGCCGTTAGTGAGTGGGGTTTCGCTGATAGGGATGCAGTAGGTGCGCATGTGTCAGGGTGTGAGTGATGCAGGAAGTATGAGGGTGCCAGAGGGATAGTGACGCATTAAGTATGAGGCGGTCAGAGTGATTGTGACGCAGTAATTCTGAGGGAATCAGAGAGATACCAACGCAGAAAGCATGAGGGGGTCAGGCTGTTAGTGACGCTGTCAGTGTGAGTGCCTCAGCCTAATAATGATGAAATAAATTTGAGAGAGTAATGCTGATTGTAAGGTGATAAGTGTGAGTGAGTCAGGCAGGTAGTGACGCTGTAAGTGTGAGTGTTGAAGCTCATAGTGAAGCAGTAGTTGTGAGGTGGTCAGTGTGATTGTGACGCAGTAAATGTGAGAGGGTCAAGGTGATAGTGAAATAGTAAGTTTGAGGAGGCAGTGTTGCAGTGACACGGTAAGTGTGAGCCGTCAGTCTGATACTTACATAATAAGTGTGATGGATTCAGGCTGATAGTGACACAGTAAGTGTAAGGAGTCAGGGTGATAGTAACATAGGAAGTGTAAGGGCATGACCGATAGTGACAAAGTAAGTGCTTGGCAGTCAGTCTGATAGTGACGCAGTCAAAATGAGCGTCTCGAAGTGAAAGTGGCGCAGTAAATGTGAGGGCGCCAGATGGATAGTGATGCAGTAAGTTTGAGGGGTTCACGCTGATATTAAGGTGGTAAGTGTGAGGGGTCAGGTCTATAGTGATGCAGTAAGTGTCGGCTGGTCAGGCCGATAGTGATGCATTCAAAGACCAAATATCCAAGGCTCACTGTAGTGCTGAATAGTGAGACTTCTCAAGGCTAAGACAAAAATCAATAGTTTTCATCCTGGTCATAAATCACAATGCTTCATTTTAATATTGTCCTCTCCTGATTCTAGATTCACCAATGAGGGAACAAAATATAATTGCACCACCTTGTTTATCTCTTCAAATATTTTGCAACTCTCAATGAGATTACCTCTCTTGTTTTGAAACTGTTAAGAAAAGGCGGGATTTGCCCAATTTCAATTCAAAGGACTAACGTTCATCCATGATATCAAGGCTAATCACCATTCGTGGTATTCCTCATATGGCATTAGTATCTTTCCTAAATTGAGGATTATAATTCCTCATACTGTAGTCCAAGTGTGGTCGAACTGAGCCACCATACATTGGAAATAATGCTTCGTTCTCGTGCCCTGAAATCCTTCTGCAGCTCTCACAACAGACTTCTACAACTGCTACTAGACTTCAATGACTTATTAAAAACTTCTCCAAGATGCATTTCTAAAAATCTGTACATAAGACTTTCTACTTCATACCTTCGACAAATAATCTCCACACATTTCCTTCCTGACAAGTATGATAAAGTCAAATCATTGCTATTTATTAGATCATGAGGGACATGGATAGGTTGACTCGTCACGGTGTTTTCCGGCAGGTGAGGAAGTCAAAATTTAGAAAACATCGGTTTTAAATTAGTGGGTAAGGATTTAAAAGGGATGTCAGGGGCAACTTTTTCAGACGTGTCCAAAATGAGATGCCAGAGAAATTGGTGGAGTCTGATGCAACTGTAACATTGAATGGCATCTGGATGGATATATGAGTAACAAGGTTTAGAGGGATGTGAGCCAAATGTTGGCAAATGGGACCTATTAACTTAGGATATCTGTCACCATGGTCAAGTTGGAAAGAAGGGCCACTTTCCGTGTTGTATTGTTCAACGACTTGATGACTCGAGAACAACCGCAAAAACTTTGCAAATAATTCCGTCAAGACGATTTCAAGTTCCAAATCTTCGGTTAATCTTCCTCTCTTGTGCTCACAAGTTCATTACCTGATGTCAGAACTTACAGATAAGTTGCTGGATCCATTTCTGTAAATTGGTTCTGCATTCTTTCTAATTTCGATTTTTTTTTACTAATGTAGCTAGTGTTTATGGACTTAGCATCAATTTTTCTAATACCATATTTCGATGAATATTAAAACACAATAGCATATCTAATTTGGCACCAGATGATGAGCAATTGAGTCAAAATCGATCGGACGCAGTGAGACAATGATCCTCTCTTCGTGGTGTACATCCGTGATTCTATAATTCGACGAAGAATCATTCCCACAACTTCAGCTGTGTCAGAATCTAGTTTGCGGTGAAAGCCTGTCAATCTGCTAAGGTAACGTTCGTCTGGGTCTCTGCAAAGGATTTGGCGAAATTTTGGGTCTTGACAATTTGTTCTTCCAACAAATGAATTCAGTTGTTTTACTGTGAAAATTGCCATCCTTGCTGCAGCTGTGATGGCCGAGAGGTTAAGGCGTTGGATTTGAAATCCAATGGGGTTTTCCTGCACAGCTACGAATCCTGTTCACAGCGTTGAATCTTTTAAAAGTCATTAATTCCTTTGCAGGATTTGGATTTCGTGGAGCTTGAGCTTTGCATTCAATCGAAAGTAAATTTTCAACTGTGAAGAATCCGAAGTAATTTCAAGACTGACCCAGTCATCTAATTGAATAAATTATATGTCGAGACACAAAAAGCCACCAACTTCCAACACGAATCAGTTTCAACACATTTGTCGAACTGTCGTGAAATTTGGATGTTCGGGGTGTGGAATTCAGCAAAACAAGAAGCAATGCAATACACTTAGCTGCAGGTGATGAATTTTTTTTTAGGATCAGTTGAAAGTCAAGCTGAGAAAGTTCACCTAATTTACAGCTGACTCTCAAGGCCAATAATCTATTATATCAGCAGTCAACGAATTAGAAAAAAGCAACTCCATGTGTGGAAAGGAACTCGACTGATCCAGGTTCCTGGCCTGCGATGTGAAAAGGCAAGGCGATATCAGCGGAGTAGAATTTTCTGGAAATATTAGAAATGGAATGTTAACGGTCTTCTGCTGTCCACATTCGTAAGAAACTGTGCATTAAGAACTGAAATTGAAAATTAACGATGAAAATCAGACTTAGCCCTCTGCTTGTGGTGTAGCATTGTTCAGAACAATAGGTTGTTGTTGAGGCTAAAATTGACCAAAATAATCGATGGGGAACTTATCCACGGGCTTCGTTGGAGCAGTTGGTGTCGAGAGCTCAGCTTGAAGAACCAAATGCCAATTATTCATCCTGGCTGTCTGAATTGCTTAGTTAAACATACTCCCAGTTTAATGAAAAAACCTTTGCTGTCAGAGTTAGATGTTTCCATGTCAGCATGTTCCGATATGCGAAGACACTCCATGGAGTAGATGTGACTTAAATTTTGACTCTAACGTCAGAGATGTTGGCACATTTCTGCACCAAAACAGCACTACCATTGGTATCAAATCAAACTGAACAAAGGACTAGTCACTTAGACATTTCCTGTCTGCAGACTCTGCCAATGGACCGTTCAGGCCCGATGTAGGAATAGGGCGTGGTGACATCTGTTCGCAAGTGGATCACTTCATTCTTGCTCACGATCCATAAACCGTAATTCATTTTGAACTTCTTCGCCATCAGCATGATAAGTGTTACATAATACACAGGTTTGCTTCTCGAAAGAAAGAGCGAAATCTTATCCAATGCAGACGCAAATTCAAGTTGTCCCTGGTGGACCAGAAGACATATGTCGCGAAACAAAGTGAATACAGAAAACAATCAATATTTTCTGGGAGTCAAAAAGATGTACTGGAAGAACAGAAACATATATTTGGAACTAAAGTCACATACCACTTCCACAGACTAAATGTTCTTGAACCGTTATCTTAAGTTGACCTTCATGTCCACCATTGCTGCAAAAATTATCTTAACAACTGAGAACTTTGTGTTCTTTGATATTCTCTCCTTCATGTTTCTCTTGATTTTGAAACTAAAACCGAGCAATAGTAATGCACCCTATTTCACTTGCAAAGATCAGAAGAAGATCAATTTATAAGAGAACAGAAATAAAGCTACGTCTGTCTTGCGAGAGAAAACACAGTTACCATTTCGACTCCAAAAAGTCTTCTTCAGAAGTCTGCGCAATGAACTCGAAATAGTAGACCGAAAATGAAAAAAAGAAGCCAAAATACCGCGAATACACCACCCGCAAGTGCATCAAGTCCTACTTGAATATGCCGGATTACTAGCATCAACATCAGTGGAGAATGGAACAAAACTCATTCTGCAGTTGTTTGACGTAGTTTGTAAAGTCAGAAATATGATTCGGTAAAAAGCGCGATGAAAGCGGGATATAGGAACTCTGAAAAAAGCAAGTGCGTGCTTTGCTTTGAAGAAAGTTGGCAGTGATGAAAATGGAAATTAACTACAGTAAGGGGGCTTAATTAATACTCAGCATCGTTGCAACACACAGGGTCGCAATTCTTTTTGCTAGGTTTCTGTTCTACCATTTTATAATCACGACTGCTGTCGGGTTTGGTATCCATTCCAAGCTTCGGTGACAGCCTGATGGAAGTTTGCACATTTGCCCAATTTCTTTGTGGTTGCTCTGGTTTGCTGCCACATTCTAAACATTTGCAGGTTATTTGGAATCGCCATTAAACGCACACGGTGACAGAGGCAGTGATGTCTCTGTAATAGGAGTGTCTGGATAGGACGTACTTCAGAGGATTTTTGTGAACTTAAATAGACAGTGTAGGGTTAATCTGCTGTTTCCTGGGTGAGCTACATGGCCAGAGATGGGTCAGCGTCTTCTTCCCTGAGGGAGATACGTTGACAGAGTTGGGTTAGTTGCTCTTACTTGTGTCAGTCACGCAGATACAGTAGGGTCAGTCTGCCCTTCCCTGGGCGAATTTCTTTCACAGAGTGGTAACAGTCTGCTCTTCCCTGCTGAGTGAAATAGAAAGAGCGGGGTCAGTATTCGCCTCCCTCGATAATTTATGTTGACAGTCTGGCTTCCGTCTGGTCCTCCCTGGCGAGTTACATTGGTAGAGTGGGTTTAGTGTTCGTTCATTGGGTGAGTGCCATAGACAGAATGGGATCAGTCTGCTCTTCCCTGAGGGAATTATATTTATAGAGTGGGGTCAGACTGCTCTTCAGATAATGACTTTTATTGACAGTGTGGGATCAGTCTGCTGAGTTACACTGAGAGTGTGGGGTCAGTCTGCCCTTCCCTGGATGAGTAACACTGACTGAGTGGCGTCAGTTTGCTCTTCCCTGGGTGAGTTACATTGACAAGGTGGCGTCAGGAGTGGCGTCTTTGAGGAGTTGACAAAAGTAACTCGTCCCCTACATCTTTGAGATAATTAGGGATGGGCAGTGAATCTTATCTCATTGTCCCAGAAATGCATTTCTAATAATTGCATTTACTAATTCGACTGCAAGCGGTCGGGAATAATTTGAGGACAGGTGCAGGATAGAATAATTAAAGTCAAATGCACTGATGCCGAGGAGACATGACACAAGATGTGAGTGTGGAGCTGATGGTGCAAGGCTCAGTGTCAGTGCTATTTATTCCTCACTGTTCGCAATGACTCACACACCACTGCTGTCAATCACAACAATGAGCCTGTTCATCTTGGTTTGAAAATCCCTGCGTGTGTATTAACGTGGTTAATGAGACGCGAGAGGAGATGAACACATCCTCTTTATTCTGTCAGTTTAAACAGATGAAAATATCTGTTGGATGCCAATGCAAGAGGATACTGTCTTTTTCTGTGCCTTTTCAGTGGGGCATGCTCAGCATTGAAATGTCTGTTTTTGCACAAGCAGAGTTTGATTGCCATTCATACTGAGCAACGCTAATACAGAAAACGCGTTTTCGAATTCCTGTGGTCAAGTGGTTCAGACATTGCACATATGGACGACAAATCTGGCTTTTAACGTGGCGCTGTGGCTTAGCTGGTGAAAGCATCTCCCATCACACTGGTGCCTGCTCATTGTATTGAAAGCTCGTTATTTCTCACAAGTATTGTGTTGCTGATCGAGAAACTCAGTGTCCTGTTTGAATTGATTTATATTCTGATTTCGAGTTCCGTCTTCATTCTCCAGATTTAAGTCCAGTAGTGTATGTTGCTCTTTTTACTACTATTTTAACTTGGAGATTCTTCCCGCAGTTCCACAAACCCTTCTGCTTCTCATCCTCTTATTCTCATTCCTTCATTCCCAGATTTGTGGAAATTAAGTGGTGAGGCAGGAGACACTGCAGCATTCCCGGGGAATGTTGTGGTAATGGCACTGACACCACGACATGATCACCCTCATTCTCTGCTGTCACCATTCATTGGTTGGACACTAACAGTAAATGCATCCTTCAGCTATCATGTAATTATTTTCTTTTTCTGTTGGATAAGGAATTCAACTTTAACTTCGAAAGAGTCTTTAGATTTTGAGGAAGAAATGTCTCCTTGCCTCAGGTCGAAGTGACAGACGCATTATCCAGAGAATGTGAGACTACTTCGACCGACTCCAACCAGGAGTCAGAAAGCCTCTCAGCAGTTCGAATCTCAAACTGTCTCTGAATGTCAGGCTTTTCAAGAGCAGAAATGGGAAATGAGGGATATGGACAGCCAGAGACTCGGAGAATGTGAAAAAGACCCAGGAGGATACAGAGACAAATATAGAAAGAACAAAGACACATTTTGAGGCAGACACTAAAAGAAACAATTCTCCATTCGGCGTGACTGCTAACTAACAGAAAGCAAAAGGAAATGTAGCCATTAAAACATAGCCTTCCACCAGCTCAGGAAAATGAAAGTAGCATGACAGCTGATTAAGTCCTTTTAAATTGCAAATTCGACGTTTGTAAGCTCAAGAGTGATTTTGATAAATATCCTGATTCGACAGGTAAGATTATCATTTTCCCAACAGTATAATCTAGAAATCTATAACTAACCTGTTTCATGTCCATCTAAAAAAAACTCTGTTTCACTCCACAGACGTTGCCAGGTGTAATGGGTTTCTCTATCAATTCTCGTTTTTAGTTCAGCTTTCCAAAACCTGCATTTTTTTGATTTTTGATAACCTGGCACAAAACCAAGCATTACCAGATTCGGACCAGTGGTCAGAAATACTGCTACCACGATATATTTGGAAATAAAACGTTCATTCCCTGTCCAAAAATAGAACTAATGCCATGGCAGTTCTAGTTCCAAATCCTACCTACGTCATTACACTGAATGAAGACAGACGCTCTTGCACTTATTCTCAATGGCTTTTCCCTTTCATTTCTGATCAGTTTCACTGCAGATTGTTTTCTACTCGTCTTCAAGTTTTGCAGAATGGGAAAGCCCATTTGGCCCATGGTGCAGTCTGGTTTAAAGACATTCGTCTATTCCATTCCCAGTTTCTAGCTTTGGTCCATAACCTTCTGTGCTCTGATGTTTCCAGTGCAAATGGCAGTGAGGTTCTCACTTTGATCTTAGATGACACAACAATGAGTTTGAAGTTTGACATAGTCACACTGTGTTATTACTCACGTCGTGTCTCCCACAGAAAGAGACACACAGACACATTCCCCGAGAGTGGCAGAGTTCTCAGAATTTGACCAGCTCCTTGTGCTTCACTTCAGCTGTCCGCTCCAACATGCAAGCTCAACCGCCAAAAGGCAGCTTTTGGTTAAACCAAAGCCAGTTTTACAGACAATGAGAGACGTTGATCTGAGCTAGAATTTGAAGTGGGCTAAAGAAACTGTAAATTCGAAATCCCAAACCCTTCCGTTCCTAACAGACAACAGGAATGGACTAGCACGCTGCATCATCATGATTTTAAATGCGAACCGATAATCCCCTAACTCGATGTCAGGCGTGTTACCAATTCTGTCACTGACCCAAAGACCATGTTTGGCTGTGACAGTTTGTCTCTAGGTAATGTAAACGTCCACATCAGGGAAACAGCATTCACAAGGTGAAAAATCAGCAAACATAATCACCGTAACTGTTTCACTTGGAATTCCCCACTCTGTGAACCATTTCATTTCACTGTACTTTCATATTTGAAGTTTTTTACATTCCAGAGCCTGAACTAATTCAGCGAGAAACCACTGGTCATTTCGAGCCCGTCATCTGAAATGAGGCGAGTTGAACGATGCCTTTCTTGCTGCCAAAACATCAGCACAGCTCAAAACGAGCTCGTGTTTGCATCAGTCTTTACTTAACTTGCTGCAGTATATCTGCTGAACAACATCAGATTATCACAGCGTTGACTTCTTCACATTGAAACCAAGGGTGATAATATGAACCGACTTGGAAACTTGGAGAGAGATACACTGCTGACGAAGACGATTATGACGTGAAGAGCAGGCACTAGAGTTTGTACAGGTCCCAGAGGCTACTGCAGTATCAATGGACATCCCTGCATACGAGTCTGATTTTGCATTGCCCAGAACAGGCTTTCATTCCCAGTCAGGAGATGTAGATTTAATTCTCTTCTTGTGAATTATCCGAATGAAAACTAAATCCTGGCTGCACCCAGAACACACACACGGATCCTGCCAGAACAATTCAGAGATCGATCAGCATCTGTCTAGAAGGACAATGGCACCAAATACAAGCGAAAGCTATCACAGCAATTACCGCTCCAAGGTTCTCGCGTTTCTCAGTTGAAAATATTTCGCTGTTCCTTCAATGTCACGACGTCTAAACCCTTGCCTCATGGCATCATGCCTGTACCCCGCTACTGAGGACATCCAGGGTTATGCGGAGAAACTCAAAATCTCAATCTCTCGAGTAATTAGGGATTGACGGTGCATCCCATCACATTGAGCAATGACTTTATCCCAGTAATACTTTTCCTAAAGCTGCAGTTTCTAAGGGAAAACTTGCAAGCTGTCGGGAATAAGTTGAGAAGTGGAACGGACGAGAGGAAAATGTGAAAGGCAATGATGACTGGGAGGCATGAGACAGCAAGTGAGTGAGGAGCTGGTGTTGCAACGTTCAATGTCAGTGTCAGTATTTAGTGACCACTATTCACTCTGACTCACACACCACTCCTTAACAATTCACCACAATGAGCCCATTTCTCTTAGTGTGAGTTTACCTTTGCGGATATTAATGCAGTTAAAGGTGCCCAAGAGGATGGATGGATCCGCGTTATCCTGTCAGTTTAAACAGTCTAAGTTATCAGTTTACAACAAAAGCAATAAGAGATTGCCTCTTCCTGTGCATTTTCAGTGGAGAATATCCAGCTTTGAACTCTTCTGCATAACCAGAGGCTGTTTTAAATTTACACCGAGTAACTGTGAAACACACAAAAAATGAGTCCAAGCTCCTGTGTTCGAATAGTCAAGTAAATGCACGCATAGTTTTGAATCGTTGAGCTTGGGCAGTCCCTCAGCCTTAGTTAATGAAAGTTCCTGTGAAAAAACAGCCGAATATGGGATCAAATCCTGACATCTCACTGTTTATAGGTCTTTCATGAAAAGCAGAGTTCCCGACTTCACCTGTGGGAATTCAAATCAATGACTGGATCGAGGTTATAGTTTAAAGACAGTTCCTTCGACACCTCTGCCACACTGCCACACAAAGCCCCGCAACCACGTTTTTCATGATTTGTGTTTCAGCATCGCCTCACTTCAGGCACTTACGCACATGCACTTTCAATGGCGAACTTTCCGTAAGTTTGATAATATTTATGAGGATGTTGCAAGGCATACAGTGTTTGGACTGTCGCGTAAAGCTGAACAGGATGTGAAAATTTTCCCTGGAGCTTGAGGGCTGAGAGATGGGCTTACAGAGGTTTATATCAATATGAAGGAGACGGTAGACTAAATGGTCAATGACTATTTCTTCCCAAGGCAGGCAAGTTCAAAACAAGGGAACAATGTTTTAAGGGGAGAGTGGTAAAATTTAAAAGGGATCTGAAGGACATTGTTTTTTTCACTCAGAAAGGTTTGCGTGTTTGGAATGAATTGTCAGATTTAGTGGTGGATTCTGGTATACTCTCAACATTTCAAAGGCATATGGATCTGTATACAGACAGGAAAGTTGAAAAAGAATAAACTTGAAAATTTGGCAAATAGAGCGTTTGTTTACGGGCTCAGCCCCTCTGAGATGCTGCAGTGGCGAACACCAGTTTGAATAGGCACTCATCACTTGGTCTGTGCATTGGGCTAGTTTTCCAGAAGATGGTTAGATTAGCTTCCCTACAGTATGGAAACAGGCCCTTCAGCGCAACGAGTCCACACCGACCCTCCAAAGATGAACCCACCCAGACCAATTTCCCTCGAACTAATGCACCGATCATTATGGGCAAATTAGCATGTCAAATTCACCTGCCCTGCACATCTTTGGAGTGTGGGAAGAAACCCACGCAGACGCAGAGAGAATGTGCAAACTACGCACAGGAATCAAACGTGGAACACTTGTGCTGTGAGGCAGCAGTGCGAACCACTGAGCCGCGGTGCCGCCCTAAAAGGGGATGGAGAACGCAGCTAGCAACCCCGCAATCTCTCGCATGCAAAGCGAATACTCTCCCATTTGAGATAATTCCCACAGGCTGCTTCGGTTAAAACCAGCAACGAATCAATTTTTTCTGGTATTAGGCTGCCAATGACCATTTTTCTTGACACATTCCCAACTTTTCAGTGGGAGATTTTGGCTGCGGAAAATACCTCACAAATCATGTTGCCCGCGCAACTCTCCAGCGAAACCAAAAACTGACAACTTATGAACAGAAGCAGAACTGACAAAGAGAACCTATTTTCAGACACACGGACTCATGAATGCTGTCTGTTAGGCAGAGCGAGTCGTCTGAGTCATGAGCTGCTCACACAAATTAAGCGAGACAATTCCAAATGGTGCTTTCAACGTACTAGCGCCTTAGTGCACCAATACTTCCAGGAAAGTGCTCAAGTTACATGAATCAGAACTGACTAACAATGAACCATGAAACATGAAGATTACCAATTACAGTCACGATTAGATGAGGTTAACAATTGGGCTGATGTCTCCACCAGGTCGAGAGGACCAATCACCAGCCTCTCTCATCAGGACAGAAATTATGCAAATTAGGGAAAAGTAACCAAGTTTCATATCGCAATTTCCCTCCTTTTCGCAACAACAACAGAAAACTGCGAGCAGATTCAATGTAGAACCTAATTTCACATCAACAGGGAAATAAATATCTCCATTCACTTTCAGAGAAACGGTGAAAACTGCAAATTGTCTGGAATATGAATGATTGGAGCAGCCTGTTTTTGAGTTGCATATTATGCTGGTGGCCTTTCGAGCTGGAGAGGAACGTGACAACTACAGCAGAAGGGGAAAACATGGGCACTGACATGTTGGTTGTTTTCTGCTGTGCCACATCAGAGCCGGGTTAGAAGAAATGACTGTTTTTTTTTTCTGTTCAATTTTAACAAAACTCATCCCTGCAATACGTTGCCAGATTAATCCTTTAGCACACGTGGCCGAGCAGGGATGCAAACACAAGCCTTCTTAAGAACTGGAATCTGAAATCAGAGTCTCAGGTTGCTCAGCCACGCGGCACACAGCCCAAAACCAGAAACCCAAGAGCATGTAGCTGATGATACCCTGCAGCATACTCACAGCAACTGCACCAGATCTGCAGAATAAGCGGTGGAAAGGAATGGCTCTATCTGAGCGGTAGTGCTTGTTGTTCTCATCAGCAAATCTGGCTTTGAATTTGCGAGCCCATACCTGCTACCATGCTGAAACGGAATGCAATTCCGATTAGTCGCTGTGTGAAACTTTGCTCATTTTCTCTCTTCAGATAAAGTGATCACTGGAGATGATGAATTCTGCTCCTGCCAGAAACGCTGACTCTCCTGCATCTCGGATGAACTGAAAAAACTGATTTAGTACAGGAATCCGAGAATGGCAGAACACGTAGCAAGATTATTCGAAACCCAGAGCCAATAAGAGTTCCAACTTTCCTTTTCTTTCTCTATAATAGTGCATTATCCAGCAGAGCCATGAGCAACTGCCACCTGGCTGCAAGCTGAGTTGGAAACCTATGTGGCAATCAAGGACATGCGACTCACTTATTGTCGGTATATCAAACACTTCTCACTTTGAGGTGTACAAAAATTAGTTTCTATACATATTCAGGGAAGGTCAAAGACGATCTGAAATGTCAAAGAGGTGGTCACTGTTCGTGATTGCTCTTTGTTCGAGTTGTGAAAAGGTTTCCCGCTTTAGTCGCATTCACGTTTCTTGTTGATGACTGAATCAGACAGAAGGTGTTTCACCAGAGCTGCACTTGACTTGCATTCCTCTCCCTCGCTGTCATACTTTCCTGGAACTCTGTGAGAACAAGAAAACAAAATACATAATGCCTCATTCGGCAGCCTGTCTGTGATTTCCAAATTTTCAGTTACAATATGGCTTAGACTTCAGGCCACACGGTAATATTAGTAACAGTATGAGAACAAGAGTCGATAGTTCATCTGTGCCTGTAAATCTTTTCATTTCTGTGGTTGACTGAATGAACTGTATCCGTGCCTGCTGCTTCGAAACTCGAATATGTGAACTGCTCCAAACTATGATTGAGGATTTCTGGTTTTGGTTGACACACGTTGAGAAACGCCAGACAGCGTTCAAATGAAGCTTTCAGAGCACATTTTCGGATGCATTTGACAGAGACTAACATCATGAATGCAGTGTTCGCTGTGACAGAAGGAAATGAATGCTCTCCTTGTTACTGATTCAGGCCACCTTCGCATGTCAAGCACATGCGGTACTGTTGTTACAGAAAGGATCAGTGCCCGGTAACTGTGTCCTTAAAGTGGACATGATTGAAAGAATAAAGAATACCATGTTGAAATATCCAGGAAATATTGGCTGTAAAGGTGCAGACAATTTTCCCTGCAGCGCCAAGACAGAGGAACATATATAACGGCACTCTTAAACAGGATGGCCAGCAGTGATATAGACATCGCCACATATGAAGGACCACTGCGAATAGAAATTTGAAAATGAATTTCACGCATCAGGTATTCGGAATTATATTCTTTTCACCGCTACAGTAGTATTTGGCGAGTAAATTCAAAACAAGGTTTGCTGATGAGAATGCAATAAAACCCCATCGATCATGATATGAAACTGAGATTGATGACACGTAGACACGGTGTAACAGCTGCCAACACATGTGGAGGGTTTTGGGACGGATGAGGACCCACTCTGGGAAAAAGACTGGATCCTAAGACTAGGGATTAAGTGTTCAGGTAGAGGACTGGAGAATGGGGTTAAGAACGATATTAGCCAAGATCGAATGATGAAGCAGATTAGATATTCTGAAAGCGCTAACCGCTCCTATGTCTTCCAATCTCTGGCCATCTGGTATCTAAGGAAATAGAAACAGAGTTGTTTGTTCAGTTGGAATTCCTGGGCAAAGTGAGAGATAGAACAAGCATGATACAATTTTAGAGACTGGGAAAATGTTTGGAGAGGAAGCAATAAAAGTGAAGCTGAATATAAAGTTTGAAGTCAGGATATATTCAATAAATAGGAAGTTTGTAGAAAGGCAGAGGGACATGAAGATTGAAAAAGATGTGTCACCAGTCCCGAAATCTCATTCGGTTTTCATTTTCAAGATGCGACCGGACCTGTTGATTCTGAAACAGAAGATGGGAGTGATCCTGGACCAATCCGCTCTCTCATGTTCTGGGAATATTTGACTTACCCGTTCGATCAGATCAGGTCTGTCCCACACTGAAACCTCAGAATCCTTCCCCACCCCCACCCTCGTTACTGGCAATAAACTGTTCATTACATAAACTTACATGAGCACACAACAAGGACAATTGCAAAATGTACAGGGAGACCTCCGTTCCGTTCCATCAGCACATTCTAAATCAGTTAATTTTTGTTCACGACCCATGAGATATTAATCCGTCTCTGTCAGATCACTAACAAATGGCCATTCGCGTTCTGTGTCTTTGAACACTTTGGTTGGTGCACGGATGAAGTGGAATCTCACGTTTTGAATTGGACGTAATTCATAGCATTTTCAGCTCCACTGATAAAGTTGTATCTAGCGCTTCCAGTAAAGTGCAGACCGCTTTCACACATGTGATCAAAGCAGGAGGACATATGTGTCAGCGAAAACAACAAGAATGCTCCACCAGCGTTGGCTTGCAATTCTGCATGTGGAACGAAGCGCTGGAACTCTGTTAAACAGTGAAAACGACTATTATGGGGCTTGGACGCACGACTCTCTGATTAAACAACTCACATTGCACCGAACTGAGATAATCAGGCTTGGGACACGATGCATTAGTTTGCTATTTCATTCTGAGCATGATTCACCTGGCACAGCAATTTGCAAAGATCCAGCTCATTCCTCCCAATCACAAATAACATAATTCATATCTTTCACTATTGTTATTTCTTCAAAACATTACAATCTATTTAACACTTGTCACGGCATTTAAGATTCAACCCGAATATTTTCATATGAAGTGATTTCCAGTCACTCTGGCAGACAGTAAATCAGTCAGAAAATTACCGAAAGAAACCCAACCATTTCTGTATACGGTGTTGGGAATTTCCCATCTGCTGACAAGACAGAGTCCTCACAGCAACATTTTCTTTGTTCTTCCTGCCTAAAACGTTTACCACTTCTTATTTTCAAGACAGGAGTTTTGTTTATAACACGTTCCAAGAATAGGAACAACCTTCCAATCTCCTGAAGCCGTTTCCAATTTAAAATGGAAGTTTTGCTCCTTTCCCACGGGAAGAGCAGTTAGTGAGGAAGGAGTTTCCACGAGCTGTGTCCCAGGGTTTGGCAGGAAGCCCTGATTGAAGCTGCAGTGGCCGCTTTCAGTTGGCATCGGGGGGTTGGAGAAGGTGGTGTCGTATTCTGCTGCGTGTGAACGTCTTGCTCCCTGTGGACTCGGGGTGAATCATGGATGAGTTTTCGGAACAACATTGCCTTCCAGCCTCTGGCCATCTGCAATCTAAGGAAAGAGAAACAGAGTTATTTGTTCAGTTCGAAGTTCTGGGCAATGTGAAAGATGGAACAGTTCTGATACAAAATTGGAGACTGGGAAAATGGTTGGAGAGGAAGTAATAAAAGAGAAACTGAATATAAAGTTGGAAGTCAGGAGACATTCAATAAAAAAAGGAAGAGTGTGCAAAAACAGGTGGAGACAGACATGGAAAAGAAGTGTCACTAGTCCAGAAGTCTTAAATCGATTTTTATTTCCAAGATGCCACCAGACCTGCTGAGATTTTCCAGTAATTTCATTTGTTGGTTTAGAAACAGAAGGTGGCAGTGATCCTGGACCAAACATCTCTCCCGAGTTCTGGGGATATTTGACTTACTGTGTTTATGTCCCACACTGAAACCTCACGATCCTGCCGCACCTCCACCCTCGTTGCTGACAATATATTGTACATTACGTTAAACACAAGAAGAACAATTGCAAAATGTTGAGGGAGAGTTCCCTTCTGTTTCCATCAGAACAATCTGAATCACTGAAAATTGGTTCAGGACATGTGACATTGGTCCGTCTCTGTCAGACCCCTAGCAAGTGGCCATTCGCTTTCCGTGCCTTTGAACACTTTGGGTGGTGCACGGTTGGTTTGGAACCTCAATTTTGAAACGGACATCATTCATTGTATTTTCGGCTGCACTGATAAAGTTGTCTCTGGCGCCTCCAGTAAAATGGAAACAGTGTTCACTCAGAAACCGACGTGTGATCAAAAGCAGGCGGACAGATGTGTCAATGAAAGCAGCAAGAACATTCCCCTGCGAAGTGTTGCAATACTACGCGTGGAACGAAAAGCCGGAATTGTATTAAGCAGTGAAAACGCCCATTGTGAGGCTTGCACCCACTACCCTCATATTAAGCATCTCACACTGCACCGACTGAGCTAACCAAGCACGGTGCACTGTGGATTAGTTTGCTATTATATTGCGAGCATAATTCATCAGCAATTTGTTAGGATCCAGTTCATTCCTCCTAATCACAAAAATATCATTCACACCTTTCACTTCAGTTATTCCTTCAAAGCATTACAATCGATTCAGCACTTGTCCCGGGATTTAAGGTTCAACCTTAATAATTTACCCGTAATATTTTTACCCTCACCTTTATATCGCTGATGTGATTTCCAATCACTCTGACAGACAGTCAATCAGTCGGGAAATTACCTAAGGAAACCCAATCATTCCCGTTTATGTGTTGGGCATTTCCCATCTGCTGACGAGACAGAGTCGTCTCAATCAACACTTTCTTTGTTCTTTCTACCTAAAACCTTTACCACTTATTATTGTCAAGTCAGGAGTTTTATTTATAACACGTTCGAAGAACTGGATCAACATTCCAATGCCCTGAAGCCCTTTCCAATTTAAAGTGAAAGTTTTGCTCCTTTCACACGGAAAGAGCTGTTACTAAGGAAGGAGTTTCCACGAGTTTCCCATGGCTTGGCAGAAAGTCGCTGATTGAAGCTGCAGTGGCCGCTTTCTCTTGGCATCGGGAGCTTGGAGAAAGTGATGTCGTATTCTGCTGCGTGTAAACATCTCACTCCCTGTGGACTTGGGGTGAATCATGGATGCGTTTTACCGGTTACAATGTCAATATATGGTCGGGGTAAATAGTTGTGCTGAAATATTTGAGGCTTATTCCCTGGGTGGGCTCGAATCACCAACATTTCATCCAACTGCGCTGACCATTTGAGATACAGAAACTGGCAACGCAGATATCCTAAAGCAAAGTTATCGACGGGATATGAGGATACGTCGGACATCAGGAACTTGCGTTGTTTTCAGAGACGGCCGCTGATTTTATCACCGAGAGGGTAAGCAGACTGAGGAGCTGCAAACACTCAAATTAAAAGGCATCCACACATGCGCAGTTCTCTGACATACATCTCCACATAGGAGCGCACTTCTGATGCTGGTATTTGAAGCCACGATTCGATAGAAACTGAAGCTTAAAAATCCAGCATATTCGACCGCTCGACCACGCTACCACACAAAATCCAAAACTCAGATTTGTTATGACTAGTGTTTCAGCATCGATTCACTTCAGACACTTACAACTCGCAAATTTTGTAACGAAATTGGCGTTGAAGGAAGACTAATAAAAATGTACAGACAAAGAACAGGCCCTTCATCCAATCAAGCCTGAGCCGATCCAAATCTACTGTTTAAACCTGTCACCCAATTCCTAAGCATCTGTATCCCTCTGCTCCCCACCTACTCATGCATCTATCCAGACGGATCTTAAATGCATCTACCATGATTACCTCTCCAGTCTCTGCTGGGAACGCATTCCAGACACCCACCACCCGCTGTGCCAAGTAGTTGCCGCGTGTATCCCTCTTCAACATTTCACCTCTCAACTTGAAAGCGTGACCTCTCGGTAGTTAATCCTTCAACCTGGGAAATAAAACTTTTCTCTATCGACGCTGTTTGTACCCTTCATGATTTTGTAAATCTCAAAACGGTCCCCCTCAAACTCCTTTTTTCGAATGAAAACAAACCTAATCTACGCAACCTCTCTTCCTAGATTGCAACTTCCATACGAGGCAACATCCGCTTAAACCTTTTACACGCCCTCTCCAAAGCGTCCACATCCTTTTGGTAATGTGGCGACGAGAAATTTACACAGTATTCTAAGTGTGGCCAGACCAATGTATTGTTCGATTTTAACATGACTTGCCAGCCATTCTATTCAATACCCCATCCAATGAAGCCAAGCATACTAAATGCCTGCTTGACGACTCTATCCACCTGTGCAGCAATCTTAAGTGTATAATGGCCTGTACTCACAGATCTCTCTGTCCATCAACTTTTTTTTCCCAAAGCTCTTCCGTTCATTGTATAACCCCATCTAGAATTAGACTAACCGAAATGTCTCACCTCACATTTGTCTGTTTTGAACTCCAGCTGCCACTTTTACGCCCAATTTCCAGTATATCAATATCCTCCTGTATTCTTTAACGGTCACTTATACTTTCTGCTAGTCCAGAAATCTTCGTGTCATCTGCAAACTTTCTGATCATTCCAACAGTGCTCTCTTCCAGATCATTTATGTATATCACAAACAAAAGTGGCCACAACACTGACCCCTGTGGAGCACTACTGCTCATCTTTCTCCATTTCCCGAAACTCATTCAACTGCCACTCTATGTCTCCTATTGCTCAACTAATTCTTTATCCACTTGTCTAGAACACCCTGCACACCATGTTACTTTACGTTCTGTATTTGGTTACCTTATCTAACTCCTTACTATAGTGCATGTATGTGACATCAACAGCCTTTCCTTCATCTATCAACTTGGGCACTTCCCCGAAAAACTCTATGCCTCTCACTGATATGCACATTATTTTGTAAATATGAATAATCCTATCCCTCAGTACCTTCTCCAGCAACTTTCCCAACACTGATGTTAGGCCCATTGTTCTGTAGTTATCCGGAATATCCCTATATACTTCTTGTACAGGGGACAATATGAGCAACTTTCCAGTCAGCCAGAACCTCACCTGTGCTGAAGGATGCCACGAAGATATCTGTCAGGGCCCCAACTATTTCCTCTCTCACCTCACTCAGGAACCAGGGATAGATCCCATCCGTTCCTGGGGATTTGTCCACATTAATTACCACTAGCCTGCCCAACACAGCTTCCCTACTTCTGTCAACATGATCCAGACTAATCAAATGTCTTATTCTAGACTCAGCATTCACCATGTTCCTCTCCTCAGTGACCACTGATGCAAAATAATCATTCAGAATCATACCCAGTCTCTCAGATTCGACATACAGCCTTCGTTCATTTTCCTTTAGTGGACCAATCCTTTCTCTGGTTACCCGTTTACTTCTTATATATGAATAATAGGCTTTAGGATTCTCCTCAATTGTGCTCGCGTGAAGTTGTTTCATGACCCCTTTTAACCCCCTTCATTCCTCGTTTAAGACTTGTCCTACTCTTCTCATGTTCCTCCAGGGACCATTATGTTCTTAGCTGCCGAGGCGTTATGTATGCTTGCCTTTTCCTCTTGGTGAGTCGTACAATTGTCCTGTCATCAACAGTTCACGAATATTGCCTTTCGAATCCTTTGCCTTCAACGGGACATGCCTATCCTGCACTATATTTAACCTATCTTTGAAAGCCTGCCACATATGAAATGTGGACCTTCCTACAAATAGCTGTTTCCAATCCACATTTCCGACCTCCTGCATAATTTTGATGTAATTAGCTTTGGCACAGTTTAGTACTCTTTCCTCAGGACCACTCTCATCTTTGTCAATGAGTATTCTAAAATTTACAGAATATTGGACACTTCTCAAAGAAATCACCCACAGCAACTGCTAGCACCAGCCCTGTCTTATTCCCCAATATCAGTTCCAATGTAGCCTATTGCCTCGTCGGACTATTGATATACCACTCCAGAAAACTCACCTGGAGGCTTCTTACAAATTGTATCCCATCCAGACCTCTGACGCTCAGAGTATCCCGGTCAATGTTGGGAAAACGGAAATCTCCAATAAACACTAAATTATTGCCTCTACGTCTTTCCATGATCTGTTTAACTATTTTGTTCTTACACCTCACGCTCACTGCAATACAGCCCCAAAAATCTAATCTCACCCTTCTTATTTCATTGCTCCATCCATAGTGTCTCAAGACCCAAGCCCAACATGGTGTCCTCCTTTCGCACAGCCATGATATCATCCCGGACCAGCAATGCAACTCCTTCCCCTTTTTTCCCTGCCTTTCCCGTCTGAAGCGTCTATATCCTCGAACATTTGGTTGCCATACATGCCCTTCCTTCAACTAAATCTCTGTGATCGCAACAACGTCATATTCCCAGGCACCAACCTAAGCCCTAAGTTCATCTGTCTATTCTCCATGCATTAAAGTAGATGCATTTCAGGCCACCAGTTCTTTTGCATTCATCTGCTCTCTGCTTACTCTTCCCATTATTAATGCTATCTTCCTGATTCTTAGCATTTCCAGTTTCCACCTCACTGCCGACTTGCTTAATGGTGTGGTTCGCAGCCCTCTTCCACATTAGTATAAAACCTCCCCAACAGCAGTAGCAAAAACTCCCGAAAGGACATTCGTTCCTGTCTGGTTCAGATGTAGATCGTTAATTTTCTTATAGTCCCACATTCCCCAAAACTGGTCGCAAAATCCAACAAGTCTGAAACCCGCCCTGCAGCACCATTCCTAAAGTCACGTGTTCATCGTGCCTTTTTTTATTCAATTCTATGCTGGCAGTCACATGGCACCGGCAGTAATCCCGAGATTACTACCTTTGAGGTCCTCCTCTTTAATTTCTCTCCTAGCTCCCTGAATTATCCCTACAGGTCCTCATAAGTTGGATCGCGGGATTTGTTTCCATGCCCGACAACTCTGAGATTCTCCAGCCACCGGAAACGGTTTGAATACACCACTTGCAAAATACGCATGATGTTTGTTACTCAGTCAGCGAGTTTGGCTATTTTGTTTGGAGGGTGGATGGGCCCAACCGATCCAGCGATGAAGGTTTTCCGGATATTTGCTGCCAATGACCATTCTTCTTGACACTTTCCCAAGTTCGCCATCAAAGATTTTGGCTGAAGAAAAATACCTCACATTTCACATTACCCACTTTGCTCTCCAGCGAATCCAAAAACTGACAGCTCTTAACGTGGAACAGAATCAAAACTGAAAAGGCGGTACCATGATCAGACACACCGAAGCTTAAGTGCTGTTTGTGAGGCACTGTGAGTCGTCTCTGACATGAACCGCCTGCACAAGTAACAGCGAGGCAATTCGAAAACTACTTGAGATTTAGTTTATTGCCAAGTCCCAGAAAGTGCTCAAGTATCATATAAAAAAAAGAACAACATCGAACCATTAAAAGTGAACATTTCCAATTATATCCGTGATTAAATTAGGCCATCAATGCGCCGGTGCCCCCATCTGATCGAGAGAGCCAATCACCTTTCTCCCTCACCAGGACAATAATGAAGGAAATGAAGGTATAGCAACGTTTCACATCGTGATTGCCCACCTTTTCGCCACAGCATCAAAAAACGGCGAACAGATTCAATGCAGGATCTTCGTTCGAAATAACCGTGAAGTGACTATGTCCATTCATTTTCAGAGTAAACGGGGAACAACACAAGTTGTCTGGAATATGAATAACCAACATAGACTACTTGGGTCCCAGATTCTACTGATGCACAGACTTTAATATGAAAAGGTACCTTGGGTGATTGCCCTACACCCAGAAATCTGGCTGCCTTCTGTTTGCCCTGTCACATTAAACTTGTGCTGCTCTAATCGAATTTGTAGTTCTTGCCATTGGTCCGTATTGCAACTAGGGATAGCTGGTCATGACAACTCGTGACTGCCACACAAATTCTTTGCCAAAATTGGATTGTCCCGCAACGTGATTCGCAGTGCACGAACTTCGCAGCGAGGATATGCCACGCGGCGAGTTAAAAAGCACGCTTCCATTTATTGAAGTAAGTTCCTGGGAACTTACAACCAGATTCCTCCTTACACTCGGAATTATGACAACACATAAACCAACAGCCTCTCTCAGAGACAAGTGACCAATGCCCATCTTGTGCCGGTCAAACATAGTTGACAAGATTGCACGCAGGGACTGCACAGAAAACTATAGAGGAGAAGCAGACAGACGACCATCGAGCTGCATTCATGCAGTTCTGTTACCCTGTAAACCCCATGTACAGCTGTTCCTTGTAGGTACACACAGGGCACTGAGTGTCTCCGACTCCGGGACTTGGAACTCGGATTATATGACCGTCTGCAGCACTGGTTACTTCCTTGTGTGAGGTAACTCCTGATGGAACATGTGTAAAACATGATAGCTCATTGAGAAATACATCCAAAATAGTACCCAAGAGACGTATTTCTGTTGTGTTTCAGGTCCAAGAATACTCAGATCAACAGCTCCCTTGCTTACCTCTGCTGGTCATGTTTGCAAAGAGATCTAGCAAATTGCCAAGTGTGATTTTCCTTTCAATCAACATTTTTGACTCAGTTTGGCTGCAAATATCATTTCCTAACTTTGTGCTTTTCTTCTTTTACATTGGTGTCTCGCACCTTACAAATGACAGCAAAGGTATGAAAGGAGATGGAAGCATTTAGCCCATCAAGTCAGCGACAGCTTTCAATGAGATCATGGCTGATTTGGTTCATGCTCAACTCTGCTTTTTAGTCAGTACTCATGACCGAGTGGTTAAGGTGATAGGTTAAAAATCCATTCAGGTTTCCCCGCGTAGGTCCGAATCCAGCTGACTCCGCTATGAATGACTTGCTGCTGGGCGACTTTTCGCTCAAAGTTCAAAAAACCTATTTTGCAAACCAGGCCGGTAATTTAATTAGACTTTGGAACTCGAGTTCTTCATCAGAAATGTTCCATATTTAAAACATTATCTCTGTTTCTCTTTCCAGATACACTGCTCGACACATCGGGTTTCTGCAGTTATTATTGAACGTCCTGAGCAGAAGTGCTGCTTTTCATTAGATTCCTTCAATCCCTGTCTTCTGTTCACGGACTCGGGTCAGTGGCAATACTTCCTCCTGCTTGTCAAAGTGCTCATTCCCCACCGCTCCCTCTCCCATCATTTCAAACAACCGCAGGAAATTGCCACTTAACCATCTTTGATCTAAAGTGACACTCACCAGCCTCGGGAATCTCTCCACCAAACGGGACTTCTCATCACTGGACATGGTGCAGACCCGAGGTTTCCGAAGCTTTACTGTGAAAATATTGTCAATTGGCAGTTGGAAATTGTTAAGGAGCCAAACCAATCCAGGCACCAGCTTTGCAAATCTTGAGAAACTCTTTGGGAAGTGGAATCAGAATGCAGAAGGGTGAACTGTCAAACCGAGCAGAGGCCAGAATATTGACTCTGACGTTGTCGGGACAGGAACTGGTCTGAGACATTGAAATAATTCTCACCCTTGTACATGGGGAATAGAGACTTCATCTGGACTCTGCGACAATGAAAATCTCTGGAACACACAAGGCACTGAGAGGCAAAAAAGGAGATTATTCCTGATGGAGGTGAGCTGGTTCCCAGTGACATGGGTGTGTCTGACTTGGGGGTATCAGACTGTTAAAATGTCTCCATAATGAATGGTTCAGTCTTTCATTTGGAAAAGTAAAACTGATAGAGGACAATAGTCGTTCAGGGAATGGCACATTGAATTTGGAATTCAGTCACGGACTGCTTTAGGGGATCTTCGAATTTATTAGGTTGGAAGTTTCAGCGCATTCGACTGTTAACTGAAACGTCCTTGTGGAACAAAGTAAAGAATCTTTCCGTTGAATTAGCAGGATCTATATTGACTAATGGGGCCACAGCAGGCGGCAGGACGTGGTAACACGAAATAAAAATGCGCTGAGCTCAAACACAAGAAGCATGCTCTTTCGGTATGGTGGATCAACAATACAGCATTTTAAAGAAGTCTAAGCAACGATCCTTCAATGTACAAGACATGCAACGCCAGGATGTGACACCATACTAGTCTCGTTATTACCAGGAGCTTTAACTAATTCATCAACGGTGTCAGCGCAGAAGATGCTGTTCAAATCCATATGTGTATTTAATTAGCTGTTCAATCACAGTAACTTGGACATTTGTTACTTTATTAAAGTTGCTCCATAAGAATTTAAACTAACCTCTGCTGATACAGAAAAGAAACGTTCACACCTGGACATTCTCCAGTACAAATGCACAGAAAGAGCCAATCTCGTATTGCGTTCATTTCAAACTGATATATTCATCTGTTTTAGCCGACAGGATAAAGAAGATACGTCCATCCTCTCGGGGCCCATTAACCACGTTAATATGCACAGAGGGAATACAACGCCAAGAGAACAGTATCATTGTGGTGAATTGATCAGCAATGTTGTGTAGGTCAGTGTAAACAGTGGCCAGTATTGGCTGACCCATTAACACCAACAGTGAGCCTTGCATCACCATTTCCTCTCTCACTTACAGCCTCACGCCCTCCAGTCATCATTGCCTTTCACTTTACGCAAACGCCCTGCTCCACTACTCCCTTCTCCCGATCGCTTGTGGGCGAACACGTAGAACCTGCAGATGTTCGAAACTCATTAGTGGCATACAGACGTCACTCAATGGCATTGGATTCACTGCCCATCCCTAATTACTCCAGTGATTGAGATGATGAGCTCCTGTACAGAAACTTGAGCGAACTTAACATAGAGGTACAGCCAAAATGCTGTTAGCGAGGGAGTTCCAGGATTTAGGAATAGCTAGATACTTCCAACTCAGAAAGGCGAGATCCCTGATAGGTGATTTGAGGTCACAGTTTTCTCTTGTTTCTGCTGCTATTGTCCTTAGAGATAGATGTAAACAATCACAGGGTTGATTCTGGCAAACAAAATAAAAACCCTGCATCTACTGTCGTTTGTAGAAGTGAGTTCCAAACCTCTCCCAAATATTGTGTGTAGAAGTGCTCACTAACATCTGACCTGAATACTCTGAACCTCATTTTCAGACTCATTGCAGAATCCACAGCGAACTGAAACAGTTTATCGCTTCATTTTAGTGTCTTGCATTACTTCTCTCAGGTCACCACTTAACATTCAAAGTTGTCCCAAAAACAGGCTTCATTTGTATATCAGAAACAGAAATGGCTCAGCATGTCTTACATGATCTGTGGGATAGCAAGAGTTAATGTTTCACTTCCGTTGACCTATTTTTGCAACTGGCTTGCCTGATTTCTTACCATACCTACAAACGGTATGAAACCGGAACGGGTGGCAGAACACAGAGATTAGGAAGTTCTGCATTTGCAGTGACATCGGGAGTCTCTATCACTGGAGAATTGTAAGGAGACTACTGCTCAGTGAACTGATATCGCACTTCCTGTGTCTAAATACGGAAACCTGTCAGTGAATTGGAGACTTTATTGTTCAAAAGTTAAAACCAAAGAGCAGATCAGCAGCAGACTAAAACAAGTGAAATTGTCATAATGCCTTATAAGGAACGCCAATGAAGACCAGGATAGTGAGGATCACCTTCACCACATGTGTGAATTGTTTGATGCAGTTTTCTGTGCGACGTTATCTCTCCCTTCAGGCAACTGACAAGCTCCTTGTTTGAAAATCTGAGTTGATGCATCACCAAAGGTGTTGCATGGTACTGTGTGTAAGCAGCTTGTGGAGACTGAGACTGTAGCATTGCTCACATTTTTTTGTTTGTTTTTTATTCAAGTTTCTGAGAAATGAAGAAGCTTAATAACAAGCTTAATCCCAGTTTTGGAGAAGAATTGCTCGTCAGTAAATGATAATCAGCTCACATGAAGATATTCCAGAATTGATATCAGATACCTAATTCAAACCCTGCAACGATAGATGCCATGAATTCTAAGTTGAAATTCTATGTCTAATGCCTTTAACCCATTACAACCTACCATGGAATATCCCTTCCGATTTGCCTCTACCCCTTAGGGAAGTAAAGCTGCTATTCTTATTTGCTCCAAGATGCATGTGACTCCAGACGCACAGAAACTGGATTGGTTGTTGCAGGTCAGTTATCTAAACTCCAGGACCTCACGTCAGGAATTATTCAAGGTTCTGTTCGTTAATAAATGTCCAGAGTTCAGCCGCATTCTTAACTCCTCAACTCCTGAAGCATTCCATTTCACAATGCAGCAGACTTCTGGCAATGTGAAGGCCTGGGCAGACAAGTGAAATGAATTTCACACATCCTGATTAAGATAATCTAATCAACACCTCTGGAAATTCAATGGTGTTGCCATTACCTAGTCTTCAACGATCAACAATCTGGGAGTTACTATTAACCCCAAAATGAACTGTCCTCCCTACAAGAGCAGGCCAGATGGCAAGAAAACTTCCATCAGTCATGGGCTTTCTGACTCCAATCGCTTCTCTAATACCGAGAAGGCTCACGTCAAGTGTGTGATGGAATACTCCCCGATTGACTGAACAAATATATCGACAACATACCTCAATATGTTGGAGAGCGCCATTATGAAGCATTCGTACAAAAGGATAATGCTGCCGACATTTAATAACTGAAATGAAAGCAGAAAGTGCTGGAGAAGTTCAGCAACTCTAACAGCATACTTGGAGAGAAAGACAGTTAACGTTTTGAGGCCAAAATGACTCTTCTTCAGAACAGTACTGAAGAGAGGACATGTAGGACAAGAAACATTACTTCTCTGACACTTTTCACAGTTGCTACCACGCCGGCTGAGTTCCATTCCATGGCAATTGAGTCAGTTCGATTGGCACTTTATGTATAATTTCAATCCATTCACCACTGTCGCAGCTTTTTGATTCATCAACAATTTCCATTTGACAGCACACTCGAACTCTAGTACTACTATCGTCCTAAAGACAAATGAAGTAAACGAATGGGAAAATCATTATCTGTATGTTCCCTTGCAAGCTACTAAACATCACAATTGGATAGGTATTCCTTCAGTCAGTCCTTCACTGTCCCAGTGGATCAGAGGGTTGCTCTCCTCCCCCACTTCAAAACATCCAAATAGTTTAATGAATTGTTCAAATAAACTTTGTCAAACTCAATTGTTAGAAGGCCAACACTTACTGGGAGGTAGAAAACCTTCACAAAAATGTAACGCTTAAGCTACAGAGTTGAGAGGAGCAGTTTGGAAATATGTATCCCTGTGTTCTTACAGCAGATTCATGTAATCAGACATTTGAGATCGGCTGAGTCAGCAACTTGCCATGAATAGAAATGTTGAATTTGGTGATGCATTTTCACTGGAAGTATTTTCCAGCCATGATTCTGTTTCAATTAAATTTGCATAGTCGTCAATTCGAATTGAAATGAACACTTGCCAGTTAACTTTGACACAGATAATTAGCGTGAATCCACCATTCACTATTTTACTAGCAAGCTGCTGAGTTGTACTATGCCTTACACTGTTCAAGTACTGACGTTATGAAATAGAATCATACCATCCCTACAGTGCGGAAACAGGTTATTAGGCCCAACAAGTTCACACGCAACCTCTAAGGAGTATTCCACCCACAGCAATTTCCCTTCCCTACTACTTTGCACTGCTCCTGTCCAACACATTCTGGAGAACGAGGTACAATTTAGCATATCCAATTTATCTAACCTGCATATCTTTGGACTGGACTAGGAAACTGGAGTAACTCGAAGAAACCCACGCAGACACAGGGAGAATATGCAAACTCTAAACGGTCGCCTGAGGCTGGAATCGAATCCAGGTCCTTCATGCTGTAAGGCAGCAGTGCTCACCAACGAATCACGAAAGCTAACTTCAAACCTTAGTGGAGCCATTCTTCCGAATAAGCCTGATATCAAAGACATACACGTCTCCATAGCCATTTTGCAGCAAAAGGTAGACATAAGTAGATTCGACATACTCCAGCACGTGGCTGAAGGTGATCAGTTAAAGGATAGATGTTTTATCATCATTTATGAGCAGCTGACTAAGCTGCGCTACTTACAGGCTTCAGCCGGAAGTCCTCAATCAAATATGTTCTTCTTACCATTCGTCCTGCTAAGATTGCGGTATTTATCTTCATTTAGGCTATGTTATATATTTTCGGTTCCACCATTCTCCTGTTAGAAGGCATCCCCCGAGATTTTATTCAATGACTTTGCCTGTTTGAAGTTTGGAAAGTCTCTCAGATACTGCCAAAACCTCTTCAAGAGGCTTCCTCTCCCAGAATCAGCTCTTGCCTTCGAACTTCCCCTCATTGTCAGTCCTACACCATAGAAACTAACTGGAGACAAATACATGTATGATGTCACCGAACAGGCCATCACCGTGCTTCACTCTCTCCCAGGGAGCAGCACGGCTCAGCGTTGGTGATCGATGCCTTGCAAATCACTTGGGATGATGGGAAGAGTGGTTGTCATCTACCTATCCACGATCAAAATGAACCTGAATCTGAGAAGTTACCATTCCAATCAGTTTGAAGTACATGCATTAAATGTAGATAAATGAGACTAATTCGACTGTCTATGATATAAATTAAGAAACACAAGATTTGATCTTAATGGTAAAAAGCTGTGATTTCCGAAGCGTGAACACCGAATGCACAACTTTAAATTGCATAAGTGCAGACTTCGAGGTGTAGCTCCTGTGTGAGAATTGGAATATCGTTTGCAGACATTCAAAACGACACCTGGAAACATTATTTATCTTTCGGACTGTCTGGAAAATCGCACGATCGCAATAATTTTCATAAAATCCCAATTGTGTGGAAGTAGGCCGTTCGGTCTATCAAGCCCACACCAAAGCAGTGAAGATTATCCCAACAAAAACCACTTCCTAATCGATCCACTTCCAGTTTCTCACAGGGAAATAACCTGAAGTCCACATACCTGGACAAGTTGGGTATTTTTCCATTTGGCAATCCTACCGAAACTACACAGCTTTCATAATGTGGGAGGAAAACTCACGCACACATGGGAGGAGTACAAGCACCATACAGACATTCGACACAGGCTGGAATTGAACTGGGTCCCTGGCACCGTGTGGTAGAAGTGCAAAGCATGTTTATTCTTCCGTCAGCTCACTGGGTTCAAGATAAATGACATTTAAACAACTCAGGCAAAGCTTTGAAGCATATATCGTCCCTTGAAGTATGTTTTCCTTTGAAATTGAACCACATTCCAAAGTACATACATTGCAAAAGAACCGCTTGAACCTTAAGATTTCATCACGAACAACAACAAGTTCAGAATTACATGCGGCAACAGGAGCTTGAACTTTAACATAGTGTAGAGGGGAACGTGCGTGTGGTGGTGTTTCCGTGTACCTGCTGTGGAGGTTGCGGTTTTGGACTGCGATGGACCAATTCAGAAATCACACCAGGTTATCGATGCACATGTTTATTTGAAATAACAAGATTTCGGACCAGAGCCCTTTCGTTAGGTGAAGTGGGAGGGAATAATACAGAACACTCAATTTAAGGGAATAGAGATCAAGGGCAGACAGATCAAAATATCAGGCAAATTGTGGGAGCGGAGTGTCAAAGACTTAGTCTCTGCAAGTGAACAAGAGTATCAGACAGTGTGAGTAATGTGTCAATAACTGAGTGCCAACAGAATGGTTGACCTATGATCCAACAAAGTGAGGCAGAGGGATAATTACAAACCGTTAAAATAAAGTCGTACTGGAGACATATCAAGGCACTGGGATGACATGGAACAGAAACAGAAGCAACTGGAAAACCGCTCCACAACAAAAACACCAGAGGAAGGGACACCAGCTCCGAAACATTAACTCTCATGTTCCTCCACAGATGTCCCCAGACCAGCGAAGCACCTTTCCCCTTCGCCACGATGCCCCACTCCCGTTCCCCCACCCCATCCAGTAACCCTTGCCCTTGCTCCTGGTTTACAGCATCCCCAGTTCTTCTGATTTTTCTTTGGCTCGAGTTGCATGCTGCGAGTCTGACCCAAATTATCAGTTAGCCAATATTGAACAAAGTGATTAAGGTAGAGAGACAATAACAACATGTCACGGGGATGGTGTGAAAACAGAACAACAAGGAAGATTTCACAGATACAGAACAGTGTGGTGGGTCATATGTGGTGTGACATTAACCGAATATCATGGTTGATGCCATCACCACAACGAAGGCAGTTGGCGATCCAATTCTGTTTGGCGATTTTGCGTTGTTGTGTATCTCGAAAGCCGCCTTGGCCGACATTTAGTCGAAGATTGAAAACCAAATGTCCTTGATGGCTGAACTCTTCCCCGACTGGGTGTGAATAATCCTGTCTGGCAATTGTTATGCCGTTACCTTTCATCCATTGGCACACCATCTGCATGGTCTCGCCAATATACCATTACTGGGTATCTTGTGGTATCTTGTGGTATCATTGCCTGCTGCATATGTGACAAACAACATTGCCTGAGTCACATGAGTACCACATGAGTACGTGGTGGGTGGTGTACTAACAAGTGATGGTAGTGTCCATGTCTTGCAAAGGTTGTGAAGGCATGGTGCTGTGGTGTTGTGATTAATGCTATGTGAAGGCTGAGTAGTTTACTTTAAACGGTCGTATGTTATAATTTTGCTGGATGTTTGAAGGTGAGAATTGAAGCCATGGGGATGTTCTTAGTGAGATGGCCATCATCATCGGTGACATGCTGAATCCTGTGAAGAACGTGCTGAACTCCAGGAAAGTACTGACGATGAAAGATACTCTATTAGTCGCATCCTCTGTCTGTCTTCTGACGAGTTCGCAGCAGATTTTCACTGTGGCACACCGGAATTGGTGGTCAATCAGTTCAACATGTACCCCATTATCATGAGGATATCCTTCAAAACCTTTAGGTGTCTGTCGCATTATTCCTCATCTGAGCAGTTCCTGTGCAGGTGAAGCGCTTGTCGTTACGGTATGGCTTCTTTAATATATTTAGGGTGGAAGCTGGAGAAGTGCAGTATCGTGTAGTTATCCTTGGGCTTGCGGTGGAGTGAGATGCTGAGGTGTTAGTTATTAATTTTGGTTTGTGATGGTTTTGGTTGTATCATCCTTATAAATGGAATAGGCATTCAGTTAAAACCACGAACAGAAATACCAGAGAATATCAGCAGATCTTACAGCGTCTATTCAGAGAGAATCAGAGACAAATATTTCAAAAAATCATCAGAACTCGGTAATCTCCAACAGGCACTGCCAAACTGGTTAGTTTCGACAGCAGTTTCTGTCTTTGCTTCAGATTCCCAGAATCCACAGTTCTTTACATTAACCATTAAAGCAATGCAGAAACTTTTTTTTTATCGTTCGTCATACCAATGGTTTCTGTTTGGAAAACGTTTTCCTGGCCCCATTAGAAAAACGAAACGATGCTGCACAGAAAACAGTTTCGCTTTGGAGCAAAGATGGTTTGTCAGCAATTTCCTGCGGCAATTTATAATGATGGGAAAATTAGTGGTGGGGATTGGCTCTTCGACGAGCGAGGGGAAGTGTTGCCACTGACCAGAGTTAGTGAACGGAGGACTGCGGTAAAAGGAATCTATTCAAAAGCAGCACTTCTGCACAGTACATTCAAAGAATACTGCAAAATCTCAATGGGTCTGGCAGTAAGTGTGAAAAGAGAAACGGAGATAATGTTTTAAGTGTGTTTCATTTTTGATTGATAACTTGAGTTTGTGAAGTCTAATCGACTGACTGGTCTTGTTGTTGAGACGAGATTTCTGAGCTGTGAGTGAAAACTCGTGCTGCATGACATCACTGAAAACGGAGCCAGCAGAATTCGAACCTGCGGAGGGAAGCCCCAATGGATTTCTAATCCATCACCTGTATCACGCGGCCATGACTACACGCGTGCAATGCTGTCTTAGTATGTCTTATGTAACGGGAAGTTCCAACCTGAAACACCAGGATTTGGCTTTTCCTGGTAGCCCAGTATTCGCTGTCAGACTCTCTTGCTTTCGAAAGGAGGAGGATGCTGGGGTTCCAAGGAAAGCCAAATCCTGGTGTTTCAGGTTGGAACTTTCCATTACATAAGACATACTAAGACAGCATTGCGCGCGTGTAGTCATGGCCGCATCAATTTGAATTGCACGCATATTGATGAGAGATAAAGTGGATAGGTAGGATCCATTTTCATGCGCAGAGAGTTGAATAAACACAGCACTGGATCGCGAAAGAAAAATGTCCTTGCATTAGGTCGGCACGGTGGCACAGTGGTTAACACTGCTGGCTGACAGCGCCAGAAACCCGCGTTCAATTGCCGCCTCAGGCGACTGACTGTGTGGAGTTTGCACGCTTTCCCCGTGTCTGCGTGTGTTTCCTCCAGGTGCTCCGGTTTCCTCCCACAGTCCAAAGATGTGCAGGTCAGGTCAGGCGAATTGGCCACGCTAAATTGCTCGTAGTGTTAAGTAAGGGGTAAATGTAGGGGAATGGGTGGGTTGTGCTTTAGCACGGCGGTGTGGACTTGTTGGCCCGAAGGGCCTGTTTCCCCACTGTCAGTAATCTAATTTGTCTAGCCCTATTCACTGCCAGTAGAATTACGCTCATTGAAGTCTTCTTGAAAAGATCCACCACTGGCAAATCTGATGTGCAAATTAGGTCTACTATGTTTAATCAGAGGTCAAAATATGAAAATGTTTCAAATACACGGAATGGCACTGGAGAGTGCAGACCTACCTTCAGGGGCTTATTCTGCTCTGATGTACACCCGCGAGAAATTGGGACGAGAGTGCGTTCTCGCAGATGAAGGGATCAAACATTTAAGAAAATAATAAGGAGGATATTCACTCTTTCAGAGGGTAGCAAATCTGTGGGTTTCCTAAGAACAGAGGGCTGTGAAGGCGAGGTGTATTCAAGGCTGTGATAGACAGACATGGAGCATCACGGAGATGAGGATAAAAACGGGGGTTGAGAATTAACCAAATCAGCCATGATCTCATTGAATGTTGTCGCAGACTTGATCGGCTAAATTGCTTCCATCTGCTCTCATATCTTTGCCGTCATTTGGAAGATACCGGACACCATTTTAAAAGAAGAAAAGCACAACTTTAGGGTGAGGTGGTTTCAATCAAACTGAATCAAAATTATTTATTGAGCGAAAAATCACACTTGGCATGTTTCCAGATTTCTTTGCTAGCATGACTAGCAGAGTTGATCAAGGTCGTCTGATTGTACTTGGGCATGAAACAAACAAAGATTAGTGACATAATCTTCATTTTCTTTATGTCAAAAGTAATATCTTTCCTGATGGTCACAACAAAGGAGATGGTTTCCAAGAAAAGACAGAGACTAAGTCAGCTGTAAACTAATCGATGACCAAAATATGGCTCGCGTTGTTCTCTGGGACAGATATGATTTATTGATTATTGTCATCCAAACTTTTTTTTTACCATTGAACCGTGAGTGGGAGATTGGAAACTAAGATCACCCGTAACTATTGCCATCTTTTATCACTCACATGTAGTATTTGTTTCTTGTACGGAGTGGTTACTGCGAGTGCACTTGTAAGCTACACCTGCGGATGACTTCTTTCCTCACTGGTCCTCATTTCTACACAAACACGTTTTACATCCTTATCTCCTGAATCAAAGTAATATGCAACCAATTAATAAATGTCACTAATACCTTGGCATTTCACACGCCTCCGTTTGTCACCTTCCAATGTAAATTAATAATTTGCCGTGTTGCAATTGCACACAATAAGAGATAACAAAATACAGGGAGGTGTACCAGGTTTGCAAACGCACGCTATCGAAGCTAAAACGCAGGTTTCTGCCCAAAATACGATCACGGAAGCATGCACCGAACCGTCAGGAAGCACACAATAAGTCCAGTTCCAGACGGCATGACAGGAACAGCACCAGAAAAACCACCAAATTCCTTCTCTCGGCTAATATTTTGGATGTACATCTCAATGAGCAATCGATTTTTACATATGTTCTAACAGTAGTTACAACACAAGGAATTAACCAGTGCTACAGACGGTACAAGCCCCTGAATCAGAAACACTCAATGCCCGACATACAACTACAAGAACATCTGCCCATGGCGTATACTGGCTGGCTGAAGTTCATGATTGCAGCTCGCTAGTTGTCCGACTGTTTCTCCGATATCGTGTTTCGTGCAGTCCCTGCGTGGAATCTTGACAACCACATTTGTCCTGCACAAGATGGGCATTGGATATTGTTTTCTGGTGAGCTTTCCCTCAGCGAGGCTGTTGGTTTATGTGCTGTCCTAAATCCGTGTGTTCAGAGGAGTCTGGCTATCAATTTCCAGAAATTTATTTTATTAAAGGGAAGCATGGTGTTTCAATTGCTTTATGGCATATCCTAGTTGACAATTTAGTGTGCCAGACATCTGGGAATGCAGTTGTGGGATACATATTCTTGGCAAAGAGTTTGTGTGGCCGTCACTAATTGGCACGGCCAGCTGTCCCGAGTAGCTATACGTACAGACAGAAAGCATCCTCGAGAGCAGCACAACTGTAATAGAACATGGCAATCAGAAGGCAGCCAGAGAATTTCTAGAAGCAGGGCACCCATCCATGGATTCCATCAATAGACAAATTGATCAGGATCCAATCTGCAACACCAACAACTGGACCCAGCGGCACTGAAACTAAATCAATTCCAACCGCCACAGGACAGTAGGCTTCACAACAGGCTCTGCAACCCTGAGGATGTTACCCAGAACTGTGAGGATCCCACTTCCCAGCACCGCAAAACATTCCAACAACATCTCCATGAAGCAGACGAGCTTCGCATCTTTCTGCTCCAAAGCACTCCGATTTTTCACAGCAGAGAATTGTACACTGAACTCCCGCGTGCAAGGTGAGGATGCCAAACCCAACACGATCAATAATGGCAGTGAGAACGAGGGCAACAATTTCCATTGTCATATGGACAGCCACAAACACTCTCCTTGAAAGGTACCTTTAAATATGAAAGTCTGTGCAGCAGTATAATCGGGGAACCACCAGCCTGCGCTGGGTATTTATATTTCAGACAATTTCCTTTGTTCACCGTTTTCACTGAAAGTGAATGGATATTACTATTTCATTGCTGATACGAAACCAGATTCTGCATTGTATCTGCTCGCCGGTTTTGTTGTTGCAGTGGCGAAAAGGTTGGCAATCGCGATGAGAAATGTTTTTTGTATTTCTCGCATTTCATTCATTACTGTCCTGGTGAAGGGGGCTGGTGATTGGTCCTCTCGATCAGATGGAGTCATCAGCGCATTGTTGACCTAATTTCATCACGAGTGCAATTGGTAAACTTCATTTTTCATGGATTATTGCTGTTCTGTTTTGTTTTATGTTTGTTGAGCACTTCCTGTGACTTGGCAATGCACTAAATCTCCAGTATGTCCTGAATTGTCTCGCTGCCGTTTCTCTGAGCAGTTCATGACGTAATCGGCTTGCACTGCAACAAAGGCAGCATGCAAGCTTCGGTGTGTCTGGCAATGGTCCACCCTTTCTGTTTTGCTTCTGTTCCACATGAAGAGTTGTCAGTTTCTGGATTCGTTGGAGAGCTGAGGGGGGTAACATTATACGTGCGGTATTATTCTTCAGCCAAACTCTTTGATGGCAAAGTTGGGAAGGTGCCAAACGAATGGTCATTGGCAGCAAAAGTCCGGAAAGACCCTCATCGCTTGGTCAACTCGTCCCATCCACCCTCCAGAAAGAAAGGCAAACGCGCTTACTGCCTAACAAACAGAGTGCATTTTTTTGCAAATGGTCCATTAAAACTGGTGTCAGCTGCGGGAGCACATCAACAAAGCCGAGCACGGAAAAATACCCTACTATCGAACATGTCCCTGCTGAACAGATAACCGAAATTAATTGAACCATATTTGCCAAAATGTGTTCCTAATCTCTCCGAACGCTTCCTGTCTATATACCCATTCGGGATGCCATTGCATTTGCCTTAAATGTGGCAAATCCTTCTGCACACACAAAAATATCTGAGTGAACTCGCTGAGTTTCTGCATGACACCATGACCAAACTTTGGGCCAAAATTGGAAACTGCGACTAGAATAGACGGCTCTCTGATTAGCCGCAATGCACAAAGGGCGGAATGGCCTTTCCCCACTTTGTAAATCTTCGAAGACAAGTTGAAAATAATCTGCAACGAAAATGTTCGTGTGAAGATTTACTTGTGAGGATTCGGTACTCTCAGCACCGTGGCCCGGATCGTATTCCCGCTCATGGAATGGTTGCATTGTTCAGCAAACGTATCGGTGTACCAGTACTTCTGCCGATTTTCCGATGCTGGAAGGTCCTTGGTTTTGTCCAAAACATTATGAAGGTTAACATAAAACGAATAGCTGCAGTAGCTGGAAATCTGAGCCAAAAACGAAACTTGTTTGCGGAACGCAGCAAGACTGGCAACAGAAACGTCGACTTTCCTGCTCCTCGGATGCTGCCTGACCTGCTGTGCTTTTCCAGCATCGCTCTGGTCTAAAATTAGGTTTCCAGCATCTGTAGTCCTCACTTTTACATCGTTCCTTCAGTGTCGCTGGTTCCCAATGCAAGAACTCCATCTCTAGCGGTTTCATGTTTGTACCTCCACGCTGAGGATTTGAAGCGTGAAGAAAAGTAACTCACCCCGTCCATCTCTGGGGTAATTAGGGACTGAAAATGAATCGTGTCACATTGAAATATATCGAGATGCGACTTAATGTTTGTCTTTTATTGGGAACCATCTCTTTCATTGTAACCATCAGGAAAGAACATTTCGTTCGCCAGAAAAAGAAATGAATATGTCACTATTTGTTTGCTTCAGGTCCAAGAATACTCAGATCAATAGCTCCCTTGCTTACCTCTGCTGGTCATGTTCGCAAAGATATCTAGCAAATTGCCAAGTGTGATTTTCCTTTCAATAAATAATTTTGACTCAGTTTGGCTGCAAATATCTTTTCCTACCTTTCTGCTTTTCTTCTTTTACATTGGTGTCTCGCACCTTACAAATGACAGCAAAGGTATGAAAGGAGATGGAAGCATTTAGCTCATCAAGTCAGCAAGAGCTTTAAATGAGATCACGGCTGATTTAGTCAATTCTCAACCCTCCTGCGCCGTCTGTAGTCATGGACGAGTGGTTAAGGCGATGGATTAGAAGTCCATTGGGGTTTTCCCACGTAGATTCGAATCCTGCTGACTACGTAAGAATACTTCCCTGCTGGAATAATTTTCGCTCAAAGTTCCGAAAACCTATTTTGCAAACCAGGCCAGTAATTTGATTCGACTTGGGAAACTCGAGTTCTTCATCAGAAACGTTCCATATTTAAATCATTATCTCTGTTTCTCTTTCCAGATACACTGCTCGACACATCGGGTTTCTGCAGTTTTTATTGAACGTCCTAAGCAGAAGTGCTGCTTTTCATTAGATTCCTTTAATCCATGTCCTCTGTTCTCTGACTCGGGTCAGTGGCAACACTTCCTCCTGCTCGTCAAAGTGCTCATTCCCCACCGCTCCCTCTCCGGTCATTACAAACAACCGCAGGAAATTGCCACTTAACCAACTTTGTTCCAAAGTGAAACTCACCAGCCTCGGGAATCTCTCCACCAAACGGGACTTCTCATCCCTGGACATGGTGCAAGCCAGAGGATTGTGAAGAGATACTGTGAAAATATTTTCAGTTGGCAGTTGGAAAAATGTTTAAGAAGCAAACCATATAATTTAGGCTCCAGCTTTGGAAATCTTGAGAAACTCTTTGGGAAATGGAATCAGAGGAGGATGAAGAAGTGTGAACTTTCCGACCGAGTCGAGGACGGGACATTGACTCTGATGTTATTGGGACAGGAACTGATCTGAGACATTGAAAGAATTCTCGCTCATGTTCGTGAGGAATGCAAACTTCATCTGGACTTTGGGACAATGAAAAACTCTGGAACACTCAAGAAAAAATACAAATATTGACTGGGATCACGACAGTACGAGTACTATAGATGGGTCAGTTTTTGCCCAGTGTGTGCAGGAGGGCCTCCTGACTCAGTATGTGGACATGCCTTCAAGGGACGAAGCCACTTTCGATTTAGTACTGGGTAACGAGCCTGGCTAGGTTTTAGATTCGGAAGTAGGTGAGCACTTTGGAGACAGCGATCACAATTCTCTCAGGTTTACTTTCGTGATTGAAAGGGATAGGTGTACTCCACGGAGCAAGAGGGTCAGCTGGTGGAAGGGAAATTACGATGTATCGAGGTAAGATTTAGGAAGCGTAGAATGTGGTAGGAAACTGCAGGGGGTGAGCACATTAAAATGTGGAGCTTATTCAAGGAAAAGCTCCTGTGTGTCCTAGATAAGTATGTACCTGTCAGGCAGGGAGGAAGATATAGAACGCGTGAGCCGTGGTTTACTAAGAAAGTGGAATCCCTGGTCAAGAAGACCAAGAAGTCTTATGTTAGGATAAAATGTGAAAACTCAGTTAGAGCGCTCGAGGGTTCCAACGATATCAGGAAAGACCTATAAAGAGAGCTGAGAAGAGCCAGGAGGAGACATGTGAAGTTGTTGGCAGATAGGTTCAGGGTTAACCCTAAGGCTTTCCATAGGTATGTTTGGAATGAAAGAATGACGAGAGTTAAATTTGGGACAATCAAGGATAATAGTGGGAAGTTGTGTGTGGAGTCAGAGGAGATCGGGGAAGCACTAAATAAATATTTTTCGACAGTATTCGCTATTGAAAATGAAAATGTTGGCGAGGAAGGTATAGAGATACTTGCGTCTAGACTAGAAGAGATTGAGGTTCACAAGGAAGAGATATTCGAAATACTGCAGAGTTCAAAGTTTGTGCGAAGATTTGTAGCTCGGGTGCTCGTTGTTGTGGTTCTGTTCGCCGAGCTGGAAATTATTGTTGTAAACGTTTCGTCCCCTGGCTAGGCGACATCATCAGTGCTAGGGAGCCTCCTGCGAAGCGCTTCTTTGATGTTTCCTCCGGTGTTTATAGTGGTCTGTCCCTGCCGCTTCCGGTTGTCAGTTTCAGCTGTCCGCTGTAGTGGTTGGTATATTGGGTCCAGGTCGATGTGTTTGTTGATGGAGTTTGTGGATGAATGCCATGCCTCTAGGAATTCCCTGGCAGTTCTCTGTCTGGCTTGCCCTATGATAGTAGTGTTGTCCCAGTCAAATTCATGTTGCTGGTTGCCTGCGTGTGTGGCTACTAAGGATAGCTGGTTGTGTCGTTTCGTGGCTCGTCGACGTTCATGTATGCGGATTGTTAGCTGTCTTCCTGTTTGTCCTATATAGTGTTTAGTGCAGTCCTTGCATGGTATTTTGTACACTACATTAGTTTTGCTCATGTTGGGTATCGGGTCCTTCGTTCTGGTGAGTTGTTGTCTGTGCGTGGTTGTTGGTTTGTGTGCCGTTATGAGTCCTTGGGGTCGCAGTCGTCTGGCTGTCTGTTCTGAGATGTTCCTGATGTATGGTAGTGTGGCTAGTCCTTTTGGTTGTGGTATGTCCTCGTTCCGTGGTCATTCTCTTAGGCATCTGTTGATGAAGTTGAGCGGGTCTCCGTTTTTGGCGAATACCTTGTATAGGTGTTCCTCTTCTTCTTTTTGCAGTTCTGGTGTACTGCAGTGTGTTGTGGCCCTTTTGAATAGTGTCCTGATGCAGCTTCGTTTGTGTGTGTTGGGGTGGTTACTTTCATAGTTTAGGACTTCGTCTGTGTGTGTGGCTTTTCAGGATACCCTTGTAGTGAATTCTCCGTTCGGTGTTCTCTGTACCATCACGTCTCGGAATGGGAGTTGGCTATCCTTTTCTTCTTCTCTCGTGAATCGGATTCCTGTGAGTGTGGCGTTGATGATCCGGTGTGTTTTTTTCTATTTCCGTGTTTTAAATGATTACGAACGTGTCATCGACATATCTGACACAGAGTTTGGGTTGAATTTGTGGTAGGACTGTTTGTTCTCACCTTTGCATAACTGCCTCTGCTATGAGTCCCGAGATTGGTGATCCCATGGGTGTTCCGTTGATTTGTTCGTAATTCTGGTTGTTGAATGTGAAGTGTGTTGTGAGGCACAAGTTCAGTAGTTTAAGACCCGATACCCAACATGAGCAAAACTAATGTAGTGTACAAAATACCATGCAAGGACTGCACAAAACACTATATAGGACAAACAGGAAGACAGCTAACAATCCGCATGCATGAACATCAACTAGCCACGAAACGACACGACCAGCTATCCTTAGTAGCCACACACGCAGACAACAAGCAACATGAATTCGACTGGGACAACACTACTATCATAGGGCAAGCCAGATATAGAACAGCCAGGGAATTCCTAGAGGCATGGCATTCATCCACAAACTCCATTAACAAACACATCGACCTGGACCCAATATACCAACCACTACAGCGGACAGCTGAAACTGACAAACGGAAGCGGCAGGGACAGACCACTATAAACACTGGACGAAACATCAAAGAAGCGCTTCGCAGGAGGCTCCCAAGCACTGATGATGTCCCCTAGCCAGGGGACGAAACGTTTGCAACAAAAACTTACAGCTCGGCGAACAGAACCACAACATACTGCAGAGTGTGAAAATAGATAAGTCAGCTGGGCCGGATGGGATCTATCTGATGTTGTTTAGCAAAAGCACGACAGGAAGGTACAAATCAAGTTGATGCAACAACGGCTCGTTTTGAGCCGCTAATTTGCAGTGAAGTGGCGGCGCCAATAAAAGGTGTCACGCATCTCGTCTAATTCCACATCCTGAGCTCGAAATGACCGGACGTCTCTCGCTGAGTATCTGCAGGGTCTTGTTTGGACGACACCATGACACTTTTTCACTGGAGTGGCTCATGACATCGCGTTGTGACTGTGAATAAAACGATGGAAACTTCCAGCAGAGAAGGAGGCGACCTGAAGCAGGCAGCTGAGGACAAATGTTTCTCCTTTGCCAGAGAAAGGCACTGCTTCAAAAATTGGAAACTTCGAAGTGAAGCAATGTTGGTGATTATCTTCGGTGCTTGTTCACCTTTTTAATTCTGATTCCGTGAAAGTCCATGGCATTACATATCGACATTCTGCCAAATGCAGGCTTGTCTCTTGGGCCAGTGGCGTAATGGATAATGCGTCTGACTTCGGATCAGCAGATTGTAGGTTCGAGTCCTACCTGGCTCGAGGGGGACTGTTTTGCTTTAACCGTGGTATACGTTGACGCTCCCCTGTAAAGTTCTCTCGGGACATCGCCTCTGTGCTTCCGCATGTAAAGCTTGCATTTGTCCTATTGTCCATTTCAAATTCCAGCTCTCCACAACGGACACCTCCGTCAGTTTGGCGGTATCTTCTGGTGTGTCTCCCTCTGTGGGTGAAAATGAGCATGAGTTTCTCAAAAGAGTTACAATTCGTTATACTTCTGTCCCATTATTGTGCCATGTAAGAACATAGGATAACCTCATTGACATTTGACCTGGAAACATTAGAACACACGAGACTTTGGGCCAAAGTTCGAAACTGCGACTAGAATAGATGGCTCTCTGATTAGCCGCAATGCACACGGGCGGAATGGCCTTTTCCCACTTTGTAAATCTTCGAAGACAATTTGAAAAAAATCTGCAACGAAAATGTTCAGACAGGGTGTTTGCTTTACACCAAGTACGATAGTATCTATCACCTTGTCTTGTTATTTACTTGTGAGGATTCGGTATTCTCAGCACCGTGGCCCGGATCGTTTTCCCGCTCATGGAATGGTTGTATTGTTCAGCAAACATATCGGTGTACCAGTACTTCTGCCGATTTTCCGTGCTGGCAGGTCATTGGTTTTGTCCAAAACATTATGAAGGTTAACATAAAACAAATAGCTGCAGGTGCTGGAAATCTGAGCCAAAAACGAAAATTGTTTGTGCAGCGGAGCATGACTGGCAACAGAAACGTCGACTCTCCTGCTCCTCGGATGCAGCCTGACCTGCTGTGCTTTTCCAGCATCACTCTGATCTAAAGTCAGGTTTCCAGCATCTGCAGTCCTCACTTTTGCCTAGTTTCTTCAGTGTCTCTGGTTCCCAATTCAAGAACTCCATCTCTAGCGGTTTCATGTTTGTACCTCCGTGCTGAGGAGTTGAAGAGTGAAGAAAAGTAACTCACCTCCTCCATCTTTGGGGTAATTAGGGACTGAAAATGAATCGTGTCACATTGAAATATATCTACATGCGAATTAATCTCTGTCTTTTATTGGGAACCATCTCTTTCATTGTAACCATCAGGAAAGATCATTTCGTTCGCCAGAAAAAGAAATGAATATTTCACTAAACTTTGTTTGCTTCAGGTCCGAGAATACTCAGATCAATAGCTCCTTTGCTTACTTCTGCTGGTCATGTTCGCAAAGAGATATGGCAAATTGCCAAGTGTGATTTTCCTTTCAATAAATAATTTTGACTCAGTTTGCCTGCAAATATCTTTTCCTACCTTTGTGCTTTTCTTCTTTTACATTGGTGTCTCGCACCTTACAAATGACAGCAAAGGTATGAAAGGAGATGGAAGCATTTCGCTCAAGTCAACGGTAGCTTTCAATGAGATCACGGCTGATTTGGTCAATGCTCAACCCACCTGAGCTGTCGGTAGTCATGGCCGAGTGGTTAAGGCGATGGATTAGAAATCCATTGGGGTTTCCCCACGTAGGTCCGAATCCTGCTGACTACGTTGTGAATGCTTTCCTGCTGGTACAATTTTCGCTCAAAGTTCAGAAAAACTATTTTGTGAACCAGGCCGGTAATTTGATTAGACTTGGGAAACTCGAGTTCTTCATCAGAAATGTTCCATAGTTAAATCATTATCTCTGTTTCCCTTTCCAGATACACTGCTCGACACGTCCTGAGCAGAAGTGCTACTTTTCATTAGATTCCTTTAATCCCTGTCCACTGTTCTGTGACTCGGGTCACTGGCAACACTTCCTCCTGCTCGTCAAAGTGCTCATTCCCCACCGCTCCCTCTCCATCATTAGAAACAACCGCAGGAAATCGCCACTTAACCATTTTTGTTCCAAAGTGAAACTTATCAGCCTCGGGAATCTCTCCACCAAACGGGACTTCTCATCCCTGGACATGGTACAAGCCAGAGGATTGTGAAGAGATACTGTGAAAATATTGTCAGTTGGCAGTTGAAAAAATGTTTAGGAAGCAAACCATATAATTTAGGCTCCAGCTTTGGAAATCTTGAGAAACTCTTTGGGAAATGGAATCAGAGGAGAATGAAGAAGTGTGAACTTTCCGACCGAGTAGAGGACGGGACATTGACTCTGATGTTCTCGGGACAGGAACTGATCTGAGACATTGAAATCATTCTCGCTCACGTACGTGAGGAATGCAAACTTCATCTGGACTCTGGGACAATGAAAAACTCTGGAACACTCAAGACAATGATGTGTTTCTGTTCGCCGAGCTGGACGTTTTTGTTGGAAACGTTTCGTCCCCTGTCGAGGTGGCATCCTCCGTGCTTGGGATCCTCCTGTGAAGCGCTTCTGTGGTGTTTCGTGTGGCATTTATAGTGGCCTGTCCTTGCCGCTTGCTGTTGTCAGTTTCAGCTCTCCGCTGCAGTGGCTGGTATATTGGGTCCAAGTCGATGTGTTTGTTGATGGAGTTTGTGGATGAGTGCCATGCTTCTGGGAATTCCCTGGCTGTTCTTTGTTTGGCTTGCCCTATAATAGTAGTGGTGTCCAACTCGAATTCATGTTGCTTGTCGTCTGTGTGTGTGGCGACTACGCATAGTTGGTCGCTTCGTTTCGTGGCTAGTTGATGTTCCTGGATGCGGATCGTTAGCTGTCTTCCTGTTTGTCCTATATAGTGTTTTGTGCAGTCCTTGCATGGGATTTTGTATACTACATTAGTTTTGCTCATGTTGGGTATCGGGTCCTTAGTTCTGGTAAGCTGTTGTCTGAGTGTGGCTGTTGGTTTGTGTGCTGTTAAGAGTCCTAGTGGTCGCAGTAGTCTGGCTGTCAGTTCGGAGATGTTCTTGATGTGTGGTAGTGTGGCTAGTCCTTTGGGTTGTGGCATGTCCTCTTTCCGTGGTCTATCCCTTAGGCATCTGTTGATAAAATTGCGAGGATATCCGTTTTCGGCGAGTACCTTGTATAGGTGTTCCTCTTCCTCTTTTTGCAGTTCTGGTGTGCTGCATTGTGTTGTGCCCCTGTTGAATAGTGTCTTGATGCAACTTCGTTTGTGTATGTTGGGGTGGTTGCTCTCATAATTCAGGACTTGGTCTGTGTGTGTGGCTTTCCTGTGTACCTTTGTGGTGAATTCTCCGTTAGGTGTTCTCTGTACCATCACGTGTAGGAATGGGAGTTGGTTGCCCTTTTCTTCCTCTCTCGTGAATCGGATTCCTGTGAGTGTGGAGTTGATGATCCTGTGTGTTTTCTCAATTTCCGTGTTTTTAATGATTACAAAGATGTCATCCACCTATCTGAACCAGTGTTTGGGTTGAATTTTCGGTAAGACTGCTCTAACCTTTGCATTACTGCTTCTGCTATGAGTTCCGACATCGGTGAGCCCAAGGGTGTTCCGTTGATTTGTTCGTATATCTGGTTGTTGAATGTGAAGTGTGTTGTGAGGCACAAGTCCCACGATTTAGGAAGATTAGGTAAGATTTAGGAAGCGTAGAATGGGGTAGGAAACTGCAGGGGGTGAGCACATTAAAATGTGGAGCTTATTCAAGGAAAAGCTCCTTTGTGTCCTGGATAAGTATGTACCTGTCAGGCAGGGAGGAAGATATAGAACGCGTGAGCCGTGGTTTACTAAGGAAGTGGAATCCCTGGTCAAGAAGAACAAGAAGTCTTATTATGTTAGGACAAAATGTGAAAACTCAGTTAGAGCGCTCGAGGGTTCCAACGATATCAGGAAAGATCTAAACAGAGAGCTGAGAAGAGCCAGGAGGAGACATGTGAAGTTGTTGGCAGATAGGATCAGGGTTAACCCTAAGGTTTTCCATAGGTATGTCAGGATTAAAAGAATGACGAGAGTTAAATTTGGAACAATCAAGGATAATAATGGGAAGTTGTGTGTGGAGTCAGAGGAGATAGGGGAAGCGCTAAATAAATATTTTTCGACAGTGTTCGCTATAGAAAATGAAAATGTTGGCGAGGATGATACTGAGATACTTGCGTCCAGAGTACTAGAGATTGAGGTTCACAAGGATTAGGTGATAGAAATACTGCAGAGTGTGATAACAGACAAGTCCCCTGGGCTGGATGGGATCTGTCCTAGTATCCTCTGGGAAGCAAGGGAAGAGATTGATGAGCCTTTGGCATCGATCGTCAAATCATCGTTATCTACAGGAATAGTGCCTGTGGAATGGAGCATAGCATACGTTGTTCCCGTATTCAAAAAGTGTCGTAGAGACAACCCTGGTAATTACAGACCAGTGAGTATCACTGCACTTGTTAGTAACGTGTTGGAAAAGGTTATTATAGATAGGCTTTATGACCATCTGGAAAAGAATAATCTGATCAGGGACAGTCAGCACGGTTTTGTGATGGGTCGGCCTTGCCTAACGAGTCTTATTGACTTTTTTGACAAAGTGACCAAACAGGGAGATTACAGTAAACCGATTGATGTGGTGTATATGGGTTTCAGAACGTTGTTCGATAAGGTTCCCCACAATAGGCTATTATACAAAATGCGGTGGAATGGAATTGTGGGAGAGATTGCAGCTTTGATCAGGAATTGGCTTGCAATAGAAAACAGTGTTGTAGTTAATGGAACATGTTCTTCTTGGTGTCCATGTACTGGCGGCGTACCACAAGGGTCGGTGTTAGGTCCACTGCTGTTACATGAGATCTAACCTTGCCAATCAGTCTCCCATGAGGAACATTGTTGAACGCCTTACTGAAGTCCATATAGACCACATTTACTGCTCTGCACTCATCAATCTTCTTTGTTACTTCTTCAAAAAAACTCAATCAAATTTGTGAGACATGATTTCCCACGCACAAAACCATGTTAACTGTCCCGAATCAGTCCATGCCTTTCCAAATATATGTACATTCTGTTCCTCAGGATTCACTCCAACAATTGGAGTATTCTTGGCAGATGCAGTTTCATGTCGGGATTGAGTTTTTTGAAGAAGTAACAAAGAAGATTGATGAGGGCAGAGCAGTAAATGTGGTCTATATGGACTTCAGTAAGGCGTTCAACAATGTTCCCCGTGGGAGACTGATTGGGAAGAATCAAAAGACACGCTACTATTAAAATCGATAGAAACACAAAAGATGTGCAGTGCAGAGGAGTCTCAGTGTTCTTATATATGAAACGAACAAAGGTTTTCACATATTTATTTCTTGCTGGCAAAAGAAAGCCTTTTCTGATGCTCACAATTAAAGAGATGGTTTCCAAGAAAATAGGAAAATTAAGTCACCAGTAGAGTAATCAATTTCCAAGATATCCCTCGTGATTTTTTTATGGGACATGTGGGATTATTTGATTGTTGTTCTGCAAACGTTTTTACAATGGAACCGAGAGTTTTAGATGGGAAGTTAAGATCACGCATGACGATTGCCATTTTTGTCACTCACACACAATATTTTTTCCTTGTACGATTTATTTCGCTTTGTGGTTACTGCGAGTGGGCTTGTAAACTACACATGCTTGTGAGTTCATGCCTCACTGTTCTTCAAATCCAGCCAAACAGACTTTACATCCTTACTTCCTGAATCAAAGTAATCTCTAACCATTGCATAAATGTCATTAAAACTTCGGTATTTCACACGCCTCTGTATATCATCTTACAATATTAATTGATCCTTTACTGTATTGCAGTTGCGCATAAGAAGAGAAAAATTGAATAGAGAATTGTGGACCTCCGCTTCACACACCCGTTATTGAAGCGAAAATGCAGATTACTGCCCATAATACGATCGTGGAAGCATGTGCCAAACACTCAGGAATCACAGAATAAGTGTAGTGCCACAGGGCATGTCAGGGACAGCACCAGAAAGACAACGGAAATGCTGCTCTGAGCTCCTATTTTGGATATATTTCTCAATGAGCAATAGAGTGTCACATGTGTTCCATCAGGAGTTACCTCACACAAGGAAGTAACCAGTGCTGCAGACGGTCGTATCATCCGAGTTCCAAGCCCTGGAATCAGAGACATTCAATATTCTGTGCATAACTGCAAGGAACAGCTGTCGGAGGCGTTTATAGTCCATGTGAAATTATGAATGCAGCTCTCTAGTTGTCAGCCTCTTTCTCCTTTGTCGTGTTTAGTCAACAAAATTATTTGATTGTATCAAGGAATGTATCAAGGAGAATGGTCATTGTCTGTAAATGTCTGGAAAACATTCCTCTCTATGTCATTTCAAAACATTACGCCTCAAGAAAAAATAAAATTCAAACGCGCTGACTTAGTAACAAACAGCATGCGTTTTTGCAATTGGTCTATTGAAACTGTTGTCAGGTACTGGAGTATCACAGAATTTCCGAGCACGGAAGCAAACCTTCCTATCCAACTTGCACCTGCTGAACAGATGACCGTAACTAATCTAAACATATTTGCCAATATTTGTCCCTTATCTATCCGAACACTTCCTGTCTGCATACCCATTTAGATGCCTTTGAAGTGTTGTGAGCGCACCAAACTCTGCCACTCAATGTGGCAACTTATTCCACACGCACAAAAATATCTGTATTAAAAACAAGTGTCGCTCACATCCCTTTCAAATTGTACTGCTCTCACATTAAACCTATGCTATCTCGCTTTAAACTCACGTGACTTCTGAAAAAGTGTAGATTGACTATGTCCTCTGCTCGTCTACCTCATGATTTTGTAAACTTTTCCAAGGACATCCCTCAGGCCTGCAGCTCCGGGGAAAACTGTCGAAGAATATTCAGCTTCTCACTAATATCCACACCGTGCAAACCTTTCAAATCATTGTAAATATTTTTTTTTAATTATGCGAAGATATTCGTAGAAAGCGCCAGGGGAAATTGCCTGAAGTGAAGCGATGCTGAAACATTAGTCTTGACAGGTTTGGCGCTTAGTTATCGTCAGGGAGCGTCGCCGAGTGGTTTAATGTAGGTAAAAACAATGAATGCAGATGCTGGAGACCAGATTGAGGATTAGTAGCGCTGAAGAGCGCAGCAGTTCAGGCAGCATCCGAGGAGCAGTAAATCGACGTTTCGGGTGAAACCCTGTATTCCTGATGAAGGGCCTTTGCCTGAAACATCGATTTTACTGCTCTTCGGATGCTGCCTGAACTGCTGTGCTCTTCCAGCACCACTAATCCAGAGAGGTTTAATGTGCTGGGTTAAGGGTCCAGTCTCTATTGCGTCGTGGGTTTGAAACCCAACTTTGCAATAGAACAGCAGCAGGCAGCTTTTTATGACAGAACTACACAGGTCCTGATATTGTTTTATGGGTGTGCTTGTTACTCCTCGGGTCTCTCACTCTCTCTGCGATAAACACGGGTACATGAGCAACTGATTCTTAAAATAATGAGAACTACTGCTGTCCACATCCTCTCGAGCACTGTGTGTTTGGATGTGCACACGCACAATTTTGCTGCCAGTTGCTGTGTCTCAAATGGTCAGTGCATTTGGCTGAAATGTTGGTTCTCCTAGCCCAAAAAGAGCACAGAGCAGTACATCTCTATGACTCTAAGTATTGAGACCGACCATGTACTGACAATACAACCACGAGAACTCATCCATGATTGACCCTGAGTCCGCAGTGAGTGAAACGGTCACGTGCAGCAGAATGTGACCCCACTCTCGACAAGCCCCTGCTGCCACCAGAAAGGAGCCACTGCCGTTTCAATCAGCGGCTTCCTGCCCATACCTGGGACGCAGCTCAATGAAACCCCTTCCTCAGGAACGGCTGTTACCGTGTGAAAGGGTAAAAAAATCTAATTTAAATTGGAAATGGCTTCAGAAGATTGTTCCTGTTTTTAAAACATTTTATAATCAGAATTCCTGTCTCGTATATTAGAAGTGATAAACTTTGTAGGCAGGTAGATCAAAGAAAGTGTTGATGGTGAGGACTCTGTCTCTTCAGCAGATGGGATTTCCTACACTCTAATCAGAAATGATTTGGTTTCCTGAGCTATTTTCCCGATTGATTCGCAGTCTGCCAGATTGTCTGGGAATCACTTTGGCGACCTAAGGATCAGGGTCAAAATATGAAAATATGAACAGAGAATCGTAAATCCCGGGGCAAGGCCTAAATGGATTGCAATGGTCTGAAGGAATAAATCTGAGAATTGAAAAGACTTGAATAATGTTATTTGCAATGGGGAGGAATGAACGAGATTTTTGAAAATTGCCGTGTCAGCTGAATTAAACTCAGTATGAAATGATAAATTAACCAACACCAATCCTGTCCTGGCTCGCTCAGTCGGTAGAGCTGGAGACCTTTAATCTCAATGGCGTGGGGTCGAGACCCACGCAGGGCGCTGTTGTTTGTTAATATGTTTGCCGCTCTCCATTAATGTTGCAAGAGCGAATTCGCTCACTGAGGCACGTTTTGTTGACACATTCTTCCTCCGTGTTTGATCATCTCTTGGTTTCTGAGTGAAAACTGTCTCCACTATACTGCAGGTGCAAGAGACAAGGTTATCAGTTCAGCCGAATATACTATAAACGATGTCCCTTCCAAAACGCGAGGTACCATTCCAAACGTGCCCCAACCAATATGTCCAGAGACGTCGAATGCGAATGGCCACATGAGAGTGACAGCTGCGTGTCAAATGGTGCTGCAATAGAATTAACTGAATGTGAATGCTCTGATTGAAACCGAATGGAACTCTTCCTGAAATTTTCCTAATTCACTCGGTAAATGATGCTGTTGTGTACCGATATGGGTTTACATCATGAACAGCTCATTGTCAGTAACACGGGTGGAGGTGATGCAGGATAGTGAGGGTTCTGTGTGAGTCAGAAGTGATTTGTTCGAACAGGGAATTCAAACGTCCACAGAGCAGACATAGCTGAATGGTCCAGGATCACACTACTCCCTTCTGTTTCAGTACCAACAAAAGATATTGCGGGAAAATCTCAGCAAGTCTGGTAGAATCTTGGAATGGAAAACCGAGTTAAGTCTTCAAGACCAGTGACATTTATTTCTCCATGTCCATCTCCGTCTACCTTTTTATTGAATATGTCCTGACTCCCAACTTTATACTCAGTTTACCTTTTATTACTCCGTCTCCAAACATTTTCCCAGTCTCCAAATTTAATAGCAGAACTGTTTCATCTCTCACCTCGCCGAGTTATGAGAGGAGGACTTCGAAATGCATGATTAACTCTGTTTCTATTCTATGAAGATTTGTTTCTCTTCCTGTGGCTAATCTGAATGAAAACCATTTTCTGCTTCCACAGAGAGCACACACCCGGTTCTGCCAGAAGGAATCCAGTGATTGATTGTATCCAACTGGAATCATAGAGTCATAGAGATGGACTGCAGGGAAACAGACCCTTCGTTCAAACCTGTCCATGCTGACCGGAAATCCCAATCCAATTTGGTCCGTCTTTCCAGCACACGGCCCATATCCCTCCAAACCCTTCCTACTCATATACCATTTAAAATGCCTCTTAAATGTTGCAATTGTACGAGCCTCCATCACATCCTCTGGCAGCCATGGCAACACATACACGAATAAATTGTCACTGCAAATCCACTCTAAGGATCTCGCCTTTCTGAGCTGAAACTATCTCGCTGTTCATTCAATGCCGCTATGTCTAATTCTTGGAACTCCCTCCCTATCGACATCATGGCTGTATCATTGTGTTGAGCACTTCGAGGACGAAGTAAAGTAACTTACCATCTCAATCTCTTGAGTAATTATGGTTGGGCAGTGAAGCCTATCCCAAAGAGTGACGTGCATTCTTCAGAATTTCGTTTGAAAAAGCTGCAGTTTCCAACTGGAAACCCAAAAGTGATCCGGAACAAATGTAAAGTTTCGAAGGGAAAGTAGGATAACCTGAAAGTCAATTATGACTGGGATGAATGAGGCAGAAAGTGAGTGAGGAGCTGTTGGTTCAAGGATGAATGTCAGTGCTAATGGTTTAGCCCTCACTGCCCACTGTTAACACCGACTCACACACCACTCATGGTAAATTCACCACAATTACCCTGGTCTCTTGGTATGAGTTTCCCTCTGTGCATATTCACGCGGTAAATCGGCCCAGGGATGATGAACGCATACTGTTTATCCTGTCAGGTTAAAGAGGTGAAGGCATCAGTTTGAAATCAAAGCAAGAAGAGATTGCCTCTTCCTGTACATTTTCAGTGGAGAGTCACCAGCTGTGAACTTCTTTCCTGCACAAGCGGGCGTTGATATAAATTCTCATCGAGCAGCTTTATTACAGAAAGGTGGTCCAATTAACTGTGATCAAATACTTCATTAAATGCCATTATTGATTTGAAGAACAGTGTCTGTGGTTTCGTCAGTTAAAGCATATGGTAATAACCAGGCGTTAATGGTGTCAAATGCTGTCAAATGTTCTGTACATTGAAAGTTCATTGTTTAAACTTCTTGTAAAAGCCGTATTGTTTATCCAACATCGCGAAAGTGACGGCTCAGCATGCTTCTTGTGTTTGAGCTCAGACCGTTGTTATTTCGTGCTACCAAGCCCTACCGTCTGATGTGGACACATTAATCTATGTTCTATCCTGCTAATTCAACGCAGAGTTCTTTTTACTCTGTTCGACAAGGATTTTTCTATCTCTTCTAATATTATTCTCCGTCCGTCTTTTCAAGTTTTTTGGGAAAAATAAAGAGACGCAGGAGACACTGCAGACTTGCAGGACAATGTTGTAGTAATAACGCATCCAATGAGATAATGGCTCTCATTGTCTGCTGTCACCATTCATTGATTTTAGGCAAACAGCAATGGCATCATAGAAATCCTACAATTGTAGTGAAACTGCTTTTTTTCAGGTCTATTATGAATACTATTTAGAATTGTAAAAGCTCATAACGTTTTGAGTGAACAGATGTTACTTGATCTCAGACCCAAGTAACACAGACATTACTTGGAGACTGTGAGCCCAGTTCTACACATTCTGGCCGAGGGGGCGGAGAAAGCCACGGAACAGCCTGCGATCTTAACACTTTTCCAAGAGTAGAAATGAAAAATGAGGGATATTGACAGACAGAGAGTGGGAGAATGTAGAAGAGAGTGAGGTGGTACAGAGAGACAAAGGGAGACAAACAGAAATTCTCCATTCACCATGGTGGCTCATCGACATAAAGGAGAAGAACAAGATAATGAAGGCCTGCCTTTCACAAACTCAGGGCAACAGCAACAGCATTACAGCCGATAAAGGAATTTTGCATTTTTACAGATGACGTCTGTCAGCTAATGAGAGATTCTGGTAAGTATGCTGTATCGCGAAGTGAAATTGCCAATTACCCCGGCAATAAAACAAGAAAAAGCATAAGTAGCCTGAATCTGTGATATGAAACATTAAATCTCTTTGTCTCCACAGATGCTGTCAGGCCTGCAGAGTTTCTCTGTCAATTCCTGTTGTTGATTCAGATTTCCTGGATTCGCACTTCTTTGTTTTATGCTAGTCTGAATCCTGTTTGTGACAATACTCGATTAATTGCCAGCTCCACACAACATTCCCTGCTTTGGGAAGGTTGTCAACAACATAAACGGTCAGAGGAAATCCCCCATTGCTACAGCAGTGAGAGCACTGAGTCCTTAACAGTAGACTTCCACGGAAAGTGAAATATGGCGCTGTAAGTTTTCTCAATGAATCCACTTTTACTTTTATTCATTTGTGATCATTTTAGCTGCACATCAGTTTCTTTTTTTCTTCCATTTCTGTCAGCTTGTAAAAGGCCTTTCCGCCCATCTGCAGTGCGGGTCATTGGACATTCATCTTTTATATTCAAGGGGCCACTATTTCTTGGAGGACCTTCTGCACTGCATCTCGGGTGGGGTGGTTGCGAGGCTGTACCACTATATTCATCTGTCTATAGATATCGGAGAAGGGTCTATCTATTCCACACCACGAGGCTTCCTCATCACTCTTCTGAATCTTGGTTATTATTACCCTTGCCCATGGCAGCTCCTTCTTTGATAACAGGAAACTGATATCCCGCGTCAGGTGTACCTGCAGCCATGGTGGATACTACTCAGTGCCAGTAACTGGGTACACAAGGATCTCTGCGTAAACATTTATTGCCTTATTTATAGTCGTCCTGGTTACCAAACGGGCATGTAAATGTTAACTTAACATCCTTGGTTAATATTAACGTCTGCGGTTGTATCCCAGACACCCCTGCCTTCACGACTCGTCCTGCCAAGCAGCCCCATATTTCTATGAGTCTTCTAAACATTACTTAAACTTATTTGGATCCCGTGTTGTCTGATGTCTCCTCAAGGTCAGCTACACGTTTGCAATGGCTGGCGTGTATCAACGTGGCTCTTTCGGCGACCTTAACAGCTGTCTGTGTTGTAGGGAGCCCTTGGAACGGTCCCAGCCAGCTCTTCGCCTTCATGCATTTGCTCCTGACGTCTTTCACCACTATCCAGTCTTCAGTTCTAGATTGTGCATCTTCCCTTCTGCTGATTGGGGTAGTGCTGCCCTTCTTTTGATTCTGTATTTGAGACAGAAGGGTGGAGAGTTTTATACCGTAACATAACATCTCGTCCTCACAGTGGTCTGTTATTGTTGTGGTTCTGTTCGCCGAGCTGGAAGTTTTTGTTGCAAACGTTTCGTCCCCTGTCTAGGTGACATCCTCAGTGCTTAGGAGCCTCCTGTGAAGCGCTTCTGTGGTGTTTCATCCGGCATTTATAGTGGCCTGTCCCTGCCGCTTCCGGTTGTCAGTTTCAGCTGTCCGCTGTCGTGGCCGGTATCTTGGGTCCAGGTCGATGTGTTTGTTGATGGAGTTTGTGGATGAGTGCCATGCTTCTAGGAATTCCCTGGCTGTTCTTTGTTTGGCTTGCCCTATAATGGTAGTGTTGTCCCAGTCGAATTCATGTTGCTTGTCGTCTACGAGTGTGGCTACTCGGGATAGCTGGCCGTGTCGTTTCGTGGCTAGTTGATGTTCGTGGATGCGGATCGTTAGCTGTCTTCCTGTTTGTCCTATATCGTGTTTTGTGCAGTCCTTGCATGGGATCTTGTACACTACATTAGTTTTGCTCATGTTTAGTATCGGGTCCTTCGTTCTGGTGAGTTGTTGTCTGAGTGTGGCTGTTAGTTTGTGTGCTGTTATGTGTCCTAGTGGTCGCAGTAGTCTGGCTGTCAGTTCAGAGATGTTCTTGATGTATGGTAGTGTGGCTAGTCCTTTGCGTTGTGGCATGTCCGCGTTCTGTGGTCTGTCCCTTAGGCATCTGTTGATGAAATCGCGAGGATATCCGTTTTTGGCGAATACCTTGTACAGGTGTTCCTCTTCCTCTTTTTGCAGTTCTGGTGTGCTGCAGTGTGTTGTGGCCCTTTTGAATAGTGTCTTGATGCAACTTCGTTTGTGTGTATTGGGGTGGTTGCTTTCATAGTTCAGGACTTGATCTGTGTGTGTGGCTTTCCTGTGTACCTTTGTGGTGAATTCTCCGTTTGGTGTTCTCTGTACCATCACGTCTAGGAATGGGAGTTGGTTGTCCTTTTCTTCTTTTCTCGTGAATCGGATTCCTGCGAGTGTGGAGTTGATGATCCGGTGTGTTCTTTCTCTATTTCCGTGTTTTTAATGATTACAAAGGTGTCATCCACCTATCTGAACCAGAGTTTCGGTTGAATTTGTGGTAAGACTGTTTGTTCTAACCATTGCATTACTGCTTCTGCTATGAGTCCCGAGATCAGTGAGCCCATGGGTGTTCCGTTGATTTGTTCGTATATCTGGTTGTTGAATGTGAAGTGTGTTGTGAGGCACAAGTCCAGCAGTTTAAGTATGCCGTCTTTGTTGATGAGTTCAACGTCCTGTTGTCTTTTATGTCTGTTCAGCAGGTTGGCTATTGTTTATCTGGCTAGGGCTTTGTCAATAGAGGTGAACAGTGCCGTTACGTCGAATGAGACCATGGTTTCTTCTTTGTCTATGTTTATATTTCTGATGATGTCCAAGAATTCATGTGTTGATTGGAAAGAGTGTCTGGATCCGCTGATGAGGTGTTTCAGTTTCTGCTGTAGTTCTTTAGCCAGTTTGTGTGATGGTGTCCCTGGTAGTGATACTATGGGTCTGAGTGGGATGTCTGGTTTGTGCACTTTAGGTAGTCCATAAAATCTGGGGGTGTTGTTGCTTTCAGGTTTCATTCTTTGTAGGTCAGACCTGGTTATCTTTCCGTTTTTTGTAGATTCCTCAGTGTGTTGTTTATCCTATTGGTGAGCTGTGGGGTGGGGTCAAACTCACTCTTTTGGTAGGACTTGGTATCTGCAAGTAGTTGTGCTTTTTGGATGTTCTCTGCTTTGTCCAGGATGACCGTCATTCCGCCTTTGTCTGCTGGTAGCATGATTATGTTCTTTTCGTTTCTTAGTGATTTTAGTGCTTCCCTCTCCTTGGTGTTGAGGTTATGTGTTTGTCTTTTCCTTGTTATCATGGGTACAATACTTTGTCTCACTGTTTGTTGTGTCTCTTCCGTCAGTCCATTGTTACTGAGTGTGCATTCTAGTGCTGCTAGGAAGTCTGCTGTCTTGCCGTCCCTGTGGTTGTAGTTGAGTCCCTTGGCCAGTATTGTTCTTTCCGTGTCTGTGAGCTGTCTGTGGGAGAGGTTTTTAACCCAGGTGTGTGTTGTGGTGTCCTCTATGTTGTGTGTTAGCTTGGCCATTTTTTCTTTTCGTGCCGTTCTTTGCGGTGTGTAGTCCTCTTCTGTCCTATGGTGACAGCCTGTTCTATGGTCCGGGTCCATTCCTGATTAGTGGTTTTTGAAATTAACGACTTTTGGCGCGCAATTTCTTGTCTGTATCTGTGAAGCCGTTTGAGAGCGTCTGTAATCATTACCTGGATCATCCTGAATCCGTTCTGTCTGGCTGTGTCTCAGGCTTGTGGGTTGTTGACTGGCACTTGGTGGAAGGATTCGATTCTTTCGGCATTCATGCAGGAACCGGAGTTGTTTGTATGTGGCGCTTAGGCGGTTAGCGCAGGATTCCCATTTCGTGGCTTGTCTTAGCGTCTCTCGCCCGGAGGTGTTCAAAGTTTGTGTGAAGATTTGTAGCTCGGGTGATCGTTGTTGTAGTTCTGTTCGCCGACCTGGAAGGTTTTGTTGCAAACGTTTCGTCCCCTGTCTAGGTGACATCCTCAGTGCTTGGGAGCCTCATGTGAAGCGCTTCTGTGGTGTTTCCTCCGGCATTTATAGTGGCCTGTCCCTGCCGCTTCCGGTTGTCAGTTTCAGCTGTCCGCTGTAGTGGCCGGTATATTAGGTCCAGGTCGATGTGTTTGTTGATGGAGTTTGTGGATGAATGCCATGCCTCTAGGAATTCCCTGGCTGTTCTTTGTTTGGTTTACCTTATAATGGTAGTGTTGTCCCAGTCGAATTCATGTTGCTTGTCGTCTGCGTGTGTGGCTACTAGGGATAGCTGGTCGTGTCATTTCGTGGCTAGTTGATGTTCGTGGATGCGGATCGTTAGCTGTCTTCCTGTTTGTCCTATACAGTGTTTTGTGCAGTCCTTGCATGGGATTTTGTAGACTACATTAGTTTTGCTCATGTTGGGTATCGGGTCCTTCGTTCTGGTGAGTTGTTGTCTGAGTGTGGCTGTTGGTTTGTGTGCTGTTATGAGTCCTAGTGGTCGCAGTAGTCTGGCTGTCAGTTAAGAGATGTTCTTAATATATGGTAGTGTGGCTAGTCCTTTGGGTTGTGGCATGTCCTCGTTCTGTGGTCTATCCCTTAGGCATCTGTTGATGAAATTGCGCAGGTATCCGGTTTTGGCGAATACCTTGTATAGGTGTTCCTCTTCCTCTTTTTGCAGTTCTGGTGTGCTGCAGTGTGTTGTGGCCCTTTTGAATAGTGTCTTGATGCAACTTCGTTTGTGTATATTGGGGTGGTTGCTTTAATAGTTCAGGACTTGGTCTGTGTGTGTGGCTTTCCTGTGTACCTTTGTGGGGAATTCTCCGTTTGGTGTTCTTTGTACCATCACGTCTAGGAATGGGAGTTGGTTGTCCTTTTCTTCTCTCGTGAATCGGATTCCTGTGAGTGTGGAGTTGATGATCCGGTGTGTTTTCTCTATTTCCGTGTTTTTAATGATTGCAAAGGTGTCATCCACTTATCTGACCCAGAGTTTGGGTTGAATTTGTGGTAAGACTGTTTGTTCTAACCTTTGCATTACTGCTTCTGCTATGAGTCCCGAGATCGGTGAGCCCATAAGTGTTCCGTTGATTTGTTCGTATATCTGGTTGTTGAATGTGAAGTGTGTTGTGAGGCACAAGTCCAGTAGATTAAGTATGCCGTCTTTGTTGATGGGTTCAAAGTCCTGTAGTCTGTTATGTCTGTTCAGCAGGTTGGCTATTGTTTCTCTGGCTAGGGCTTTGTCAATAGAGGTGAATGTTATCTGTTATCTGTTTTACAATCGGTCTTGGGCCAATTTCTGTATTGGGCCACATTCCAAACAAAATCTCAAACGTCCTAAGATTTACTCTTCCTCTCCTTCATATACGTTAGCAGAATTGGAAATGCCTTTGTCCATGTCACCTCGAGTTCCTCACAACATTTTGCCAATTTATTTTTAAGGGTAGTTTTCTCTCTTTCCACTGCCCCACCGCTCGCTGGGTGATAGGCACAATGTTGTCTCACCTTTATTCCCAAGTAATCACTGATCTGCTGGAGGGCAATATTTATAAATGGCTTTCCATTGTCGCTGCTTAGCCTATCAGCGATGCCCCATCTCGGAATTATTTCAGTTAGCAAAGCCTTGGCTACCGCACTGGCATCCTGCTTAAACGTGGGAGCACTTCCACCCCTTGGGAAAACATCAACTATTACCAGACAATGCTTTTTCCCTTCGCTGGGTGTTAGTTCAATAAAATCCATCTGAAAATGTTCAAAGGGTCTTTGGGATTGGGGGTGTTCTGCCTGATTCATTTATATCCACATTATTAGTGGCACAGATAACACATTATTCACATTATTTTTATGAGTAATGAGTAAATCCCTTTCTGTACCAGCGTGCTGAAATATTGTCGTCCATCCCCACTTTGGACACATGGTCCTTACCGTGTGTTACTTTGGCATTGAAAGGGAATAAAGATCGTGGTAGACAGGGTTTCCCATTGGGGCCACACCACACCCATTCCCTCATTCTGCAGCCTGCCCTTGTCCATTCACACTTCTCCTTCGATGTGGCCTACGACTGTAACTCCAATAAGTCTGCTTTGGATTACAAATATTTGACATACACATACACATGTCAAACTCATCACCTGGCGGCTGATTGGCTGCCGTCCTTGCCGCTCAGTCTACATTTTGATTGCCTTGAGAAATTGAATCATAATTTTTCCTGTGGGCTTCACACGTACGTACAGTGATTGATTTCGGCAATCGGACTGCTTTCAGGAGGTCAGAGATCAGGCCATGTTATGTGATTGGCTTTCCAGTGGAGGTCAAGAAGCCCTTGTTTTTCCACAGGGATCCAAAATTATGTACAACCCCGAATGCATATCTGCTGTCGATGTAAATATTCACTGTTCTGCCTTCGGTCAATTTACATGCCTCAATCAAGGCAATCAGCTCTGCTGCTTGCGCTGACAGATGAGAAGGAAGTGATCCCGCTTTGACTACCTGGTGGGTAGTTGCTACAACATACCAGACATTGGCCTATCTCTTTGCTTCTGAATGCTGACCTATCCACAATAAAACGCCGTATCAGATTCTAAATTAGTGAATCCTACAGGTCTGGTCTCGGGCTTCAAATGCCATTAATTACGGCGACACTGTCATGTGGGTCCCCGTCTCCTTCTGTGGGGAGAAGACAAGCAACATTAAGGACGTTACATCGCTTTATTGTCATGTTAGGCTTCTCCAATAGCATAGCATTGTATGTGAACCAACGTGCTGCCGACATATGTGCTGTGTTTTGCTCAGAAAGCAGTTAGGATACTGCATGTGGGACCAGTCGGTTTAATTCAACAAAGCCAACTATGTCCCTGGAAGCTACAACAGCTTTTTCAAATGCAGGCACGACACGGAGGCATTTATGCAATCCTGCCGTTACGGGATCTAAGTTGAGGTGAAAAATAAGCTACTGGCCTCAATTTTCCACACATAATTCTGCTTCAGCACAGATGTCATGCAGGCACGCTTCTCATCCATTGTTTGTACAAAAGACTTGTTTGGATTTGGAATCCCAGTGTCGGTGTAGTTTGGAGAGCCATTTCAATTCAACAAAAGCATCTCGGCCTCAGGGGTCACTGCAATGGACTCTAGCTCTGCAAAACTGAGCCATGAGCTATGTCACTTATGGGCGCCTAAAGGGTTGCGTAAGGCGGGTTAAACATTCTAAGTAGGATCACATGACCAAAAAGGATAGCAATTGTTTCTTCATGTGAGGCTTTGCAGTTTTGCTGAAAATGTGTTGCTGGAAAAGCGCAGCAGGTCAGGCAGCATCCACGGAACAGGAGAATCGACGTTTCGGGCATAAGCCCTTCTTCAGGCTTATGCCCGAAACGTCGTTTCTCCTGTTCCCTGGATGCTGCCTGACCTGCTGCGCTTTTCCAGCAACACATTTTCAACTCTGATCTCCAGCATCTGCAGTCCTCACTTTCTCCTTTGAATTTTGCTGGTTTGCTTGAACTCTGTCTTGACCAACGACCTTTTCTTGTTCAGATATTAAGTGACCTAAGAACTTCAACTGTTGTTCCACAAGTTGTAGTTTTGCGAGACTAGATGGCAGAGCATCGCAAGCCTACCTTTCTCGAATTGTTTCTCTGTTGATGCTGCGATTAAGCATTCGTTTACATACTGCAGAAGCGCTGAGCCCCCGGTTAAAGCAAGAGTCTCCAGACTCCTGTGTAGAGCCTCGTTAATTATGGTGGGGACTCACAGTAATCTTGAAAATGCCACGTGAAAGTATACTATTGGCCTTTGAATGGGAAAGTGAAGCAGAATTGACTGTCGGCGTGTATCGGTACACAAAACAAGGCATTTGCTAAATCCACAATAGAGAGCCATTTACATCCGGTAGAATTTGAGCCAATATAATATAGGGGTTGGGAACATTTGGGGTGTGCGGAACAAGAGCGTTCTTGATAACCTGCAGGTCATGAACAAACCTTCATTCCCCCCATTCACCTGGAATGTTTGCCTTTTTGAACGAAAAAAATGGGTGTTCTCGCCAGTGATTATTCACGGTGGATTATCACTCCAGCCTATAAGAGAGATTCAAAGACTGGAGTAATTCCTTGCACAGCCTCGGGTTTTAACGGCTCTTTTGCTTTGCAAGGACGATATTCAGACTTCGCGGTTATTCTTAAGGGTTCGTATGAGCCCCACATCGTGTTTGCCTTTTGCCCTGAAATCAGTTGGGACCCTTCTTAATCTTGGATCCGAGGCATCTACCATAGGTAAACGCCAGACGACACTCCTGGCGGGGATTACCTGGACTGCCCTGTCTGCCTGAGTTAGCCGATTTAGTTTCTTCCTATCCGTCCTTATAACTGCATTGAAGCAGATAACCACACCAACCCTGAAGATACAATCTTTCGTTTTTTGGGCCTGTCGTACCCATGGTCCCAAATTCTGACACCTGTCGCTGGATGCCTTCGCCAATGATCTGTGAGGAAAAGAGCCTTCCACATCAAAAAAAAAACAGGGTCTACTTACCGTCACAGATACTTAAAAAAGTTTAAAGTGACAGTTCATCTGTGATCATTCCAATAAAATTCACACAAAAACAACTGATCTGATTTAACCAATCTCCTGAACCATTCCTTCTCTTATGATTTGTCAGGACTATCGCGGTGTATGTGTGCTGTGCAGTGCAGCATATCTCCAGCAAGAAAATCGGTGTTAATGGGATTAACATGGCTACTTGCTTCCTGGTGAGTGAATCACTCAAGGAACCTATCGTTCTCTGACATGCATCACGGGTCGTGATTCGTATTTTCCAGCCTGCCCTGTTAAATCTTCTTTTTGTATTACCTGCAAGCCCGTCGGGGTACTGCGTAAATCCGACCGCAGTCTCACTATGAGATCCCGAGACATCAGATTTACAGAACAGGATTCCGAAAACAGAAATGAGAATTGGAATGTTTCCCCATTACTGGTTTTGCACAATAGGGGTGCGGTAAATCTCTCTCGTGTCACGAATCCTAACGCACCCATTAAGTTCAGGAAGCTTCCATTCATCTTTATTTGCGTCGACTCTCTGAACTGCCTTGATTTATGACCTGAATACGTTGACCTTGTATCTTCCAAAAAAGTAAGAGGTGCACCTTCCACATATAACATAGATGTAAACATTGACTTATATGCATCATCGTTGTACTGAAAATATAGTTCACGCTTCGCAAACTCAGTGCTCAGTATAGAGGTGGGACATGTTTCAGTGCCCATAAGGTTAGTAGTAGAGATGAGCATAAGCGAGTATTTGTTGCCAAGCATAAGGCAAAGAGACATACCTGTAACTTTGGGGCTGCCCACCTCCACCTCAGCCTTCCTCCATTAGTCACCCTGCTGCCCAGCCTCCAGAGCCGATTCAGGCTGTCTGGGCGTGCACTGCCTCACTCACTGGTCCATTGCTCTGCAAACAAAGCACCCGCCAGATTTACCTCTGCCAGCCCTTCTTTTCACGCACCACCTCCTTCCAACGGCTGGGCGACCATTTGCATCATAGTAAGCTGAGCTTTATGTGTTTGCTGTTCCATCTTTAATTTCCGTTTTTCCTTCTCTTGGGCTAGAAAGTTTTCAGCATGTAGCGCGCGGAGTTCCATCAAATTCAGGTGTCCCGTGTCCCAGGTAATACATTGGCAAGACGCCTCATGTAATGGGTGTCTGATAGCATTCACATATTCCCTTTAAAGTACAATTCGCTTCTTCTTAACAACACTTCAAGGTCAGTGGCCTGAAACATTTGAGTTCCTTTCCAGATATGGAGTTGTTTTTTTTCTAATTCCTTGGCTTTTGATATGGTAGTTTACTGGCCTTGTAAGTCTGCTATTAGTTCGGTTTAAATACACATAGATTCTCTTTCTGTCTGCATCACTGGCCCTCTGTAAAGCAAGGCCCTTACTTCTTTTGTTTCCCTGTGCTTTTATTGGTATTCAAAAGAAATGTTAATTTTCCATTGTAATGGACATCACATTATTTTCTCAGGTCGGTGCATAATCGAGGGCCGAAGTGCCTGTACTGCACCGTAACGTTCTATGTTGTAAGATACATTTCCTGCTGATTTCCGCTGTCTCTCCTCACTGTGGAAACTTCCAGACACAACTTCCAGTGATTTGTCTGCACTTCATTCAATCCAGAAAACTGTAGTTCCTGCTAAGAATGTGATCTCTCTGCAATGGAGAGAGGAAAACAGAGTCGGTGACAAAGCTGAGATCACTTTCGTTCAGTCCGGAATCAACAAAAATTACCCCCGTCATCCAGTGTCCTGTCACTTTAACATTGCATTGTGTACCCAAGCCATCATACCAGTCTCTGGTCTGCTGCAGTTCTTCTTCCAGGCACAGCGCAAGCTGGAAGATCGTCAACTCATTTTCTACTGAAAGACCATGCAGATTTCAGGACCCAACATCGAGGTCAATCATTTTGGATCCTGTCCGCCCTCTTCCACATTTTTCACACACCCATACATCCCATCAGTTCCGAACACGAATCATTGGACTCGAAGCGTTCACTGTCCTTTCTCATCATAGAGGGACAAGAGCTGCTGATTTTGTTCAGACGTTTTGGCATTTCTTCAAAGAACATTTATTTTTCCGTTGTAATCGCAAGACTGCAGGAACCGTCTGTTTGCAGGAGGAGAAGTTCACAGGAGATGAAAATAATGCCAAGGGCTGGACCATTCCCATTGTGAAGGTAGATGAGCTAAGCTGGGGCTATGTAACTAAGCACAGAGAAGGCTGAGTGAGAAACTGATTAACATATTATGAAAAGGATAGATATGTATGACAGGAATAAGGCTTTTCGGGAAGGAATAATAACCAGTGACATAGATGAAAATCAGGAGAAAAGCGGTTGAGAGGAGATTTAGGAAGAACGCTTTCACCCATAGAGTGTTGTTCGTCTGGAATTTCTTATTTGAACGTGTGGTAACGCTAAGTGTTATGAGGACATTTCAGCAGTAAGTAGCCGAACACTTGAAGATCCAGAGCACACGTGGATAAGGACCAGATTCTGGAAAATGTGACGAGGTCAGACAGACATGAGATGGGTGTCCCGAACGAAATTGTTCTAAGGCAAACTTTAGTGCTAAAAACTGGGTGAGGCAGCGACTCTGTGGTGCAATGGAAAGCGCGTTGAATTTCTACGCCTTTCTTAAGACTGCCATTCAAAAGTTGTGGATGCAAATCTCATCAGAGTCGAGTTTTAGTTTATGGTTTGAAAGGTGGTCAGACCAGACTCGGCTGCTCATCTGCAAAACCAATAACATTCATGCAGAAACCCAACTGTCTCAAAATGCAACATTTTCCTCTCAGCGATGAATAACTTCGATGTGTATTTATGGTAGAGATCGATAAATATGTGTTAGCCACTTGGCAACACGGCGATATGGATACGTTGGAAAAAGAGATAAAAGTGCTGTGTGAGCTATGATGTTACATAATGGCGTGGCGGGGCAGGAGCGGTGTTAAGAATGGCCTTCTTCTACTTCTTTCTGCTTGAGTCTTTTCTGGCCCAGGTTTTTAAACAATCACAATGAGAACAATGTGAATCTACACCAATCAATATTTTCTGTCTCACCTCCATTTCGCTACCCTCCAACCTGGAATAGATAGCTCCTGTTTCAGCTTTAGGTCAGACAGTGGAGGATTCTCACAAGTTCTCTCTTAGGCTGAACATCCCTTCACATAGATTTCCAAGTGGACACATGGAGCAAGCGATTACATGGATGCTGGGGATTGAGGGACAGATTTCCCTCTTGCTGGGCTAGAATTCTGGCCAAGGTAATGAACGTGAATTTCTGACATTTTGAAACTTACTCTGTATTCTTGCGACTTTACTAATTAAACTAAAATTCAATTTGTCCTTACATAATATGATTTTTTTTCACTATTTATAAAAAAAAAACCATGCCACGTGCCCTTGGATGTAGTAATGCAGAAGATTGTTGACGTTGTGTACAGTGTGGGTCATTGTGCCGTATGAACATTCCAAAGGATGCTGGTGAAGTACCAGTGAATCGAATTCTCTGACGAATTGATACCGATAGAAGGAAAATCCCAGTACAGTGGCGACATAACATTGCCTGTGATCAACGCAGGAAGCCACGGTAAACGAACACAGAATTCAATTATGCCTATTTTCACCACATTTTACTATGTCATTTTCCTGAACCTGATGCTCCATAATCGATGATCCATCATCAGTATAATCTCCTCTACGCTGTGTTTCATTTCAGACCTTCAGCAAAAAAGGAGTAATTGGTTTGAGGGGCCCAGTGGTAAGATCAGTAGCCATTGGTCATCAGTACACGGCAGCTCCAGTGGTGCAATTCGTCAGTTTGATGTAATTGCACGACAGACTGGAAGTTCGTAAGGTGCCGAAGTTGCACGTTCGGTTCTGGCCAGGTGTTGGTTTTACTGATAGTGACCAGTGATGATTGCAACTTCAAGCTGAAGAACAGTTCAAACACCGAATATTACACCACAATAAAGTTCATTTGGCCCTAACGTTGCACCGACCTGTGATACCAATCTCACTAGTATTTTACCATCATAATCCGCAAGTTTATACAATGACCGTTTCATTGCCCTGAAAGTTGCTGAGTCTACGAGTGTTGAAGGCAAGCCGTCCAGCACCCTTACTACGCACTGATAAAGGAACCTACCTCGGTATCTATCACCTTCAATTTACATCGATGTGCCCTTGTTCAAAAATTACCATTTGAAGAAAAATGCCTTCACTGTCGACCTTATGGCAACCTCTGATCATCTTCTATGTCTCTCTAAATTCACCCCTCAAACTTCTTGTCACTATCAAAAACCGCCTCAAGTCCCTCAACCTTTCCTGGTAAGACCATCTCTCCATAGAAGGCAACATCCTAGAAAATGTCCTCTGCACCCTTTCCAATGCTTTCACATCCAGCGTATAATGTGGTGACCAGAAGTGCACGCAACTCTACTAGTGCGGCCACACCAGTGAATTTCTGGAGCTGCAAAGTGATCATTTCGATCTGAAACTGAATCACTCTCCCACGAAAACCTAACACACCGTACTCCTTGCAAACAAACCTGTCAACGTGGGTGGTAACTTTCTGAGTTTAATATACATGGGCACCGAGATCGCTCTGCACATCTACGCTTCCAAGTATATTACAATTAGCCAAGAACTCTTTATTCTTGTTGCTCCTTCCAAAGTAAATTATCTGACACTTTTCCACATTAAAATCCATTTGCCACTTCTGAGGTCAGCTCTGCAGATTATCCATGCCCTTCTGTAACCATCAGCAGATATTGGCACTATTGGCAACATCGTCGATCTTAATGTTATCTGCAAATTTACGGATCCATCATTCCATGCCCTGATCCCGGTCATTTATAAAAATGACAAACCAACAGCGGACAGGAAAAGGAACCTTGTAGTACACGATCAGTTACTGAACTCCAGGATTATCATTTCCCATGAACTGCCACACTCTGTCTTCTTTCAGCGAGCCAATTTCTGATTCAAACCGCTAAACCATCCTCAATCCCATGACTCTGTATTTCATGCAACAACCGACAGTGCCTTACTGAAAACCATATCCACCACATCAAACACTTTACTCTCATCCTCCTGTTTGCTCACCTTCTCAAAGACCTCAACGATGTTTGTGAGGCACAACCTGATATTCATAAAATCGTACTCACTATCCCGAATCAACTTCTTCCTTTTTCGATGATCATAATTCCTATCTCTCATAATCTGTTCCAAAACGTTAGCTGCAAGAAAGCTAAGGATCACTGTTCTATAATTACCAGCGTTGACTCTACTCCCCTTCGTGAATAAGGGGACAATATTTGCTAAACTCGGGTCTTCTAGCACTAATGACATAAACACTGACGCAATAAAGCTTATAGCCAAAACGTTCTGCAATCTCCTCCCACGATCGGATACATCCCATGAAGTCCAGGGGACAAACCTATTTTTAGACTTTCATGAATTGCTACCAACTCCTCTTTATGAATGTCAATTTTGTTTATTCTAATAGGTTGCATCTCAATATTCACTTCGACAACATTTTCTTTTTCATTTTTGATATGATAAAAAAAATCCATTCAGCGTCTCTGCTATCCTTGGACCCCGCTGACAACTTCGTACTTCTGTTCTTGACAGGCCATAATCATATCCTAGACATTCTTTTATTCTTGAACTATCAATTGAAAGCTTCAGGATTCTTCCTGCCAGACCAAGACTTCTTATGCATCCTCTTCGCTCGAAGTAGCTCTCTCTTTCGGCCCTTCCTGGTTAGCTTTTAATTCGCAAGCGTCCTACCTCAGCCTTCATATCTCATGTTTACATACGCCTCCTTCTTCTTCTCAAGAGATTCAACTTTTTCAGTAAACCCAGCTCCCTGTGTCGACCTCATATTCCCTGCATGACGCATACATACTTACCAAGGACATGCAGTAGCTTTTCCCTGAACAAGCTCCATATTTCAGGTGTGCACAACCCTTGAAGTTACTTTCCATATGCGGTGCATCTTAACTCTTGCCTCATCGTATCATAATGGCCTTTCTCCCCACGATACCTCATGCTCTGCAATAAATACCTATTCCTATCCATCACTAAATAAACATAACCGAATTGTGGTCACTATCAACAAAGTGCTCACTTACCTCCAAAGAGAACAGCTGGCTGAGTTCATTACCTATAAGCAAATCCAATGTGGCTTTGCTTCTTGTTGGCCTGTCTACATGCTGCGTCAGGAAACCCTCCTACATACATTAGACAAAAACTGACTGGTTCGAGGTGCTGAACCAATAACATTTCCAATCAATATTTGGAAAGTTAAAGCTCCCCATAACTACTACCATGTCACTTTTGTTCCTATCCAGAATCATCTTTGCAATCTTTTCCTCCATATATCTAGAACATTTTTGTGGTGACCTCTACATTCCTGATTCTAATCTCAGTCCATTCTACCTCAGCGGATTCAGTCACGTCCTCACCAATATCCTTTTTGCTACCAAAACACTGTCCTTGACGAATAATGCCACATCTCCCCCTCTGAAACGACCCTCCTGTTCTGACTGAAAAATCGAAACTGAGGTACCAGGAACAACCATTCTCTTCAGTCCTCCGTTCATGTCTCTGAAATGGCCACAACATCGATTTCCCAGATAACAACACATGGCACCTATCCTATCCCAGATGCTTCCGGCGTTGAAGCAAACACACTTCAAGCCACCTTTATCCTTGCCAGTACACTCTTGTAAACCTGAAACCCTATTTATGACAAAACCACTCACAAACACCTGCAAACTAGAGCTACAATTCAGCTTCCCACTCCACGGCTGAATTCGTTCAAACCCTCATGAAGAGCTTTGGCAAATTATCCCCTCAGGGTATTCTTCTAGTTCAGATGAAGACCATTCTGTTTGTAAAGGTTCATCGACTCCAGTATGAGCCCCAACTATCCAGGTATCGGAATCTCTCCCTCCTGCACCATCCTTGCAACGACATTTTCAAATGCTCTCTCCCTACACTTCACCTCACTACGATGTAGAATGGGCAACAAATCAGAGAGAACTCTGTTTGTTCTAGATTTATGATGTCACCCTCGATCCCTGAAATTCTGCCATACATCCACATCACTTTTATTACCGATGTTGTTTGTGCATATGTGGACAATGACTTGGGGTTGCCCACCCTCTCCCTTAAGGATCCTGAAAACACGATGCGAGACATCACAAACCCTGGTAGCTGGGAGACAACACAGCAATCATAAGTCTGCCCGATATCCACAGAATCTCAATCTGTTCCCATCGATATGGAGTCCCCAATAACAAATGCTCTCCTCCTCTCTCCCACACTCTTCTGAGAAAAAGGGGCAAACTCTGTGCCAAAGACCTATTACCAATGTCTTTCCCCTCGTAAGTCATCCCGCCCAAAAATAACAAATATGGCATGCATGTTACTGAGGGGCACGGCCACAGCAGATGCCTGCACTGTCTGCCTGTTAGCGTTTCGGCTCCCGACTGTATCCCATCTATCTATTTCTTGTACCTGAAGTGTTACTGCCTCACTATAACGTCGCTCAATTCCACGCAGACTCCAAATGATCTGACATCAAGCTACAGTTCCTGAAAGCAGTTGCCGAGGAGCTGGAGTTGGGTGCACGTCCCGCAGATGTGGATATCTGGGACATTATTGAAGACCCTTACCTCTCACATTCTCCAGACAGAAATTTCAAATGTCCGGCAATCCATTCCTAATATTGTCTACATACACACTCTCATATGTGTGTGTGTGTGTGTGTGTGTGTGTGTGTGTGTGTGTGTGTGTGTGTGTGTGTGTGTGTGTGTGTGTGTGTGTGTGTGTGTGTGTGTGTGTGTGTTTGTGTATGTGTGTGTGTGTATATATATATATTATATATATATGTGAACATATATAAATGTATATAAAAATGTGTGTGCACTTGCATGTATGCGTGTGCGTATATATATTAAAAAGTTGCAAAAGAAAGTTGATTGAAACGGCATTTATTTTTTTAAAAATGATTTTGTGGAATATTCTGTCGTTGGGAAATACCTCAGTTACTTACAACCAGCAGATATACTCCCTGAGTAAATATCCATCTCTCAATAGAGATACAGAGGTGACGTTTGAAGATGTTGACGTTTCTCATATCGCTGATCCTGTGCTGTGTTAAATTCTGGAAAGGATGTTTAGTTCGTTTCATTTTACTTATTTTGTTGCAGCCTCGCACAGGCCATTAAAACAATCCAAAAAGTATCAGATTTATCTCTTTGGACAATGTTGTCGGCAAATCTGGAATTGAAATGATGAAGATGTTTCAAGTACTGCTTTAAAGATTATAGGATTCAAACAGGAACATTTTTAGAGTCTTGTCACTGGATATACTGGGAGGAGAGGGTGAGACGCAAATGGTCTCACTCCCTTCTCTGTGATTGCAGCCAAATTACCAAGGCAAAAGATGAAAAGAAAATGGTGCATTCCATCGACAGGTCAGTTCCCACTCACTATAGTGCAATTTCGCTTTGATTGTCGCCATCGTATAAAGGGTTAAGTGAGTGGGGAGATCGGGATTCTGGTTGTAAACTGAGACATTGCGATAATTAATCCCACACTGTTGGCATCACTTTATATCTTAAACCAATTATGCAGCGGACTGAACTTACCGACTTCCCTTTAATGCTGAGCTAACAGAAACAGTTCAGTTCTCTTACAATTTATGGAAGTTCACGTAGAACAAGCTGCTAAACATTTCTTCACAACCAGCACTTTCTACACTTAGCCGTACTCAGTTGGAGATGATATGTGGTCTATTTCCAATTAACGGAAACCAATTAGAAATTGTGCACCTAACGCTTACCCGGCCCGGCCGACCAGACTCCCTGTCTTGGTGAAATTCACTCATTATGTTTCTGCACGCATTTTTACAAATACTTTAGAATCAGCTTCTGTCACATTTTTCCTGAAAAATAATCATTTTCGATTTCAATTACTGTAGAATGAAAAAAAAGTGCTCCAAACTTTTCCTTATCATTCATCGCTGGTTTTGAAGTTCGAAAGTCTAGTTATAGATCCATCTGAATGAAGGATTTTCCCTCCTGTTTACTCTCAGCAAATTCACATCATCAGGGAAACTTCCATATGGACGCAACTCAGTTTTACCTGATTTCACGCCACATGATCTATTCATCTGTTCCACCATCCCATGAAACCCCGCCTTGTCTTTTCTAAATGCGTTATGCCCAGTACTTCGTTGGCTTCCTTTCCATTCTTCCTGACGTCTTTTGATTCCAGTCATCGGCATCCATGTCTTTTATCATCTCTTTTATATCCCAGGGAAGTCCATCTTGAGAAAGAATGCTGTTCCAATGCAACACATGAAAACCCGCTCGAATAATGTATACTGTCATTACCAGTATAGGGAAGATGGGAGCTAGTTCAGTCACAGGTGAATCGGTTGGTTGTCACACAATGGATCAACCACTGACTGGGAAATGACTGTTTTACTTCACTTTTCTCCCCTCTCTGAACACGTACCAAAACAACACAGTAAGGTATCATAGAATGCCGACAGTTAAGAAACTGCCATTTGATGCAACAAATTCACACTGATCCTCCAGGGATTAACCCTCACAGAACAATTCCTTACCCTATTACTCTTCATTTGTTCCTGAATAAGGCACCTTACTGACAGTCGACCCATTTGGATTCATGCCATGTCTTAGGCTCTGTGAGGCAGCAGTGCTAACCAGTGAGCCACCTTGCGGCTCTGCAGCAATATTTCAAGGCACATGCGAACGCGTGTAAAATGCGTTTCCTGTCAAAGATGCTCCGCTTTTGTTGTTGTCATTATCATGAACAATAATCCTAATTCCCTGACCAGGCAATGAAACCAAACCACAGCGGTGATAGTGCTGAATTGTAACCACTAGCTGACATTTAGGACGGCAGGTGCAATTGCATCTTCTCTTAACAGCGTAGTTTTTTTTCCAGCAATGAGACGTTTCTTCCAAAATACTATTCGTGTCACCGAGCTTTTACAGCACAGAATAATGCATTATGTCAATGCCAGCCCATCAAACATCCATCCATTCTCATTTCCAGCTTCCAGTAGCCCGCAGTCTGACTTCTGAAGTGTTCATCTCAAAGAGACGTTCCCTGCAAAGGTTTAATCTTAAATGAAGAAGCGAATGAGACTGAAGTCAGATACCATTAAATTTGATCATTTGCTGCGGGAGAACAGAACCGCATTTTCAACCAAAGAGGGAAATATACAGACACATCTTGTGAGAATGACAAAGACCTTAGGAGAGGCCAACATTCAGAAAATGGGGAATTGAACTGTGTGCCTCTTCTTTCTTCACTTCGGGCTTTAAAACCCGATTCTGTTTGCATAAGCAAAGGGGTAAACAGGCAGGCGACTATCCTTCGAGGACTGGCACAGTCGTGAATAATTGGTTCATGCTAATTGTTGAATTCTCCACCTGTTGAGGCAGCCTGGCTAGCTGTGCACTTCCAGCCTCCTACCTGTTTCATTTGGATTCCAGCAGATTCCTACCTCGACATAAGGAATGGAAGCATTCAGCCGCTTCGCTGTACGTTTTCCTCCCTCACTATTTCACCGTTACTTTACTGCTTCGACTGTATCACGTTGTTCTTCCGGCTAAACTAGGGCATTCTTGGCATCAGATGCTTGTCGTCCTTATGTTCCTCGAAGTAGAAACACAGATGGGGATTTCGAAAGTCAAGCAGATGAGGCTAGGTCCGTGGGGAAAATCACTTCACGATGTTCCCTCAGAAATAATTCCAAACAACACGGAAAATGCTTCTGTGAATGTTTGTTGTAACAGTTGTAAACACATTTAGCAAGGCGCAAGTAAGATTCGAATACACGACCAAAGGTTGATAAGACCAATGGTCTAGCCTCTGAGCTATGGAGCCACCGGCAAAGAAAGCGTTTTTTCTGACTAACAGAAAATGATGAACTCTAGCACAGCAAATTCCGTCGTCCGAGGTTCGTGATGCAAGCTTCGTTTTCTGTTTTAAAATACGACTTGAAAACCATTTCTTTGATCACTTGTTTGACACAACACTTTGTCAGCTTCCCAATATCTCATAATGTGACTGGGATCAAAATTTGTTTAAACTCCCTCCAAAGGAACAGCTTTGAAGTTTCCATTATGTGAAAGGCACGATGTAGTATTGATATCAATTAATTACCCTTAATTTCAACGAAGATTACAACTTTTCTTCTTCCGTTGTTGACTAATTCGTTTCCTATAGCATTGTGCAATTTACGTAGTGAAGAGATTTCACAATTTATGACCTTGGTTGATGAAGTTTAGGCACCAAACGTGGAACAGTTCAAATCGAACATACTCTGGAGATTGGAATTGCAGGCTATGCAGGTATCTGAGAGTGCGTTTTAAAACATAATCTTGGGTGTCGTGTTCACTGGCTGTGTTGGCATTTATTGAACAACACTAATTGTACTTGAGTGGGCTGGATGACATGACAGTGATAGACAGAGCGACGACAGTCAAGAGATTTGCAGAAATGTTAAAAAAAGGTTGAATTTAGCTGCCCGGTAATGGGTGAACAACCCTGGTTGTTAATACTCCCACGTGCAGCAGAGTTGTTGAAAGATCTCAGGACTACATCTTTGGGTGAATAACCCGCAATCCCTGCCCTTCCAGCATGTGGGAGCCCGTGTGGAAAGATAAAGCTGCGAAGGCCGCAGTGCACGTTTGGGAAAATGTGCAATGGTAAAAATATCATTCAGGTCAGGAACAATGGAACACTGAACAGAACGCAAGTGCACCCTTGAATAGAGGCAGAGGGAGTTAGGCCAGAGCAGAGGGGGAATTTGAGAGGACGGATGGAAGTGTGTTACCACCGTTTAATCCAAACGAATGGATGAGAGTTTGAGCTGCAGAAGAGCGGAGACATGGAAGAGTTAATGATGTTAATGAGGTGCAAGTAGGCTGACATGGTGACGATGGCGATATGTGGTTGAAAGCACAAAACGCGGTGAAGGATGTCACTATGGTTACGACGTGACTCGTTCAGACTCAGACAGTTGCGAGGGAGAAGGTTGAGTCAGTGGCGAGGCATTTTCTCCTCGCACATGGTCAATGATGCTTTCCAGCTCATCTCATCCATTTGCCGCAACTCCACTCTCAAAACCTCTCAGACAAGGACAGAGCTCCCTTATTCATCACTTTAAATTCCAGCAACCTCCGCAGACATCATGCCATTCTCCGACATTTCCACCACCTGAAAATGAACCCCACCACCTAAGATGTGTTTCCCTCCCCACCCCTATCCGCTTTCTATAAAGATCATTCCCTCTGCGACTCCCTTGTCAAGTGTACCCCCGTCACCAAACCACCCTCCCCTCCCGCCCCATTCTCATTACAACACGAGATTTGCAAAACCTCCACCCACACATCCACTCTGTCGCAGGCCCCAAAGGAGCCTTCCACGTCCATTAGAATTTTACCTGCACTTCCACACATGTCATTGAATGTATCCGTTGCTCCTGATGCAGTCTACCTATTCAAAGTTTGTGCGAAGATTTGTAGCTCGGGTGCTCGTTGTTGTGGCTCTGTTCGTCGAGCTGGAAGTTTTTGTTGCAAACGTTTCGTCCCCTGGCTAGGCGACCTCATCAGTGCTTGAGAGCCTCCTGCGAAGCGCTTCTTTGATGTTTCCTCTGGTGTTTATAGTGGTCTGTCCCTGCCGCTTCCGGTTGTCAGTTTCAGCTGTCCGCTGTAGTGGTTGGTATATTGGGTCCAGGTCGATGTGTTTGTTGATGGAGTTTGTGGATGAATGCCATGCCTCTAGGAATTCCCTGGCTGTTCTCTGTCTGGCTTGCCCTATGATAGTAGTGTTGTCCCAGTCGAATTCATGAGCAAAACTAATGTAGTGTACAAAATACAATGCAAGGACTGCACAAAACACTATATAGGACAAACAGGAAGACAGCGAACAATCCGCATACATGAACATCAACTAGCCACGAAACGACACAACCAGCTATCCTTAGTAGCCACGCACGCAGACAACAAGCAACATGAATTCAGATCTGAAAGCAAAGTTTTGATATTTTGGATAAAAATCAAATAAATCAGCTTTGTATTAAATTCATTGTCAAATGTCATTGGAAGGATGGATTTACCGAGTACTTGAAGCATCAGCACAGGTTCTCAAGGGGATATAATATCTGACATGTATATTAGACATCTGTGAGGAGGTAATGAGCAAGTAAGACGAAGTCTACCCTGTAGAGGTGACCAGCTGGAATTTCCAAAAGGCTTTTGGCGAGGTACAGTATGATGAAAGATGAAAGAGCTCATTTTTGTTTTTAACCTCAGCAGATGGAGAGATATATAATGTTCACTTCGTGGAGAACGAAATGGACCCTACAACTAAATATTGATGTTTATAAAGTCGTTTCCATTGTAAAGGGCAAGTGCTGGAGGACTTGGAAAATATGAAAATGGATATTTCTCTGGGATTTGATCTCATGTATCCCAGAACTTTGTGGCAAGTTAGGGAATGAAACTGTTGGGCCTTTCGTAGAAATAATTGTGCAAGCTATTACTATGAGTGAGGCTCTGAAAAAACGGGGAGTGGCTAATTTTGTGCTTTTGTTAAGAAAGGGTTACATGGTGAATCCTGGAAACGATAGACCTGTGTTTCTGACCGTGGTCTTAAGTAAGTTGTTGGATGAAATTATAAACGATCGGCTTTCAATGCATTTGCAGATACAAGGAATAAATGGGAATAACCAGAATGTTTTTGCGCGAGGGAAGTTGTATCTCACAAACATGACTGAGTTTTCGAGGGCAAAACTAATATGATTGATACGGACAAAGTGGTAGATATTGCTCACTTGAACTTAATAAAAGTTTTTTCAAGGTTCCACATGTTTGCCTGATTCAAAAAAGTGAGATCACAGAGAGTTCGGTGAGATTTCCAATTCGATATAAAATTAGATTAACAGCAGGAGGCTGGGAATAGCAGTGGAAAGTAGTTTTCAGATTGGAGGACTATTACCGATGGTGTCCCACGAGGATCGATGCTTAGCCCACATTCATTTTTTCATTTAAATAAATGATTTAGGTGAGAAGATAAAAAAGTGTGATAAGTAATTTGCAAAATTTGTCGGAAAAGGGACAATAAAAAGGTGATGGAATATTGTGAAGAGATTTTCTCGTCAGGTCAATTCCTCTCTCTGTCCTCGAGTTTTTAAAGCGTGGGGGAGTGGGGTTGGGGAGGGACAGTGAATGGCCATCCGTCCATCGTACAGACCAGGTTATCAAACGTCCATGTATTCTCGTCCCAGTTCACCCCATAACTTTGAGTGTTCTGACTTTCCAGGGGAAATGTCAATGAGATTCGCTGTGTGACCTTAAATGACACAACGATGGTATTGACGGTTGACTGGGTTGCAACACCTTTGAGAAAAGTATTCTCATGTTCACACTCAGAGGCAGACACGCAGGCACATTCCCTGACAGTGACAAAGTCCTCATAATTATATGCACTCCATGTGCTTTACGTCCGCAAGTTTCTCTGGTGAAAGGCGGCTTTAAGTGGAATACAAGCCACTTCTCCAAAAAATGTGAACCGTTGCTGTGAGCTGCGATATGAAGTGGATACTGAGCTGAAATAGTCCCTCACGCTTCGCAAGTGTAACTTTCAGTAACACAAATCCCACCAAATCAAGGCATCTTGTTCCTGGGATCTGACAGGATAGCGCCCAGCAAACATTCCTCACTAAAATTACTGACACACGGCAAACTCTAGACACTTTCACGGCTCGTCTCGTCTCGTTCTGTTTCTGTCCCTGTCACACCTCCAGATTCCTCTTCATGTCTAGTCCCGAGATCAATGAGCTGTTTGCTACAAATGCAGACACATTGAGAAAGTGATCTTTATTTCAAAAGCAGAATCAGGGAATGTAAGCTGCGAGGACTTGCTCACGGCAGGGCAATAAGGCACCACGGTTTCATGTCCTGATTATCGGAGAGACTGATTCCACCAATGGGCACCATACCAGTTATTACCAATTAAAATCTTCCCATGAATACCGTGACTAACAGAAAGTAGCTTCGACCCCTTCCTCGCCGAGGGGCATTTTGCAAACAATGTCCTGTTCCTTCACAAACTGAGTTTTTCTCAGCTGGCCATGGATGCGTCGAGCACAGAAAATGCCTTTGGCCCACTAAGTCTGCACATTCCAATACAATCCCCTGAACCGTTCTTACCTCATTTGACAGCACTTTGCTCAAAGGCTCAAACGAATTCAGCACTGTAAGTGTTCGACTATATGGGTCTTTCATGCTTTGGAGGTTTCTGCCTTTTCAATCATGACAGGCGGTTGGTTGCAGTTTCCCAAGCTTCCTTATCTGGTTTATATGCATTTTACTTCATCCTGCGATTTGAATTTCAAACAAAAAAGCAGAGAGCAAACACACTTCTAGTTCACTCTCGACTCTCAATCACAGTCAGCAACATGCTTAACTGCATGAGGAACTCACAGTGGAATTAACGCCCATCGCCTCAATCACTTGGCCACACCTGCAGAAGTACGCTACTAAACTGGTTTCAAGTTCTCCCTCCCTGTGGAGCTGAGGGACAGACAATCATTGTTAGGTTTGTTTGAATTGAATCACCACAGCTTCGACAGGGTAAAATGTCAGGATATGTTGAGTAATCAATCTCGATATTTCAAATTATCATTCATTTAGAAGCAAAGACAGAGATTGCAAGATACACTAAGCATGTTTGGCAGCATCTGGAGATAGAGGAACAGAGACAACGATTCAGAGATTCGTCAGGAGTTTCTCAGAACTCTGTTTTTCTCACAGGGTCTCCCATTCCTGCCGAGTTCCTTGGGCAGTATTTGTTTTAGTCAGAGATTCCCAAATTCCGCAACACTTTACTAGCCATTAAACAATAACGAAACACATTTGTCGTTCCTCACTGAATAGGTTTTCCAATTGGTAGCATATTCCCGAATCTACTAAAAACTCGAAACTGCACAGCAAAGGAGTCGGATGGATAAGAACAGCGACCGCTCCATGCGTGGGAACACCCTTTCGGTTAACAGCCAAACGAGATAATTAATTGCTCCACAGAAACTGGGGAGTTCCTTGTAGCAAGCCCCTTGCAGGATCTCATAAAGAAGACTGTTAGCGAATTCAAGAATTCGCCTGCTCTTCGTGGAATGACAATTGCCCTCGATTGGTTTGACGTTTCCAAAATGAATCCTGGGGCATTCGTTGTGGAAAATGGGAACAGTCTGATCCAACGCCTTGCCGACACAGTCATGTCACCGGGAACCTACTCTCCTAAAACCGTGACCTACTCCCTTCGTGCCTCATGACGAACATATTCCTGACCACGGTAAAACCCCGGAACTGTGCAGCTGAAGAAAAAACGATGGTGTGATTGTCACTCCCTTGCTGGGTCGTGGGAGAACAGCACCTGTTAGTGAAGAGCCGAACACACTGACTAACATCGCCACAGAGAGTGATGAGCCAACGGCGTCAATGATCTCCGAATGTAAGCTTTAGCCTGCTCCTCCCCCATGGAAAATACTCCTTAATTAGCTATACCTTTCGAAAATAAATCCTTGGAAATTCATTCTGAAGACATGGGAATACTCTGCTCCCACCCTCTAAAGACACAACCATGACACCAGGAACCAGTTCTCCTCCAACCGGGACCGTGTTTCTTCCAGCCTTTCAGTGTCTTGTCTGTGACCGTGTTTTCTCCTTGTCCCGGAGCTGAAATGAGATTTGATATCCTGACGTGCTGGAACGAGAATCTTTTCAATGTCACAGATAAGTTTATGTCCGTAGAGCATGAGAGTCAAAGCACTGGCCTCCACAAGCACGGAAATATTTCTAACCTGTCTCTGCTCAGTCGAACAGTTCATCGTTCATTCGCCTCTGGATCCGCTTCCCAAGGAATATATAAAGATTCAAAAAAACTCGATTTCTGCTTTGCTTCTTGACAGTTTCCCCACCTGCCAATTGGCAAATTTTTCCAAGAATCTCTTCACAACCCTTTGCCTTGCACTATGTCCAGAGATAAATAAATCTCACTCTGTGGAGAGATTCCTGACTCTGGGAATGTTTTGTTTGGAGCAAAGAAGTTTAATGGGAGATTTCTTGGGAATGTTTACAATGATGTAGGCGAAAGCGGTGTGGATGGGCGCGTTGATGGTCAGGAGGAACTGCTGCCCCTAACCAGGGCAATTGAAAACACAACTTGTATCAAATAAACTCAGTGAAACCTACATATACACCATGATTTTGTTATTATCTGTGAATAGAGGAACAGAGCTAACGTTTTGAGTCAGATCCGTTTCTCGTTCAGAACACAAGTTTCCTGCATGTCAACAATTGAGCAGACCTGAGAAAATATCGAGTTGTTGAGACGGGTTTTCTGGAGTTGCAGGGATAACTCATCCAACAGGAAATCATTTAAAATCAACAGTGAGGGGAACATGTTCTGTATTGATGAGAGATAGAGTGGATGGGAAGGATCCATTTCCATGAGCAGAGAGATTAACAATACGGCAATGGTCGAGTAATAAAGATGTTCTTGTATTTTTACAACGCCTTTCAGCACCACTTCAGTCACAGGCACTGAAGTAACTTTGAAGCAGATGTATCATTGTCAAAACTAAAGTGCTAATCTGGGCAGTTTGTTCAACCAGAGGTCAAAAAAGAGCACTGAGAACTGGCCCTGGAGAGGCCAGTGAGATTATGCTTTACCTTAAGCGTTTGTTCCTCTCTGGTCTATATCCAGAATAGTGCAGGACCGGTGGTTCGAATCTCAGGGGAAGGTGTTACACACTAAGACACAGATGAGCTGAATGTTCTCACGTTCAGAGGGTAGCAAGTATGTAGAAGTATTTACAGCAGAAGTCTGGCAAGACTCAGTATATTTAAGCCTTCAATTATCTCTATTAATGGCATGGAGCAAGTGGCAGAGTGAAATGTGCTGACAATTCACACTCGTGGGAGCACATATTATGTTGAGAACGTGGCATTTCGCATAGACATATAGATAGGTTGAATGAATGGGGAATAATTTGTCAGATGCAGTTTCATGTCGGCATTATGAGGTCATGCACTTTGGTCGGAGAAGTCAAAACAAAGAACACTATTAAAACCGAGAGAAAGTAGAAGAAACGTGTGAGACAGAGGAATCTCATGCCTGACACAAACATGTTCAGTATCATATTCTTTCCCAACAAAAAGGATGGTTTCCTTTCCGAATGCTCACAATGAAAGAGATGGTTTCCAAGGAAAGTAAAAAACCCTGAAACAAATAGCCTAATCGAAAACAAAGGAAAGAATTGAGTCGTTCCAATGGACAACTTTGATGCTTATGGCTCTCTAAAATTTGTTTTTAATGAAGCTGGAAGTGTGAATTGGGGGAGCTGGGGAGTGAAAGTCAGGTCACCCATGATTACTGTCATCCTTCGTGTGTTTTCCTCATTTTATTGTCTGTTTTATTTCGCATTGTGGTTACTGTGAGTGCTCTTGTAAACCACACCGCTGGTGACTTGTTTCCCAGACAGTTCTTCAACACGACTCGTAAGAATTCAACATTATTTTCTCCTGAATCTAGGTAATCTCTAAACGCTGTGCAAATATCGCCAGAACCTCGACATTTTCCACGCCTGTCTGCCTTCTTGCAATGTCAATTGATTCATCACTGTGCTCCTGTTGCACAAATCAAGAACGACCCAAACCGCATCAATTGCATCGAGGCTGCGAGCGCAGATAACTGCAGCCGTTCCCCAGAGTCCGGGCAACTGTGTGATCACAGAAGCACACATTGAACAGCCAGGAAACTCAAAATAATTACAATGCCAGAGGCCGTGCCAGGAACGGCACCTGAGAAACAACAGAAACACTCTTTTGAGCTATGGACCTGGTTATATTTCTCAATCAGCAATCGAAGTTTACATTGGTTATATCAACTGATCCCTCACTCAAAGAACCAACAACTGCTGCAAACGGAGGAGAAAATGAGGACTTACATACTGGACATCAGAGTCTAGAGTGCGGTGCTGGAAAACACAGCAGGTCAGACAGCATCTGAGGAGCAGGAGAATCGATGTTTTGGGCATGTGCCTGATGACTGGTCATGCCAGAAACGTCCATTCTCCTGCTTCTTGGATGCTGCCTGACCTGCTGTACTTTTCCAGCAACACCGTCTCCATTGCTGCAGACTGTCATACAATCCAAGCTTCCAGCCACAGAATCAGCAACACTCAGTGTAATGAGTCAACCTATTGAGGACACCTGGCAGTGGTGTTTAGTGTCAAGTAGATCTTCATGAATGCGTGTCGTGAATTGTCTGTCCTGTATAATGTTCCCTGCTCTCACTCCGTGCAACATTGTTTGACCATATTTGTTTGTACATGATGGGTATTGGGTCCATTGTTCTGGTGAGTTGTTGTCTAAATGTCGCTTTCGGTTTATATTATCTCATAAATCCGAGTAGTCAAAGGCTGTCCGTTCCGATACATTTTTGATTGATGTGTTGGGTCTTGGCATGCCCTCCTAACGTTGTTTGTCTGCAAGGAATTTGCGGGAATATCTATTGTTGCAAAGCATTTCTGGAGGATCCAGTAAACACCACAATCAGTTGTACAGAGTGGCAATGCACAGACATGACGAGGTCAACAAATTCGACCAGAACAACACAACAATAATTGGACAATATTGGGCAGCCAGAAATTTTCTAGAATGACGAGAATCATTCAATGACTCCATTAAAGAACATGTTGACCTGGACGTAACATACCGGGACCTGAAATGAATGACAAGAAGCAGCAACTGAAAGCAGTGGGAAGGAACTCACACCAATTAGAAACGCTACAGGACAGCAGAGCTTCATAAGAGTCTCATCAGCCTTGAGGATGTCACTGAGAAAGGGCAAGAAACTGCTGCAAACCAACTTCCCAACACTAGCGAACATCCACATACCATCTGCAAACTTCACTGGAACTACAAATCTTTACACAAACCTTGAAACCCTGAAACAGTCAGGACCGCCGCAGCGGGAGAATGAACCCTTGCATCCCACATGACAGCTGAGGATACAAAACGCCATACTCCAGTGGACGTCAGAGCGAACTGCTCTTGCAAGCTACTTGTGCGTGCTCTTGTCAAAATAACTGCTTGGTTATCCTCATCCAATTTTTCATCGTTTGACGTTGTGTGCCTTTAGCATTACAAATTTACATCTGTATATCTCTGAATTTTCTGAGAATTTCTGCCGTTCCAACACTTAGAGACAGTGAGTTCCAGATTCCAACCACTCGTTGTCTGATAAAGTTTTTTATGTGCAGCTACCCAAACCTTTTTACTCTTATCTTCAATCTGTGGCTCCTTGGTGATTGATCCCTCCATCAAATGTTTCGTTAAGTGTACATAAGCCATACCGCTCATCATTTCCTACATCTCAATACTGTCTCTTCTCAATTTCCCAAGCTTTCAGAAAAACAACGCCAGTCTGTACAAACTCTTTAATAGTTGAAGTTCTTCAATCCAGATCATATATTGGCAAATCACTTCTGCATCGGTTCCACAGCTGTCATATCACTGCTATAATGTGAATTACAGAATTGTACACAATACTCTATCGAGAGATGAATGATGACTTGAAATAAATGTGGGTAGACAAGAGATATTGGTCTTTTCCAATAAAGTCATTCGTTCGATACTGTTCTGTGCCCTTTTCATGAACCCAATGCTCCAATGATCTCTGATCCATGCAAATAAAACACTCTACGTGAGGATTCAAAACCCAATCACATTGTCTGATAGCATTAAGTGGCTTAATGGTCCTGATGGTGATATCGGGGCACGTTCACCTAACAAGAGTGACAGCTACAGCACAGACTGAATGATGTCAATGTGAAAGTGAATGTTAATTTTTGCAATGCCCCAGTGACACGGGAGGAGGGATGGAAAGGCGGAATAGTGATTGTTAAAGGGAGAAAATTCTCCGAGATTGGGTGTTGAGAGTGGCGGCTTGAAGCATTAAAACCAACACCTGAGTGAATATTTTCATCTTAAAATTGATTGTGTCCTTTCTGCGTTTGTTTTGCACAGGTTTTGTGGAGTAACATGGAACAAATGCGCATTACTGATACACGGATTTGAATGGAGGTTGCTTGACCACAACGCAGAGGACGAACCACTCTTTGATGACATGAAAAAGCACAATACAAAAAGCAATTAATGCAATGGTAGAGATAGTCGAGGAACCGTATCACGTGCACAACAGGAAAGCCCACTGAGACTGGATTGAATCGTCACCTTCGATGTCCCCAGTGGCTGTGGAGATTCCATCATTGAGAATGTTGAAGACTGAATTCGAAAGATTTCAATGAAAGATGAAATGTACAGGCGAGAGTGCACAAATATTATTGAAACATCGGTTTCAATAAACATGAAGTTTCACATCGTAACTTTACCCGTGCCGTGAGACAAGGAAGAAACTATTATTGCACACTCACATCGCACCGGTTCCCAGGTCTGGACTCAGTGAAACTGTGTACGCAGTGGAGAAGATCCGATTGGAAATTGAGAGTGGGATGATCGAGTGGATATCTACTTTATCTGCCAGTGACAAAGTCCGTGAGCATGCAGTCCTACTGTGAAGGTAGAGAGGTGCGTGAAACGCCGAGGCTGGGAGCTCCAAACTCGCTCGGAGAAACTTCTGTTGACATGGCCCAGAGGGCTTTGGGTTGTGGGAAAGTATCCTGAGCTATCTAATCTGAATTGAAATTATTAGATTAGATTCCCTGCAGGATGTAAACAGGCCCTTCGGACCAACATGTTCACAGCAACCCTCCGAAGGACAACCCATCCCAACCCTATGTTTACACCTGCCTAATGAACCGAAAATTATGGACAATTTAGCATGGCCAATTCACGTGATGTGCACATCTTTTAGATTGTGGGGGGTTCCGGAGTACACGGAGGAAACACACACAGACACATAGAGAACGTGTAAGCTCCACACAGACAGTCGCCCGAGGCTGGAATCGGACCTGGGACTCGGGTGCTATGAGGCAGCCGTGTTAACCAATGAGCCACTGTGCCACACACTTGCTCATTGAATCGGCGCCCGCAGCCCTCTATAGCAAATATCTGCAAAGAATCACCATTCTCTGACTGAAGATATTCCTCCAAGTCTCATTTCCATATTGTCATCGCTTCACTTTGTCTCTGTGCCCTTCGGTTCTTGTGTGTCATAGTGGTTGAAACATCTTTGCCACATTGGCTCTGCACAAGCCTCTCAGCACTCTGTAAATTTCAAATAAATCGAGTCATTGACCCAGACATCATTGAAACAGACCGCTGTTCCAAACAGTCCATGCTATCATTTACTGAAACAAACATAGTACCAACTACGTGTACTGGGCCCATATCTCTGTTAACATGTCCTATTCCTGCACTTGTCTAAGTGTCTTTTAAATGTTGTAACTTTATCCATTTTCCTCCTTCCTCTAGAACTTTGCACAGAAAACATACCGTGTAAAGTAAAGCAAAGTGAACCTCATGTCTTTTTATGACCTTTGTCCTCACAACTTAAAATATGCCCACTAGTCCTGAAATACCCTAAAGAAGGAAAGCACCGTTGCAGTTGAGCTAATCTGTACTCCTCAGGATTTTAAAAACATTTATACAGTAAACGTTAACTTCCTATGCTCCTTTGAATGAAGTCCCAGCCTATCCAGCCTACAGCTCAATTCCTTCATTCCGAGCAACATACTGGTAAATCTCTTCTTAACTCTGTCCAGCTTAATATTCTTCTTTGTCTGACTTGGAAACCAGAACATAGACACAATGCTACAGAAGATGCCTTGCCAACATCCTGTACAACCTCAGGATAACGTCCCAACTTCAACACTAAAAACTGAGCAACGTATGGAAGCGTTCTAACAGCATTTTACCGAAGCTGACGATATGTGACACGACTTCCAAAGTCCATTCCATGACCTATTCACGTGTCTATTGCGCAGGACTGTTCAAAGCAGAACTTGTAAATGTACAAGTGCTACATCCCTTTATAACTCAAACTGCAGTACCTTACATTAATCCAAGGTAATTTCTCTTTACCATCCATTTAATCATATACCCGAATGATCAATGTCTGTTTAAAATTTCTATAACCTCAGATAACTTTCTTCTCTGTCTACTGTAACACCATGGAGAGTTTTTTTTTAGATGAGATTACATTACAGTGTGGAAACAGGCCCTTCAGCCCAACAAGTGCACACCGACCCGCCGAAGCGAAACTCACCCATACCCCTACATTTACCCCTTACCTAACACTACGGGCAATTTAGTATGGTCAATTCACCTGACCCTGCATATCTTTGGACTGTGGGAGGAAACCGAGCACCCTGAGGAGAGTCCCTCAGCACAGAAACAGGTCGTTTGGCACAAACTGGTTCATACTGATCATAATGCCGGTCCACATTAACCGCATTTCTCTGTACTTGGACCATATCATTCTAATCCTTTGATATCCATGTACTTGTCCAAATGTCTTTTAAATGTTCTTCATGTACACTCAAAGACTTCTGCTGTCATCTCATGAAATGCATGTCGCTCATGTTGGTGTCAACCTCAAACTGATTATCCCTGCCTTCCATATTGTCATCTAAAACATTTACATAAGTCACAAACAAAGGAGCCATCACTGATCCCTGTGGAACACTGCCGGTCACAAGCTTCCAGTCTGACAAACAACACACCAAAGCCTCACCCTTTCTCTTGTTGTTCATTGAATTTTGTATCCGATTTGCAAACTCACTGTGAACCACATCTGATCTAACTTTACTCGTTAGTCTTCCATGTTGAATCTAGTTAAACACTTTCCTAAAGCCTAAGTAAGCAAAGATATTTGTTCCTGCTTCATCACTCCTCTTGCCTACTTGATCAAAACTCTCACAAATTTGTGAGATCCAGTTTCCACCTCACTAAACCATGCTGATAACCCCCTCTATTTCCTGGACTCTGAAAATGCTATCTTCCAAAAACACTTCAAAAAACTTGCGAACCACCAATTTCAAACTCACAAGCCTGGAGATTCCAGTTTTTTTTCCCCTGTATCCATTCTTCAATAAGGTTCGTCACTGTCCAGTCATTTTAAATCACACCCATATTTAGAGATGACACAATTATTTCAGCAAGGAGTCTTGCAATTTCCGTGCTTACCTCCCATAATGCTTTGGTATTCAGTACAAACACAGGGTAAACCTCGATGCTAATTGAAACTAGCAACACAGAAAAATATTTACCCCGTACTGTAATCTGTGAAAATTCGATAGTCAAAACGTTTCGCAAAGGTCACGATTTAAAGGGAAAATATCAACTTTTTTTCTTTATGTCTAACAGAGAATGAAAACTAACAACTATTTACAACTAGTTTCTCTTAAACCCATCGTTTACCTTCCACTCCGCAATAATATTCCGATTCTAAAAGATTCCCAATAATGATTTAAAAAGTAATCATGGTTCAAAACCACTCAGCTTTTTCAAGTCTCATTTTGTGGATTTTTCTGGGAAGATTCTCTCCAGGTTTTCCTCTTTGTTCTGCCATGCAAACACATTTCCAGGAAGGTACATTTGTAGGATCTCTTGAGCTGGAAATCTCTGACGCAGTCCTAGCTGTTGAAAATGTCCTGATTTATAACCCTAAACATCGGATTATTTCATTGGCTTTAAGGTTATCAAAACGTGAAGTTCACACCTGATTTTGATTTCGGATCTTGATTCATAATTTAAGTTGATGGCAAACCAGCTCTGCTGGTTGTTTCGAACAAATATCACATTGTTCCCTTGGTCAGATCAGGTTGTTTTGTGTCCTTGCAAGCTTTTCAACTCTTTTTTTTTCACACCACGTTCATAACAATACACCAGTCCAGGGTCTGGAGTTTTATACGCCTTTTACATTTTCTGAGATGTCCAGCAATTATTTTCCTGTAATATGAAATGTTTATCAGGATGTATTTCCATGATTTCTGTAGCCTCCTTAAGTCTAACATATCGTTGGCGAACAGACTTACCAAACTGAGCTGTTCCACCTTGCTTGAATCCCTCTAAATGACGTTCTCTTCATCTAAACGTCTAAATGTCTCATAAAATAATGTAGCAGAACCTCTACGTACCAATTGCTCTAGCAGTTGATTCCATGTGCAAGCCATCCTCTGTGCGAAAAGGAAGTCTTGTCATTCGGTGTAAATCTTACGAGGTCTGGACTCCCGGATCCAAGGGAAAACGAACTTTGCTCTTAGCCTTATCGAGAGCACTCTTGATTTTATGAATCTCTATAAAGTCATCTTCGACCTCCGATGCTGCAGTACGACAAGGCAAAGCCTGCTCGTTGTATTAAAAATCCAGTCCTGAGAACATGTAGACTCTTTGTTGCATGAGGCCAGATAGAGTCGAATGCAATGCAGCCGCGAGAAACATCACCGAATCTCAAATTATTGATGCTTGGTCAAATAGTTTCGGAAAAGGTATCGTCCTCTTCACATATGGAGAGTGAACATTTGGTCTCGCTGTCTCCACAATAAAAAATGAAGTGAAAAATTCTTTTAGTGCCTCTTCCATCTGCTGAGCTCAAAAGCAATGTCAACCTCCTTGATCTTTCAGGTAATATTTCTCGCGTTGTTCTCTTGCCAGATATGTATTTGTAGACCATCTTTGGATTATCTTCAGCCTTGGCAGATTAAATTATTTCATATCCCCTCTTTCCTTCCTGGTCTGCACTTTATTGAAGTCCCTACAAGAAATTCCCTTGAACCCTGTTGTCTGTCTGATATAGGATACTCTTTCGTTTTGATTTGTTCCTCAACACCTTTATTCAACAATGGTCACACCTTGTGAGTGTCCAGCCTGACAAATTCAGCTCAGGTTGACAGCATATCTGCCACTGGGAAAATGTTAATCTATGATTAAAGTTGGAATAACAGAGTATTAGAAATGCATTACAGAATAAAATGGATTCCGCATAGCTTTGTGTAGACTAAATCAGACCTAACACGTTTACAAGTATTTTCAGATCGCAACAAGCACAATACATAAAGGGGAATGCAGTAAATGGAATATATCTGAATTTCTAAAATTATTCTGAACGGTGTTTTTTACGATAGCACTTCACAAGCATAGAAGCATAAACCAACACATTTGGGGGTATGTATTAGTTGAGGATTGGGGAATAAATGGAGAGGCGAGGTAATGAGGGCATTTTCATGATAGTAAATTGTAACTTGCAGATTCCCGGAGCCAACAATATTGGTGCCACAGCTGTTGACAGCATGTACTAATCACCTGTACAACATAAGTCAATGTACTGTTGCTCAGTTTGGAGATGACACAAAATAGATATGGAAGCAAGTAATGAGGGCGGCACAGCAACGTTGTGGACGGACAGAATCAGGATAAACAAGTGGACAAAAACGTAGCAGCATATAATATGCAAAAAAAAGAGGTTTATGCGTTTTGGCAGATATAAATATTAAGTGGGGAAATACACAGCACAAAGCATCAGCATACAGAGCACTTCGCTTCCTTGTACATGAAATATGAAAAGTTAGCATCCAGTTTCAGCAGGTAATCAGGAAGTCAAATAATTTTGTTTCACTTTACTTAAACGGAATGGGGACATATGTTTTTTTTTTCAAAATACACATGGCATTAGTCAGATCAGAGCTGGATTAATGTGAACAAATTTAGTCCCGCTATTTTAGGAATAGCAGGTCAGGGAAATTTAACACAAATCATCCTGGATATGGGAGGATATTCTCGGGAGTTGAAACTGAGAATATTGCCCCTGTACTCATTGGAATGTAGAATAATGTAACAAGACTTTACTGAGATACATTAGATATGAGGGACATGATAGGATAATTTAGGAATGAATGATTCGCCTTCTCTGAGAATCGAAGACCAGAGAACATAATCTCAGAGTAAGTAGTAACCTATTTAAGAAAGATGTGGAGAAATTTCTATCTCTTCGAGCCGACTGAATATGTGGAAGTATTTACTGCAGGCCGCTCTAGAAATTGGCAGCTCAGTGTATCCAAGATTACACTGAGATCAGAGAGGGTGGTAAAAAAGGAGGGGGTGTGGCGTTGCTAATTAGAAATGGTATAATGGCTGCAGAAAGGCAGTTCGAGGGGGATCTGCCTTTGGAGGTAGTATGGGCTGAAGTCAGAAATAGGAAAAGAACAGTCACCTTGTTGGGTGTTTACTATAGGCCCGCCAATAGCAGCAGTGATGTGGAGAAACAGATTGGGAAACAGAATTTGGAAATGTACAGAAGCCACAGGGTATTAGTCATGGGCGATTTCAACTTCCCAAATATTGATTGGAAGCTGTTTAGATCAAGTAGATTGCACGGGGCGGTGTTTGTGCAGTGCGTCCAGGAAGCTTTTCTAACTCAGTATGTACATTGTCCGACCAGAGGGGAGGCCATATTGGATTTGATACTCGGTAACGAACCAGGACAAGTGATGGGCTTGTTAGTGGGTGAGCATTTTGGTGATGGTGACCACAATTCTGTGACTTTCACCTTGGTTATGGAGAGAGATAGGTGGATGCAACAGGGTAGGATTTTCAATTGGGGGAAGGGTAAATACGATGCTGCAAGACAGGATCTGAGGAGCATAAGTTGGGAGCATAGGATATCAGGGAAGGATGTTATTAAAATGTGGAACTTTTTCAAGGAACAGATACGTCTTGTCCTTGATATGTATGTACCTGTCAGACAGGAAAGAAATGGTCGTGTGAGGGAACCTTGGGTGATTAGGAAGGTTGAATATCTAGTAAAGAGGAAGAAGGAGGCTTACATAAGGCTGAGGAAACAAGGTTCAGACAGAGCGTTGGAGGGATACAGGATAGCCATGAGGGAGCTGAAAAAAAGGGATTAGGAGAGCAAAGAGAGGGCATGAAAAATCTTTGGCGGGTAGGATCAAGGATAACCCCAAGGCCTTTTATGCGTATGTGAGAAACATGAGAATGACAAGAACGAGGGTATGTCCGATCAAGGACAGTAGTGGGAGACTGTGTATTGAGTCGGAAGAGACAGAAGAGGTCTTGAATGAATACTTTTCTTCAGTATTTACAAACGAGAGGGACCGTATTGTTGAAGAGGAGAGTATGAAACGGACTGGTAAGCTAGAGGAGATACTTGTTAGGAAGGAAGATGTGTTGGGCATTTTGAAAAGCTTGAGGGCAGACAAGTCCCACAGGCCTGACGGGATATATTCTGGGATTATGTGGGAAGCAAGAGAGGAAATTGCAGAGCCGTTGGCAATTATCTTTTCGTCTTCACTGTCAATGGGGGTGGTACCAGGGGACTGGGGAGTGGCGAATGTTGTGGCCCTGTTCAAAAAAGGGAATAGGGATAACCTCGGGAATTACAGGCCAGTTAGTCTTACTTTGGGTTGTAGGCAAAGTAATGGAAAGGGTACCGAGGGATAGGATTTATGAGTACCTGGAAAGACACTGCTCGATGAGGGACAGCCAGCACTGATTTGTGAGGCGAAGGTCTTGCCTTACGAGTCTTATTGAATTCTTTGAGGACGTGACCAAGCATGTGGATGAGTGTAGAGCAGTGGATGTCGTGTACATGGATTTTAGTAAGTCATTTGATAAGGTTCCCCATTGTAGGCTTATGCGGTAAATCAGGAGGCATGTGATAGTGGGAAATTTAGCCAGTTGGATAGAGAACTGGCTAACCGCTCGAAGTCAAAGAGTGGTGGTAGATGGTAAATATTCCACCAGGAGCCCAGTTACAAGTGGAGTTCCGCAGGGATCAGTTCTGGGTCCTCTGGTGTTTGTAATTTTTATTAATGACTTGGAAGAGGGAGTCGAAGGGTGGGCCAGTAAATTTGCAGATGATACGAAGATTGGTGGAGCTGTGGATAGTGAGGAGGGCTGTTGTCGGCTGCAAAGGGACTTAGATATGATGCAGAGCTGGGCTGAGGAGTGGCAGATGGAGTTCAACCCTGTCAAGTGTGAGGTTGTCCATTTTGGAAGGACAAATAAGAATGTGGAATACAGGGTTAACGGTAGGGATCTTCGTAAGGTGGAGGAGCAGAGTTATCTTGGGGTCTATGTTCATAGCTCTTTGAAAGTTGCCACTCAGGTGGATAGAGCTTGTAAGAAGGCCTATGGTGTATTAGCGTTCATTAGCAGGGGGATTGAGTTCAAGAGTCGTGAGGTGATGTTGCAGCTGTACAGGACCTTGGTTAGGCCACATTTGGAGTACAGTGTGCAGTTCTGGTCGCCTCACTTTAGGAAAGATGTGGAAGCTTTGGAGAGGGTGCAGAGGAGATTTACCAGGATGTTGCCTGGAATGGAGAATAGGTCGTACGAGGATAGGTTGATAGTGCTAGACCTTTTCTCATTGGAAAGGCGAAGGATAAGGGGTGACTTGATAGAGGTTTATAAGATGATCAGGAGAATAGATAGAGTAGACAGTCAGAGACTTTTTCCTCGGGTACCACAGAGTGTTACAAGGGGACATAAATTTAAGGTGAAGGGTGGAAGGTCTAGGGGGGATGTCAGGGGTAGGTTGTTTACCCAGAGAGCGGTGGGGGCATGGAATGCGCTGCCTGTGGGAGTGGCAGAGTCAGAATCATTGGTGACCTTTAAGTGGCAATTGGATAGATACATGGATAGGTGCTTAAGCTGGGACAAATGTTCTGCACAACATCATGGGCCGAAGGGCCTGTTCTGTGCTGTATTGTTCTAGGTTCTAGGTTCTATGTTCTATATTCTAAGACTGTGAGAAACAGATTTTAATCAGCAAGGTATTCAAAGGTTAGGTGCTATTGCAGGAACGTGAATCTGAGGATTATCAGATCAACTGTAATCTCACTGAATGGTGAGAGCAGACTGCACAGGTTGAATTGACGACTTCTGCTCTTGCATCTTATTATCTTTCCTTTCTGGACTTTCAATTGCTTCTGTTTTTCCTTTATCAGTGAATTTACCGGCCATTAGAAGAAGATTTACAGTGCGAAGGCTTAATACCAAATATCACTTCAGTATCTGATGGTGTTGTCCAGTTGATTGTTGCCTGAATATGATTCGCTTTTGAACATGAAAGGGAAAAGCATCATTCACAGTGTGGAGAAACTGTACACGTGTTGTACGTGTGGGCAGGGCTTCACCAGATAATCTGCCGAGTCCGAACATGAATACAGTCAGACGAGGGAAAGACCATTCGTCTGTTTCGAGTGTGGGACAGAATTCACTTGATCCACTACGTTGTTATAACAACAGCAAGTCCGCATAGCGGAAATGTCTTTTAAATGCCCTGAACGTGGGAAGCGGCTTAAAATCTCTGACAATCTGTTGACCCATCAATATGTTGACACTAATGAGAAACGTCATTTGCTCCCAAACTGGGCCTGGTTTAAAGTGGTTAATTGGACTCTCTGTGCACGCGCCATCTCACTGTGGGGAGAGGCTGTTCACATGCACTAGTGTGGGACGAGATTTGATGTGAAATCCAACCTACTGAAACAACAGCAAGTTCACAAGTGAACAAAGTGCCTCGTTTTTACTGTGATTAATCGTGTGTCAAAGTCTCAACCAAAAGTTTTGGTTTGAAGTCCAGCTTACTGTGGAGCTGTTCCAAAGAGTTTAATGTATAGGAAAGGATTAGAAGGATACGGGGCAATGGCAGGGAGATGGGGTTAGTCTGAATGCGCATTTTGTCGGAATGGGCCAGTTTGGACCAAAGGGTCTGCCTCTGTGCTTTAGGACTCTATGACTCTAACAACCATTGCTTGTCTCCAACTGAATGTCATATTGTACTTTCCCAATTCACTGAAGCGAACTTGAACCTCCACCGTGCAGGCTTCCCTGATGTTTGACAACCATGATCAACATTCGATATTATATGCAGATGCTGTGTAAAATGCAACATATTAATGTCAAATTTCCTGAGAACAAGATTATTAATTAGTCCTTCTGAGCACACATCACCAAATCCAAAATAACCTTGTCTCTAATTTGGATTACAACATACTCTTCCAGCTACCTGATACACACTTCTGTAATTTATTTTTCACAGCATTAGCAGTCACTTAGTTTACGCAGTTTAGATGTAACGTGAGATAATTCAGTATTACTGCAGCACCAACAATACCAATTTTCCACAGCATAAGATACACAAAATTTGCACGACAATTTTGCACGGCAGAACACACCAATGCTTGTTTCTCATTGCTAAGATCCTCCCAAACCGATTCCGTGGGATCTGAGGGACATGGTCGGTAGCATTATTAGCGACAGACTTAGAGAAGACGTTCATTGAGGCTCACCTCGACGCTGAGATGATTTGAAGAAATGTCCACGACGTTTTTTATCCTCGTTCTACCAGGATAAGTATCACCGTATTCTCTCTGCTCCCTCACACTCACTGTATATCTGGTATAGCACCGACCCCCGAACAAGGCTTGCGCTCTATCTCCAAATAAAGTTCATGCACTTCCAATCACTGTTGAATTCAGCACCTTCCTTTCATCATCTTGTCTGTCGCCTAAGCAATACACCCACACCAATAACACCTTATGGATTCTGCACTGTGGACTGACTCCCTCCAGACACCTCACCATTCAGCAACACTCCCCCCGCACCACCACCTACAACAGTACGAACAGCTCATTCCCCACTTCCCTTTCTCCCATTCCAGGATAAACAGTCTGGAACAAGACAGAAAGGGCCAAGCCGGGTGGTGGAGTGTCCGATATCCGTTCCCATTCCCTCCCTCTCCCCGCCATGTTGGTAGGACCTCTGCACGAGCCGGAGAGGACCGAGTGAATCGTATGGAGATTCTGTAATATCCACCTCCTACCAACTGAGTAAGAAGCAATGTTTTGTGGAGGGCAATTCTCACTTTAACCGCTCTGTTTTGTCCGCTATTTCTTTCCCTCCCAAAACAACAAATATCTCATTGCAGAAAGATGGAGACACAGAAATACTTAGAGACATATGTAAACACCACAATATACTAATATTCACAGCACATGCAATGAGATGGACCCGCACACATGTAGAGGCATACAGAGACATACACAGTCACACACAAACAGATAAAACGCAGAGGCTAATGCACGGAGGAACAAATGTATACACACAAATACACAGACACACAAACACATGAACACAGATACACAGAAACGCAGGCACTTGTGTCTATAAACGAGAGATAGATAGGTTTTTGATGAATAAGGGTACCAAGGGTTACCGAGAGATGTCACTAGAATGATGTTGAGAAACCTCTAAGCCAATAGTAAATGACATTCAGATTCGATGGGCCGAATTGCCTAATTCTGCTCCTTTTTTTTAATGGCCGTGTGGTGTTATGCTATCTGGTATTCTCTTCCTGGGACAGGAGCAGAGAATGAGTTTAATACATATTTGATTGGAAAGAGTCAGTGGTAATATTGGACATGTTTAGGGGGCTGTATAAGTCTATTCTTAATTATTCTGTCCTTATGTTTCAAAAAAGGTGACAATTTGTTGTTAGTTTAACACAGTTTTAAAATAATGGGTCCTGCAATGAAATAAGGATGTTCCTTTCCCTTTCGTGTTGTGCTGTCTGTGGTGCCCTTTTCCTCAGGGAGCAGTAAAGACGCGGTTTTTTAAGATATTCAAGGCTGACCTCGAGTGATCTTGCCTGGACAGGAGAGTCAATGTTTATTGGGAACAGACCAGAGATAGATGGTCAGAACATTCGGATCAGCCATGAGCATTCTGAATGGTGCAGCCGAATGGCCAACTTCTGCTCTGATCCATTAAGTTAGTCTGCCGGGACAAGTGTTAAATAGATTGTAATGTTTTGAAGAAATAACAAAAGTGAAAGATGTGAATGATGTTATTTGTGATTGGGAGGAATGAGCTGGATTCTTGCAAAATGCTGTTCCAGGTGAATTATGCTCAGAATGAAATAGCAAACTAATTCATCGTGCGCGAGGCCTGGATATCTCAGTTCGGTGCAATATGAGATGTTTAATCAGAGAGTCGTGCGTCCAAGCCCCATAATAGCCGTTTTCACTGTTTAATAGAGTTCATGCTCTTCGTTCCACATGCAGAATTGGAACCCAACGCTGGTGGAGCATTCTTGTTGCTTTCGCTGACACATATGTCCTCCTGCTTTGATCACGTGTCGGTTTCTGAGTGAAAACTGACTGCACTTTACTGGAAGCGCCAGAGACAACTTTATCAGTGCAGCTGAAAATACTATGAATGATGTCCATTTCAAAACGTGAGATTCCACTACATCCGTGCACCAACCAAAGTATTCAAAGACACAGAACGCGAATGGCCATTTGTTAGTGTTCTGACAGAGACGGCTTAATGTCTCATGGGTCCTGAACAAAAGTTAACTGATTCAGAATGTGCTGATGGAACGGAACGGAGCTCTCCCTGAACGTTATGCAATTGTCCTTGTTGTGTGCTCATGTAAGTTTATGAAATGAACAGTTTATTGCCAGTAACGAGGGCGGGGGTGGGGAAGGATTCTGAGGTTTCAGTGTGGGACAGACGTGATCTGATCGAACGGGTAAGTCAAATATTCCCAGAACTTGGGACAGCTGATTGGTCCAGGATCACTCCCATCTTCTGTTTCAGAATCAACAAATGAAATTGCTCCGCCATTCGATTCTGGCTTATATCATACTTAACCCCATTCTCCAGTCCTCTCCCTGAACAGTTACTCCCCAGTCTGAGGATCCAGTCTTTTTCCCAGAGTGGGTCCTAATCCGTCCCAAAACCCTCCACATGTGTTGGCAGCTGTTACACCGAGTCTACGTGACATCAATCTCAGTTTCAGTGATTCTCGGCAAACACGAACTGTTCTGAGCAGCTCGATCGGGCCTCTGGCCCCACTGTGATCCTGCGGGGGAGCAGTAATCATCTTCATCTCCTACGGAAAGGATCGGCGCTTCAAAAAAAAAAAACGGACAGAAAGAAAGATAGGCTTGTGTGTCAAGATATGTGGAGGTAATTGCTTTCTGACCTGGTCAGTAAACCTTACTCTGTATATCCCCGCACATTCTAGCTGTTGTGGTGAAAGGGAATACAAGTGCAATTAATTGCCATCTACGCTTTTATTCGATATGTGTCTTCCTTGTTCTGAATATGCAGGGAGTTTCCAGCACTGATGGTCACCATTTCTAAGAGTGCATGCCGCGGGCCCTGATCTTTTCTGGAGAGTAGCAGTATCAGTTTGTGCGAAAGTGGCCCAGTAAAAGCTTAGAAGAAACATTGTTGTTCCCTCTTTCTGGGCGACAGTCTTTCATATCATGATCGATGGGGTTTTATTGCATTCTCATCAGCAAACCTTGTTTTGAATTTACTCGCCCAATAATACTGTAGCGGTGAAAAGAATATAATTCCGAATACCTGCTGCGGGAAATTCATTTTTAAATTTCTATTCGCAGTGGTCCTTCATATGTGGCGATGTCTATATCCTGTTTAAGAGTGCCGTTACTTATGTTCCTCTGTCTTGGCGCTGCAGGGAAAATTGTCTGCGCCTGGATATTTCAAAATGGTATTCTTTATTTTTTCAATCATGTCCTCTTTAAGGGCACAGTTACCGGGCACTGATCTTTTCTGTAACAACAGTACCGCATTTGCTTTACATGCGAAGGTGGCCTGGATCAGTAGCAAGGAGAGCATTCATTTCCTTTTGTCACAGCGAATACTGGATTCATGATGTTAGTCTCTGTCAAATGTATCCGAAATGTGCTCTGAAAGCTTCATTTGAACGCTGTCTGGCGTTTCTCAACGTGTGTAAACCAAAACCAGAAATCCTCAATCATAGTTTGGAGCAGTTCACATATTCGAGTTTCGAAGCAGCAGACACGGATACAGTTCATTCAGTCAACAACAGGAATGAAAAGATTTACAGGCACAGATGTACTATCGACTCTTGTTCTCATACTGTTACTAATATTACCGTGTGGCCTGAAGTCTAAGCCATGTTGTAACTGAAAATGAGGAAATCACAGAGAGGCTCCCGAATGACACAGTATGTATTTTGTTTTCTTGTTCTCACAGAGTTCCAGGAAAGTATGACAGCGAGGGAGAGGAATGCAAGTCAAGTGCAGCTCTGGTGAAACACCTTCTGTCTGACTCAGTCATCAACAAGAAACGTGAATGCGACTAAAGCGGGAAACCTTTTCACAACTCGAACAAAGAGCAATCACGAACAGTGACCAACTCTTTGGCATCTCAGATCGCCTTTGACCTTCCCTGAATATGTATAGAAACTAATTTTTGTACACCTCGAAGTGAGAACTGTTTGGTTTACCGAAAATAAGTGAGTCGCATGTCCTTGATTCCCACATAGGTTTCCAACTCAGCTTGCAGCCAGGTGGCAGTTGCTCATGGCTCAGCTGGATAATGCACTATTATGGAGAAACAAAAGGAAAGTTGAAACTCTTATTGGCTCTGGGTTTCGAATAATCTTGCTACGTGTTCTGCCATTCTCGGATTCCAGTGCTAAACCAGTTTTTCAGTTTATCTGAGCAGCAGGAGAGTCGCCGTTTCTGGCAGGAGCAGAATTCGTCATCTCCAGTGAACACTTTATCTGAGGAGAGAAAATGAACAAAGTTTCACACAGCGATTAATCGGAATTGCATTCCGTTTCAGCATGGTAGCAGGTATGGGCTTGCAAATTCAAAGCCAGATTTGCTGATGAGAACAACAAGCACGACCGCTCAGATAGAGCAATTCCTTCCCACCGCTTATTCTGCAGAACTGGTGCAGTTGCTGTGAGTATGCTGCAGGGTATCATCAGGTACATGCTCTTGGGTTTCCGGTTTTGGCCTGTGTGCTCGCGTGGCTGAGCAACCTGAGACTCTGATTTCAGATTCCACTTCTTAAGAAGGCTTGTGTTTGCATCCCTGCGTAGCCACGTGTGCTAATGGATTAAACTGGCAACGTTTTGCAGGGATGAGTTTTGTTAAAGTTGAACAGAAAAAAAGCGGTCATTTCTTCTAACCCGGCTGTGATGTGGCACAGCAGAAAACAACCAACATGTCAGTGCCCATGTTTTCCCCTTCTGCTGTAGTTGTCACGTTGCCCTCCAGCTCGAAAGGCCACCAGCATAATATGCGACTCAAAAACAGGCTGCGCCAATCTTTCATATTCCAGACAATTTGCATTTTTCACCGTTTCTCTGAAAGTGAATGGAGATATTTATTTCCCTGTTGATGTGAAATTAGGTTCTACATTGAATCTGCTCGCAGTTTTCTGTTGTTGTTGCGAAAATGAGGGAAATTGCGATATGAAACTTGGTTACTTTTTCCTAATTTCCTTAATTTGTGTTCTGATGAGAGAGGCTGGTGATTGGTCCTCTCGATCCAGTGGAGACATCAGCCCAATTGTTAACCTCATCTAATCGAGACTGTAATTGGTAATCTTCACTTTTCATGGTTCATTGTTAGTCAGTTCTGATTCATGTTACTTGAGCACTTTCCTGGAAGTATTGGTGCACTAAGGCGCCAGTACGTTGAAAGCACCATTTGGAATTGCCTCGCTGCAATTTGTGGGAGCAGCTCATGACTCAGACGACTCGCTCTGCCTCGCAGACAGCATTCATGAGTCCGTGTGTCTGAAAATAGGTTATCTTTGTCAGTTCTGCTTCTGTTCATGAGTTGTCAGTTTTTGGTTTCGCTGGAGAGTTGAACGGGCAACATGATTTGTGAGGTATTTTCTGCAGCCAAAATCTCCCACTGAGAAGTTGGGAATGTGTCAAGAAGAATGGTCATTGGCAGCCTAAGACCAGAAAAAAATGATTCGTTGCTGGTTTTAACCGCAGCAGCCTGTGGGAGTTATCTGAAATGGGAGAGTACTCACTTTGCATGCGAGAGATTGCGGGGTTGCTAGCTGCGTTCTCCATCCCCTTTTAGGGCGGCACCGTGGCTCAGTGGTTAGCACTGCTGCCTCACAGCACCAGTGTTCCACGTTTGATTCCTGTGCGTAGTTTACACATTCTCCCTGCGTCTGCGTGGGTTTCTTCCCACACTGCAAAGATGTGCAGGGCAGGTGAATTTGACATGCTCATTTTCCCATTATGATCGGTGCATTAGTTCGAGGGAAATTGGTCTGGGTGGGTTACTCTTTGGAGTGTGGGTGTGGCCTAGTTGCGCTGAAGGGCCTGTTTCCATACTGTAGGGAATCTAATCTAACCATCTTCCAGAAAACTAGCCCAACGCACTGACCAAGTGATGAGTGCCTATTCAAACTGGTGTTCGCCACAGCAGCATCTCAGAGGGGCTGAGACCGTAAACAAACGCTCTATTTGCCAAATTTTCATATTTATTCTTTTTCAACTTTCCTGTCTGTATACAGATCCATATGCCTTTGAAATGTTGAGAGTATACCAGACTCCACCACTAAATCTGACAATTCATTCCAAACACGCAAACCTTTCTGTGTGAAAAAACAATGTCCTTCAGATCCCTTTTAAATTTTACCACTCTCCCCTTAAAACATTGTTCCCTTGTTTTGAACTTGCCTGCCTTAGGAAGAAGTAGTTATTGACCATTTACTCTACCGTCTCCTTCATATTGATATAAACCTCTGTAAGTCCATCCCTCAGCCCTCAAGCTCCAGGGAAATTTTTCACATCCTATTCAGCTTTACGCTACAGTCCAAACACTGTATGCCTTGCAACATCCTCATAAATATTATCGAACTTACGCCAAGTTCGCCATTGAAAGCGCGTGCAGGTAAGTGCCTGAAGTGAGGCGATGCTGAAACACTAATCATGAAAAATGTGGTTGCGAGGGTTTGTGTGGCAGCGTGGTAGAGGTGTCGAAGGAGCTGTCTTTAAACTATAACCTCGATCCAGTCATTGATTTGAATTCCCACCACGACCAGAACCACAGGCGAAGTCGGGAACTCTGTTTTTCATGAAAGACCTATAAACAGTGAGATGTCTGGATTTGATCCCATATTCGGCTGTTTTTTTCACAGGAACTTTCACTAACTAAGGCTGAGGGACTGCCCAAGCTCAACGATTCAAAGCTATGCGTGCATTTATTGACTATTCGAACACAGGAACTCGGACTCATTTTTTGTGTGTTTCACAGTTACTCGGAGAAAATTTAAAACAGCCTCAGGTTATGCAGAAGATTTCAAAGCTGGATATTCTCCACTGAAAATGCACAGGAAGAGGCAATCTCTTATTGCTTTTGTTGTAAACTGATAACTTAGACTGTTTAAACTGACAGGATAACGCGGATCCATCCATCCTCTTGGGCACCTTTAACCGCGTTAATATCCGCAAAGGTAAACTCACACTAAGAGGAATGGGCTCATTGCGGTGAATTGTTAAGGAGTGGTGTGTGTCAGAGTGAATAGTGGTCAGTAAATACTGACACTGACATTGAAAGTTGCACCAGCTCCTCACTCACTTGCTGTCTCATGCCTCCCAGTCATCATTGCCTTTCAGATTTTCCTCTCGTCCGTTCCACTTCTCAACTTATTCCCGACTGCTTGCAAGTGTTCCCTTAGAAACTGCTGCTTTAGGAAACGTATTACTGAGATAAAGTCTTTACTCAATGTGATGGGATGCACCGTCAATCCCTAATTACCCGAGAGATTGAGATTTTGAGTTACTCCGCAGAACCCTGGATGTCCTCAGTAGCGGGGTACAGGCATGATGCCATGAGGCAAGGGTTTAGACGTAGTGACATTCAAGGAACAGCGAGATATTTTCAACTGAGAAACGCGAGAACCTTGGAAGGGTAATTGCAGTGATAGCTTTCGCTTATATTTGCTGCCATTGTCCTTCCAGACAGATGCTGATGGATCACTGAATTGTTCTGGCAGGATCCGTGTGTGTGTTCTGGGTGCAGCCAGGATTTAGTTTTCATTCGGATAATTCTCAAGAAGAGAATTAAATCTACATCTCCTGACTGGGAATGAAAGCCTGTTCTGGGCAATGCAAAATCAGACTTGTATGCAGGGATGTCCATTGATACTGCAGTAGCCTTTGGGACCTGACCTGTACAAACTCTAGTGCTTGATCTTCACGTCATAATTGTCTTTGTCAGCAGTGTTTCTCTCTCCAAGTTTCCAAGTCGGTTCATATTATCACCCTTGGTTTCAATGTGAAGAAGGCAATGCTGTGATAATCTGATGTCGTTCAGCAGATATACTGCAGCAAGTTAAGTAAAGACTGATGCTAACACGAGCTCGTTTTGAGTTGTGCTGATGTGTCGGCAGCAAGAAAGGCATCGTTCAACTCGCCTCATTCCGGATGACGGGCTCGAAATGACCAGTGGTTTCTCGCTGAATTAGTTCAGGCTCTGGAATGTAAAAAAGTTCAAATATGAAAGTACAGTGAAAGGAAATGGTTCACAGAGTGTGGAATTCCAAGTGAAACAGTGATGGTGATTGTATTTGCTGATTTTTCACCTTGTGATTGCTGTTTCTATGATGTGTACGTTTACATTACCTATAGACAAACTGTCACAGCCAAACCTGGTCTTTGGGTCAATGACGGAATTGGTAACGCGCCTGACGTCGAGTTAGGGGATTGTCGGTTCGCATTTAAAATCACGAGGATGCAGCGTGCTCGTCCATTCCTGTTGTCTGTCAGGAACGGAAGGGGTTGGGTTTTCGAATTTACTGTTTCTTTTGCCCACTTCAAATTCTAGCTCAGAGCAACGTCTCTCATTGTCTGTAAAACTGGCTTTGGTTTAACCAAAAGCTGCCTTTTAGCGGTTGAACTTGCATGTTGGAGCGGACAGCTGAAGTGAAGCACAAGGAGCTGGTCAAATCCTGAGAACTCTGCCACTCTCGGGGAATGTGTCTGTGTGTCTCTTTCTGTGGGAGACACGACGTGGGTAATAACACAGTGTGACTATGTCAAATTCAATCCCATTGTTGTGTCATCTAAGATCAAAGTGATAACCTCACTGCCATTTGCACTGGAAACATCAGAACACATAAGGTTATGGACCAAAGCTGGAAACTGGGAATAGAATAGATGAATGTCTTTAAACCAGACTGCACCATGGGCCAAATGGGATTTTCCATTCTGCAAAACGTGAAGACGAGTAGAAAACAATCCGCAGTGAAACTGATCAGTAATGAAAGGGAAAAGCCATTTCATTGAGAATAAGTGCAAGAGCGTCTGTCTTCATTCAGTGTAATCTCGTAGGTAGGATTTGGAACTAGAACTTCCATGACATTAGTTCTATTTTCGGACAGGGAATGAATGTTTTATTGTGCAAATATATCGTGGTCCCAGTATTTCTGACCACTGGTCCGATCCTGGTGATGCTTGGTTTTGTGCCAGGTTATCAAAAATCAAAAAGATGCAGTTTTTGGAAATCTGAACTAAAAACGAGAATTGATAGAGAAACCCGCTGCACCTGGAAACATCTGCAGAGAGAAACAGATTTTTTTTAGAGCGACAGAAGCAGGTTAGTTATTGATTTCTAGATTATACTGTTGGGAAAATGATAATCTTACCTGTCGTATCAGGACATTTATCAAAATCACACTTGAGCTTACAAACGTCGAATTTACAATCTTAAAAGGACTTAGTCAGTTGTCATGCTACATTCATTTGCCTGAGCTGGTGGAAGGCTATGTTTTAATGGCTACATTTCCTTTTGCTTTCTGTTATTTAGCAGTCACGTCGAATGGAGAATTGTTTCTTTTAGTGTCTACCTCAATATGTGTCTTTGTTTTTTCTATATTTCTCTCTGCATCCTCCTGTGCCTTTTTCACATTCTCCGACTCTCTGACTATCTATATCCCTCATTTCCCATTTCTGCGCTTGAAAAGCCTGACATTCAGAGACAGTTTGAGATTCGAACTGCTGAGAGGCTTTCTGACGTCTGGCCGGAATCGGTCGAAGTAGTCTCACATTCTCTGTATAATGCGTCTGTCACTTCGACCTGAGGCAATGAGACATTTCTTCCTCAAAATCTAAAGGCCCTTTCGAAGTTAAAGTTGAACTCCTTATCCAACAGAAAAAGAAAGTAATTACACGATAGCTGAAGAAGAACAAGGATGCATTTACTGTTGGTGTACAATGCATAAATGGTGACAGCAGAGAATGAGGATGATCATGTCGTGGTGTCAGTGCCATTACCACAACATTTCCCGGGAATGCTGCAGTGTCTCCTGCCTCACCACTTTATTTCCACCAAACTGGGAATGAAGGAATGAGAATAAGAGGATGAGAAGCAGAAGTGCTTGTGGAACTGCGGGAAGAATCTCCAGGTTAAAATATTAGTTAAAAAGAGCTACATACACTACTGGATTTAAACCAGGAAAATGGAGCAGGAACGCGAAATCAGAACATACCGAAATTCAAACAGGACCCTGAGTTTCTCAATCGCCACACAATACTTGCGAGAAATAACGAGCTTTCAATACACTGAGCAGGCACCAGTGTGATGGGAGGTGCTTTAACCAGCTAAGCCACGGCGGCACGTTAAAAGCCAGATTTCTCGTCCATATGTGCAATTCCTGAACCACCTGATCACAGGAATTCGAAAATGCGTTTTCTGGATTAGCGTTGCTCAGTATGAATGGCAATCAAACTCTGCTTGTGCAAAAACAGATATTTCAATGCTGAGCATGCCCCACTGAAAACGCACAGAAAAAGACAGTATCCTCTTGCATTGGCATCCAACAGATATTTTCATCTGTTTAAACTGACAGAATAAAGAGGATGTGTTCATCTTCTCTCGCGTCCCATTAACCACGTTAATACACACGCAGGGATTGTCAAACCAAGATGAACAGGCTCATTGTTGTGAATTGACAGCAGTGGTGTGTGAGTCATTGCGAACAGTGAGCAATAAATGCTGAACCAATAGCACTGACACTGAGCCTTGCACCATCAGCTCCACACTCACATCTTGTGTCATGTCTCCAAGGAATCAGTGCATTTGACTTTAATTATTCTACCCTGCACCTCTCCTCAAGTTATTCCCGTCCGCTTGCAGTGTCGAATTAGAACATGAAATTCTTAGAAATGAATTTCTGGGACACAGTTGTCTTTCAATGAGATAAGATTCACTGCCCATCCCTAATTATCCCAAAGATGTAGTGGACGAATTACTTTTGTTAACTCCTCAAATCCTTAGTATGGAGATACTGACAAGAAACCGCTAGAGATGGAATTCCTGGATTGCGGAAAGCAGACGACCCCAAACTGCTAACGTAACACACCCAGAGAATAGCAGATGGGCCCCACTCTGTCAATGTAACTCAACCAGGGGACAGAAGTCTGACATCACACGATCAATGTAACTCAACGAGGAAATTATGGCCTGACCGCACTCTGTTAATGTAACTCACCCAGGGAAGAGTAGACTGACGCCACTCTGTCAATGTTAGTCATCCAGGGAAGAGCAGACTGACCCAACACTTTATATGTAACTCACCCAGCAAATGGCTGACTGACACCACTCAGCCAGTATAATTACCCAAGAAAGAGCAGACTGATGCCACTCTTCCAACGTAACTCACTCAGAGAAGAGCAGGCTGTACCCATTTTGTCTCTGTCACTCATCCAGGATAGAGCAGGCTGATCTGATTATGTCAATGAAACACAAGCAGGGAGACGAGCCTGACTCCACTCTGTCAAAGTAACTGACTCAGAGAAGAGAAGACTTATTCCATTCTGTCTATGTGAATCATCCAGCGAAGACAGTAATGAAACCACACTTGCTGTTAAATTCAGACAGAGAAGAGCAGACTGTCACGACTCTGAGAAAGTAACACGCCCGTGGAGGAGCAGACTGACACCACTGTCTTAACGTAGCTCACCCAGGGAAGAGCAGACTGAGTGCACTCTGTGATATTACTCACTCAGAAAGGAGCAGACTGACCCCCATTCTGTTAATATGACGCTCCCAGGGAAAAGCAGATGAAGCCCAATCTGTCAATGTGACTCAACCAGGGAAGAGCACTCTGACCTCACGCCATCACTTTAACACAACTAGGAAATTGCAGACTGACCGTATTCTGTCAATGCAACTCACCCAGGAAAGAGCAGACTGACGCCAATCTGTCAATGCAACTCACCCAAGGAAGAGTAGACTGATCCCACACTGTCCAAATAACTCACTCCGTGAAAAGCAGACTGACACCACTCTGTCAATGTAACTCGCACAGGAAAGAGTAGACCGACGCCACTCTGTCAATGTAGCTCACTGAGGGAAGAGCAAACTGACGCCACTCAGTCAGTGTTACTCACCCAGGGAAGGGCAGAGTGACCCACACTCTCAGTGTAACTCAGCCGACTGATCCCACACGGTCAATATCAGTCATTCACTGAAGAGCAGTCTGACCCTACTGTATAAATATAATTCACTCAGGGAAGAGCAAACTGATCCCATTCTGTCTCGGACACTCACCCAATGAATGAACAATAACCCCACTTTACCAATGTAACTCGCCAGGAAAGAGCAGACGGAACCCAGACTGTCAACATAAATTATCGAGGGAAGAGAATACTGACCCCGCTCTTTCTGTTTCACGCAGGCAGGAAAGAGCAGACTGTGAAAGAAATTCGCCCAGGGAAGGGCAGACTGGCCCTACTGTATTTGCGTGACTGACATAGGTAAGAGCAACTAACCCAACTCTGTCAATGCATCTCCCTCAGGGAAGAATACCCTGACCCCTCTCTGTCCATGTAGCACACCCAGGAAACAGGAGACTAACCCCACTCTGTCTATTTAAGTTCAGAAAAATCCTCTGAAGTACGTCCTATCCAGAGACTCTCCACATCATTGTCTCTGTAACCGTGTGCGTTCAATGGCGATTCCAAATAACATGCAAATGTTTAGAATGTGGCAGCAAACCAGAGCAACCACACAGAAATTGGGCGAATGTGCAAACTTCCATCAGGCAGTCATCTAAGCCTGTAATGGAAAGCAAACCCGGCAGCAGTCGTGATTATAAAATGGCAGAACAGAAACCTAGCAAAATGAATTGCGTCCCTGTGTGTTGCAACGATGCTGAGTATTAATTTCCATTATCATCACTGCCAACCTTCTTCAAAGCAAAGCACGCATTTGCTTTTTTCAGACTTCCTATATCCCGCTTTCATCCCGCTTCTTACCTAATCATATTTCTGACTTTACAAACTACGTCATAACAGTTTGACAACTGCAGAATGAGCTTTGTTCCGTTCTCCACTGATGTTGATGGTAGTAATCCGGCATATTCGAGTAGGACTTGATGCGCTGGCGGGTGGTGTTTTCGCGGCATTTTGGCTACTTTTTTTTCTTTTTCGGTCGACTATTTCGAGTTCATTCCGCAGACTTCTGAAGAAGACTTTTTGAAGTCGAAATGGTAACAGTGTTTTCTCTCGAAAGACAGACGTAGCTTTATTTCTGTTCTCTTATATATTGATCTTCTTCTGATCTTTGCAAGTGAAATAGGGTGCATTACTATTGCTCGGTTTTAGTTTCAAAATCAAGAGAAACAGGATGGAGAGAATATCAAAGAACACAAAGTTCTGAGTTGTTAACATATTTTTTGCAGCAATGGTGGACATGAAGGTCATATTAAGATAACGGTTCAGGAACATTTAATCTGTGGAAGTGGTCTGTGACTTTAGTTCCAAATATATGTTTCCGTTCTTCCAGTACATCTTTTTGACTCCCAGAAAACATTGATTGTTTTCAGTATTCACTTTGTTTCGCGACATCTGTCTTCTGGTCGACCAGGGACAATTGAATTTGCGTCTGCATTGAATAAGATTTCGCTCTTTCTTTCGAGAAGCAAACCTGTGCATTATGTACCACTTATCATGCTGATGGCGAAGAAGTTCAAAATGAATTATGGTTTATGGATCGTGAGCAAGAATGAAGTGATCCACTTGCGAACAGATGTCACCACGCCCTATTCCTACATCGGGCCTGAACGGTCCATTGGCAGAGTCTGCAGACAGGAAATGTCTAAGTGACTAGTCCTTTGCTCAGTTTTATTTGATACCAATGGTAGTGCTGTTTTGGTGCAGAAATGTATCAACATCTCTGACGTTAGAGTCAAAATTTAAGTCACATCTGCTCCATGGAGTGTCTTCTCATACCGGAACATGCTGACATGGAAACATCTAACTCTGATAGCAAAGGTTTTTTCATTAAACTGGGAGTATGTTTAACTCAGCGATTCAGACAGCCAGGATGAATAATTGGCATTTGGTTCTTCAAGCTGAGCTCTCCACACCAACTGCTCCAACGAAGGCCGTGGATAAGATCCCCATCGATTATTTAGGTCAATTTTAGCCTCAACAACAACCCATTGTTCTGAACAATGCTTCACCACAAGCAGAGGGCTAAGTCTGATTTTCATCGTTAATTTTCAATTTCAGTTCTTAATGCACAGTTTCTTACGAATATGGACAGCAGAAGACCGTTAACATTCCATTTCCAGTATTTCCAGAAAATTCTACTCCGATGATATCGCCTTGCCTTTTCACATCGCAGGCCAGGAACCTGGATCAGTCGAGTTCCTTTCCACACATGGAGTTGTTTTTTTCTAATTCATTGACTGCTGATATAATAGATTATTGGTCTTGAGAGTCAGCTGTAAATTAGGTTGAACTTTCTCAGCTTGACTCTCAACTGATCCTAAAAAAAAATTCATCACCTGCAGGTAAATGTATTGCATTGCTTCTTGTTCTGCTGAATCCCACCTCCCGAACATCCAAATTTCACGATAGTTCGACAAATATGTTGAAACTGATTCGTGTTGGAAGTTGGTGGCTTTTTGTGTCTCGACCTATAATTTATTCAATTAGATGATTGGGTCAGTCTTGAAATTACTTCGGATTCTTCACAGTTGAAAATTTACTTTCGATTGAATGCAAAGCTCAAGCTCCACGAAATCCAAATCCTGCAAAGGAATTAATGACTTTTAAAAGATTCGACGCTGTGAACAGGATTCGAACCTGCGCAGGGAAACCCCATTAGATTTCAAATCCAACGCCTTAACCTCTTGGCCATCACAGCTGCTGCTCGAATGGTAATTTTCACAGTAAAACAACTGAATTCATTTGTTGGAAGAACAAATTGTCAAGACCCAAAGATTTCGCCAAATCCTTTGCAGGATCCTAACCCAGACGAACGTTACCTTGGCAGATTGACAGGCTTTCACCGCAAACTAGATTCTGACACAGCTGAAGTTGTGGGAATGATTCTTCGTCGAATTATAGAGTCACGGATGTACACCACGAAGAGAGGATCATTGTCTCACTGCGTCCGATTGATTTTGACTCAATTGCTCATCACCTGGTGCCAAATTAGATATGCTGTTGGGTTTTCATATTCATCGAAATATGGTATTAGAAAAAAGTGATGCTAAGTCCATAAACACTAGCTACATTCGTAAAAAAAAAAAATCGGAATTAGAAAGAATGCAGAACCAATTTACAGGAATGGATCCAGCAACTAATCTGTAAGTTCTGACATCAGGTAACGAACTTGTGAGCACAAGAGAAGAAGATTAACCGAAGATTTGGTACTTGAAATCGTCTTCACGAAATTATTTGCAAAGTTTTTGCGTTTGTTCTAGAGTCATCAAGTCGTTGAACAATACAACATGGAAAGTGGCCCTTCCTTCCAACTTGACCATGGTGGACAGATATCCTAAGTTAATAGGTCCCATTTGCCAACATTTGGCTCACATCCCTCTAAACCTTGTTACTCATATATCCATCCAGATGCCATTCAATGTTACAGTTGTACCAGATTCCACCAATTTCTCTGGCATCTCATTCTGGACACGTCTGAAAAGTTGCCCCTGACGCCCCTTTTAAATCCTTACCCACTAATTTTAAACCGATGTTTTCTAAATTTTGACTTCCTCACCTGCCGGAAAACACCTTGACGAGTCAACCTATCCATGTCCCTCATGATATAATAAATAGCAACGATTTAACTTTATCATACTTGTCAGCAGGGAAATGTGTGGAGATTATTTGTCGAAGGTTTGAAGTAGAAAGTCTGATGTACAGATCTTTTAGAAATGCATCTTGGAGAAGTTTTTAATAAGTCATTGAAGTCTAGTAGCAGTTGTAGAAGTCTGTTGTGAAAGCTGCAGAAGGATTTCAGGGCACGAGAACGAAGCATTATTTCCAATGGATGGTGGGTCAGTTTGACCACACTTGGACAACATTATGAGGAATTATAATCCTCAATTTAGGAAAGATACTAAAGCCATATGAGGAAATAGCACGAATGGTGATTAGCCTTGATATCATGGATGAACGTTAGTCCTCTGATTTGAAATTGGGCAAATCCGGCCTTTTTTAACGGTTTCAAAACAAGAGAGGTAATCTCATTGAGAGTTGCAAAATATTTGAAGAGATAAACAGGGTGGTGCAATTAAATTTTGTTCCCTCATTGGTGAATCTAGAAGCAGGAGAGGACAATTTTAAAATGAAGCATTGTGATTTATGACCAGGATGAGAACTATTGATTTTTGTCTTCGCGTTGAGAAGTCTCGCTGATCAGCACTACAATGAGCCTTGGATATTTGGTCTTTGAATGCATCACTGACCCGCCGACACTTACTGCATCACTATAGGCCTGACCCCTCACACTTACCGCCTTAATATCAGCGTGAACCCTCAAACTTACTGCATCACTATCCATCTGGCGCCTTCACATTTACTGCGCCACTTTCACTTCGAGACCCTCATTTTGACTGCGTCACTATCAGCCTGACTGCCAAACACTTACTTTGTCACTATCAGTCATACCCTTACACTTCCTATGTTACTATCACCCTGACTCCTTACACTTACTGTGTCACTATCAGCCTGACTCACTCACACTTATCACTTTACAATCAGCATTACTCTCTCAAATTTATTTAATCACTATTAGGCTGAGGCACTCACACTGACAGCGTCACTAACAAACTGACCCCGTCATGCTTACTGCGTTGTTATATCTCTGATCCCCTCAGAATTACTGCGTCACAACCACTCTGATCCCCCCATATTTAATGCGTCACTATCCCTCTGGCACCCTCATATTTCCTGCATCACTCACTCCCTGACACATGCGCACCTACTGCATCCCTATCAGCCAAACCCCACTCACTAACGGCGTCACTCTCTCTCTAACCTGCTCACAGCTTGACACTCTTTCACTTCGTGCATCAATATCAGCCTGACCCCCTCACGCTTACTGCATCACTACCAGCCTGATCCCTTCAAATGTATTGTGTCACTATCAGACTTACCCACTCATACTTACAGCATCACTATCACCTTGACCCCCAAACTTAGTGCGTCCAGATCACCCTGAACCTTTCACTCTTCTTGTGTCACCTTCAGCCAGACCCTGCACACTCTCACTTTGACCTCCTCGTACTTGCTGCATCACTATAACTCTATCCCACTCACACCGTGTGTGTCACTATCACCTTGACAACGCATACTCACTGCACCACTATGATCCTGACTCCATCACAATTAGTATATCATTATCAGCCTGACCCCTTACACTTACTGTGTCACTATCAACCTGTCCCCTCACATTTCCTGTGTCACTCTCAATCTGACACCCTCAAAGTGTCTGCGTCACTGTCACCCTGAACACGTCACACTTACCGCATGGGTGTCTACCTGAAACCTCACACTTATCGCCTCACTATCATCCTGAGCGGCTCACACTTACTGCGTCACTAGCACACCAACACTCTCACCTTTACTGTGTGACTATCGGCCTGACATCTCACACGGACTGGATCACTATTAACCTGACCCGCTCACACGTTTTGCGTCACGACTACCCTGACTCCCTCACAATTGCTGTGTCGCTATAAGCCTGAGCCCCTCACTATCACGCTGACCAAGCTCACAATTACAACATCACTATCAACCTGACCCCCTCACACTTTCTCTGTCATTATCACCCTGACCCTCTCACACGTAATGAGTCACTGTCACACTGAGACACTCACATTTTCTGCGTCGTTATCAGCCGGACCCGGCGGCACACAGCATCACTATCAAACTGGCCCCTCACACTTGCATGCCTCAATATCAGCATGAACCCCTCACACTTACTGCATCACTGTCCATCTGCCATCCTCAGACTTACTGCACCAGTATCACCTTGATATCCTCATTTTTACTGCGTCACCATCAGCCTGACAGCCACACACATATTGCGTCACTATCAGTGACGCCCTCGCACTTCCTATGTTAATATCACCCTCACTCCTAAAACCTACTGCGTCACTATCAGCATGATTCCATCACACGTTTTGTGTCAGTATCAGACTGACGCCTCACGCTTACCATGTTACTAAAACTCTGCCCCATCACACTGACTGCGTCACTATCACCCTGACCCATTCACACTTTTTGTATCAGTTTCAGTCTGATGCCTCGCACTTACTGTGTAACTAAAACTCTCCCCTTCACACTGACTGTGTCACTATCATCCTGACCCCTTCATACTTCTGCGTCAATATCAGTCTGACCCCTCAGACTTACTGCGTCACTCTCACTCTGATCCTCTCTCATTTACTGCGTCACTCTCACCCTGCCCTCCTCACATTTACTGCATCACTCTCACCCTGTCCCACTCACAAAGTCTTTGCCATTTTCACCTTGCCGGCCTTATTTTTACTGCATCACCATCAGCCTAACCGCCACACACTTATTGCATCACTTTCAGTCATGCCCGCACACTTCCCATGTTACTATCACCCTGAATTCTTACACTTATTGTGTCACTATCAGTCTGACCCCTCACACTTACTGTGTCACTATCAGCCTGACTCCATCACATTTATTGTGTCAGTATCAGACTGACGCCTCACACTTATCTTGTCACTAAAACAATGCCCCATCACATTGACTGTGTCACTATCAGCCTGACCCCCTCACACTTACTGCTTCACTATCACAATGCTCCTCTCTCACTTACGACGTCATTTACACCCTGACACCCCACACTTGCTGCGGCACTATCACACTGAGGGCCTTACACATAGTGTCACTGTCATTCTGACCCCTTACACTTACAGCATCACTATCAAACTGGTATCTCACACCCACTATGTCACTTTCATCCTGTACTGCTTACACCTATTGCGTCACTATCACTTTGACCCCAACACACTAACTGCACCACTATCAGCCTGACCCCTCACAATATCACCTGTCTCCTCACATTTCCTGCATCACTATCACACTGTCACTTTACACTTACTGGCCAGTATTAGCCTGACGCCCTCAACATACTGCATCAATATCAGCCTGAACACTCACACTTACTCCGTCACTATCACGCTGACCACCTCACACTCACTGCGTCACTATCACCCTGTCCCCTCTCACTTCCTGCATTAGGATCACTCTGACTCACGGACACATACTGCATCACTATCAGCCTGACCCCTCACACATACTGTGACACTATCAGCCTGACCCCACCACACTTGCTGCGTCTCTATCAGCCTGACCCCCTCACACTTACTGCTTCACTATCAGACTCACCCCTCACACTTACCGCATCACTAACAGCCTGACACCGCACACTTACTGCGTCACTATTCCCCTAACACCTCACTTTTATTGCCCACTATCAACCTGACGCTCTCAACTTACTGTGTCACTACCAGCCTGAACGCACACACTTACTCCCTCACTATCAACCTGACTGTTTCACACTCACTGCGTCAAGCTCTGCCTGACCCTATCACACTTACTGCGTAAGTATCACCATATCCCCTCCCACTTTATGCGTCAGGATCAGCCTGACACAGTAACACTTACTGCATCACTATCAGCCTGATCTCCTTCCAATTACTGCGTCACTACCAGCCTGACCACTCACTCTTACTGTGTCACTGTCACACTGACCCCTCACACGAAGTGCTTCACTTTTACCCTTACCACCTCACACTTACTGCGTCACTGTCGGTCTGATTCCTCAGACTTACTGCATCACTATCACTCTGACCCCCCTCACTGCGTAACTATCGGCCTGATCCACTCACACAGTCTGCATCACTACCACGCTGAGACCTCACGCTCATTGTGTCACTATCATCCTCACTCCATCACACTTATTGAGTTACTGTCAGCCTGATCCCCTGTAATGGAAAATTATCATTTATTGTGAAATCTGTGAAACCATGGTTGAAACAAAGAAGTATGGACCTAACTTTGCAAAAAGACAGAAAAAATGTAAAGTTCAACCTAATTTACAGCTGACTCTCAAGGCCAATAACCTATTATATCAGCAGTCAATGAATTAGAAAAAGCAACTCCATGTGTGGAAAGGAACTCGACTGATCCAGGTTCCTGGCTTGAGGTGTGATAAGGCAAGGCGATATATAGTATAAAGGGAATTTGTGAAAACCGTCAGGCGTCCATTTTGTGAGGCGTCTTGCGAATGTGTCAGGTCCACGAGGCAAATTTCAAAAACAAACTTTTTCTTTGCTCTTGCTAGCATTTGCGTTGAGTCGATTGAAATTCTACGGCAGTAAACTAGGGGGCTCGCCTGGGACCCTGCGACTGGGTAAGATTTTGAAGATTCCCAGGAGGTGTACGCGCCACTGCCTTGAAGGTCTTTCACTTCATCTCGAGCGCTGAATTGGCCCCTTTGCGTGAGAGAACTGGGGATAAGTGGATCGCCCCAGAGTCGCGTTCCGAATCGAATTAGGTCGGGGTAAGAGTTGTGGCTGAAGTAATCCGACATAGAGACTCGTTCGAAGAGAATAAATGAACCAGGAAGAGGGATCAGTGAACTCTCGCGCGGTATTCGAGTAAAACTCAAGGGAAAGGATTGCCGTCTCTAGAGAGTTTAAGGGACAGCAAGATTAACGGTGGTTTGAGACTTGGAGCCACCATGGGCAGCGTTGGAGTCGCCAAAGCTGTACCGGTTACGTGGGTTCTTCGTTTGTGAAAATCGAGGCAATGAGGCGGTCGCGCCCAATGAAAGGGGACCTCCGGAGGTAAAAGCAAGTTATATTGGCAAAGAGAAGATTATGGTATCGTGAGAGAGAGAGAGAGAGAGAGAGAGAGAGAGAGAGATAGGCAGAGAGACAGACAGAAAGAGATGAACACTTTTCCAATATCCATGAAAATCGGCTCCAGCAAGAGCGAACAAAAAGAGGGTCGACAGACAACTCGGAATGGTCAAGAAAAAATACAATATACGCTAAATAATTATGGCCTAGTTTCTGTAAAGCAGTTAAAAATGTAAATCAAGGAATGTGTTTTTCTGGAGGAAGGAAGTTTCAGTAACATGCAGTTGCAAATGTTGAGGTCACCGTTGGAGGAGAGAGAGAGAAGGAGAAACGGAAGGGTAACATAGAACCTGTGAATTGGAGTGCTTATAACATGTTGAAGGCTGAGCCTGATTTCAGGGAAAGAAAATCTCGAATAAAATATAGATCAAGTAAAGGTACAAACTCCAGCGCACATGCACACACACACGGAAAGCAACCTAATGAAGCTGTACAGTGTCTTAAGACTGGATCAGATCCTGACCTTTATGGGTGCCCTCGAAGAGCTACAGCCCCCCTACGAGATCCACTTCGCGAAGATTCCAAGTCAACGGTCGCCGCCTCAGGTTCTGCTGAATCACCAATAGCATATCGTACCCACAATCAATTGAAAAGAATCCCTGAAGAAGTCGAGACGATGTCCCAGTACCTTAAGCACCTCACAAAAGTCGATAACGTCTATTGTGGACTGATACCACCCAAGGACATAACGACGGCAGCGATCACACCGTTTGAGGCATTTGAGGAGCAGCTTTATCAATGGAATGAATTACGAAACAACAAGGTAGGTAACAACATACGTGTATTACCTGGGACACGGGAAAGCTGAATTAGATAGAACAATACATGATACATGCTGAAAAATTGCTGGCTCAAGAGAACCATAACCGGAAATTAAAGATGGAACAGCAATCACATAAACCTCAGCTTATTATGATGCAAATGGTCGTTCAGTCGTTGGAGGGAGGAACTGCGGGAAAAGAGAGAGGCACAGGTGGAGTTCGCAAAAGAGGAAGGGATCGCGGAAGTGGGCTTGCAGAGATAGATCTGGCTGGTGCTTTGTTTCCGGAGCAATGGACCACTGGTCGAGACAGTGCCCGCACAGACAGCCTCAATCGGTCCTGGAGGCTGGACAGCATGGTGACTGACAGGGGACGACTGAGGTTGAGGTGGGCAGTCCACAAGGTACAGGTAAACCTCTTTCCTTTATACTTGGCAACGAAGAATCCCTTACGTTAATCACTTCTACTAACCTAACGGGCACTGAGATGTGTCCCAACTCTATATTGAACATTGAGATTGCGAAGTGTGGACAATATGTTCAATATAACAATGAAGTGTATATGTCGATGCCTACCTCTATGTTATATGTGGAAGGTACACCAGTTACCTTTTTGGTAGATACATGGCCAGCACATTCACTCCTTAAATCAAGACAGTTCAGAGAGTTGACGCCAATAAAGATGTGTGGAATGTTCCTGAACTCAATGGAGGCATCAGGTGTCGTGATATGAGAGAGTTTTACCGCACCCATATTGTGTGAAATCAGTAATGTGTATACATTCTAATTCTCAATTTTGTTAGCGGAATTCTGTCCTTTACATTTGATGGCTCGGGATCTCATAGTGAGACTGGGGTTGTATTTACTCAGTACTCCGACGGCTTGCAGGAAATTCAAAGGGAAAATTCACAAGTATAAACTGTAAAATTCTACTCACGACCCCTGGTGTATATCTGTGAGTGGCGAATAAGCCAGAGAGCAATGAGTTCAGTGAGCAATTTACTCGCCCTGGAAGCAGGTAACCATGTTAATCCTATTAACACCGTTTTTTTTTTTTTGGCGGGAGCATGCTGCACTGCATAGCACACATACACCACGATGGCCCTGAGGAACCATAAGAGAAGTATTGGTTCAGGAGATTGGTTAAACCAGGTCAGTTGTTATTGTGCGAATTTTATTGAAGGGATGGCAGATGTGCAGTCAGTGTGAACTTATGTCAAGTACCTGTGACGGCAAGTAAACTCTATATTTTTGATGTGGAAGGCTACGCTCCTCGCGTGTCACTGGCGAAGGTGTCCAGTGACTGCTGGCAGGATTTGGAGCCATGGGTACTAAAGGCATAAATAACGAAATGTTGGGTGTACTGGGACGATGTGGGTATGTGGTTTAATGCAGATGTGCGGACATATAGGCAGAAATTAATTTGTCCAACTTACATTCGAGGTAACCCCCCGAGCCCTGAAAAGCCTAGAAGGCTGGCCTGGCGATTCCCTAAGATAAATTCTCAGACTCAAGATTAATAACGGTCTCTACTGAATTATGCGTAAAAGGAAAACATGATTTGCGGCTTATACGAGGTTGTGAACCAATACGAGTAACCACGAAGTCGGAGTATCGTCCTTGCAGGGCACAATAAGAGTTACAACCCATGAACGTAGTTACTCCAGTCTTTCAATCCTTCCCAAAGGCTAGAGAGATAATCCCCTGTGAAAACGCACCGGTGAGAACTCCCATTTTTCTGATCAAAAAGGCAAAAATTCCAAGTGAACCGGAGGAATGGAGGTTTGTTCAAGACCTACAGCCAGTCAATAACAGTGATGTCCCGCGCGCATCAAATGTTCCCAAACCCTATACTGTATTAGTTCAATTTAGACCGGATAGTAAATGGTTCCCTGCTGTGCATTTAGCAAATACATTCTTTAGTGTAACGGTGCACACAGATTGTCAATTCTGGTTCGCTTTTTCATTCAAAGGGAAATCCTATGAGTTCACACGACTTTGTCAATGTTACTGTGAGTCACCCACCATATATAATGAGGCTCTACGCAGGAGTCTGGAGACTCTTGTTTTAACCCCTGGGTTTGCGCTTCTGCAATCTGTAGACGATTGCTTAATAGTGGAACCAACAGAGGAACTACGTGAGAAGGATTCCTTTGCATTGCACGAGGGAAGGGAACAAAGCCAGTCTCGCAAAACTTCGATTTATGCAATAAAAGGTGAAGTTCTTCAGTCACTTAATATCTGAACAAGGCAAGGCCATTGGTCAAGACAGAGTGCAAGTAATTCAGCAAATTCCAAGGCCTCACATGAAGAAACAATTGATATTCTTTTTGGGCATACGCTCCTACTGAAGAACGTTTATCCCACATTACACAAATCTTGGGACGCCCTGAAGTGACATGACCCATGGAAAAGTGTAGCAGAACCCAGGTCCGTTGCAATGGATCCCAGCGGCCGAGTTGAATTGAAAAAGACGTTTCAAAGTCCACCTACACTGGGGATTCCGAATCCAAACAAGCCTTCGGTCAAACGGTAGATGAGAAACATGGCTGCATGGCATCTGTGTTGTTGCAGGATCACGGGGGAAAATTCAGGTTGGCAGCTTATTTTTCGGCTAAGCTGGACCTCGTAGGGGCAGGATTGCGTAAATGCCTGCGAGCTGTGGTTGCAGCTGAAAAGGCTGTTGCAGTGTCCAGGGATATAATCGGCTATGGTGACTTAACCAAACTGATCGCACATGCAGTATCCTTACTGCTTTCCGAGTAAAAGACAGCACATACGTCGGCAGCACGTTGACTCAGATACAATACTGTGTTATTGGAGAAGCCGAACATTGCAATAAAACGATGTAACGTCCTTAATGCTGCTAACGTCCGTAATCCTCTCACTAGAGAAGGAGACGGAGACCCACATGATTGTATCGCTGTAATTAATGAAATGTGCTGCCTAGACAAGACTTGCAGAATTCACCACTTCAGAATCTAAATATGGTGTTTTTTGAGAATGGGTCAGCATTCTGGAGCAAGGAGATAGGCCAGAATCTTATTGGGCATGCTGTAGTAACTACCCATGAGGTATTCAAAGCGGGATCACTCGCTTCTCAACTGTCAGCGCAAGCAGCGGAGCTGATTGCCTTGACTGAGGCATGTAAATTGGCTAAGGGAAACACAGTGAATATTTAACCAATAGCAGATACGGATTCGGAGTTGCACATGGAACCCTGTGGAAATACGGGGACTTCTTGACCTTGACTGGAAAGCCCATCACACACCGTGATCAGATTTCTGACCTCTTGGAAGCGGTCGTATTGCCTAAATCAATCGCTGTGTGTAAATATGATGCCCACACGAAAAATAACGATTCCGTTTCTCAAGGAAATGCAAGGGCAGACTCAGCGGCAAGGACGGCAGCCCAGCAGCCGGTAAATGATCGGTTAGACATGGGAATGACAAAACTCCTTACCCCAACAGCAGACGTACGGGAGTCACAGTCGAAGTCCAGGCTTGAAGACACGTTTGAGTGGGAAAAAGCAGAGTGCAGTTTGAGGTAAGGGGTACGGCGTGGCCCCAATGTTAAACCTTTTCTACCACGATCATTATTTCCAATCTATGCCAAACTGACACACGGTAAGGAACATGTGTCAAAAGAGGGGAAATATGACAGCATTTCAGCACAGTGGTCCATTGAGGGATTTACTCATTACTTCCAGAAATATTGTGAACGATGTGTTATCTGTGCCACAATAATGTGGGGAGGGGAATACAGATGAGTCATGTAGCACTTCCGAAACCCCAAAAACAATTTGAACATTTACAACTGGATTTTACCGAACTAACACCCTGCGAAGGAAAAAGGTATTGTTTGGTAATAGTTGATATGTTTTCCAAATGGGTGCAAGCGTTCCTCACGGAAATACAGAATGCCAGTGCCGTAACCAAAGCTTTCCTAACTGAAATAATTCCGAGATGGAGCATCCCTGAGAGGCTTAGTAGTCCCAAGTTTTGTGAAGGTTTTTAGCTCCGGTTGAGGTTTAGGGTGTAGGTTTGCTCGCTGAGCTGTACGTTTGTTATCCACACGTTTCATTACCTGGCTAGGTAACATCATCAGTGGCGACCTCCAAGAGAAGTGAAGATGTTGTCTCCTGCTTTTTATTTATATGTTTGTCCTGGATAGGGTTCCTGGGGTTCGTGGTGATGTCATTTCCTATTCGTTTCTGAGGTGTTGACAGATGTTAAATCGATTTATGTGTTTGTTCCAACGAACCACCACACATTTCAGCACAGACAAATTTCGGAAAACAGAGGAGAACCACCTATACAACGTATTCAAGAAGAATGGATACTTCAAAAATACAGTCCACAGATTCCTCAGGAACAAACCACGACAAGTAGACCGAACACAGCCAGAAACCCTATCGACCTTTCCATACATCAATGAAGTCTCAGAAGTGGCAGCCAGACTACTAAGACCCCTCGGAATCCCACCAACAGTCTCAAACAAAGCTAACAAATTTAAAAGACCCAGTACAACCCATGGACAAAACCAACGTCATATACAAAATTCCATGCAAGGACTGCTACAAACACTACATAGGACAAACAGGAAGAAAGTTAACCACCAGGATACAGAACACCAGCTAGCCACAAAAAGACACGACCCTCTCTCCCTTGTAGCCCTTTACACGGATGAAAGAAAAACACCATTTCGTCTGGGACAACACATCTATCCTGGGACAGGCTAAGTAAAGACATGCCAGAGAATTCTTTGAGACCTAGCACTCCAACCACAACGCCATAAAAAAGACATATATCTGGATAGTATCGATCAACCCCTCAGAAAACGAATAGGAAATGGCATCACCACAAACCCCAGGAACCCCATCCTGGACAAACATATAACTAGAAAGCAGTAGATAACAGATTCTCTTCACTTGGAGTTCGTCACTGATTATGTTACCTAGAACAAAGAACATAGAAAAATACAGCGCAGTACAGGCCCTTTGGCCCTCGATGTTGCGCTGATCCAAGCCCACCTAAACTACATTAGACCACTAACCTCCATATGCCAGGTAATGAAACGTCTGGATGTCAAACCTACAGCTCAGCGAGCAAACCTACACTCTCGGCTTAGTCGTGACAGTGGGACACCATTTTTCCATAATGCCCTACACCAGACTAGTGAGAATTTGGGAATAAACATGAGATAACACTGTGCCTACCACCAAACGAGCGGTAGGGCAGCGGAAAGAGAAAATTCTACCTTAAAAAATAAATTGACAAAATGCTGTGAGGAGCTAGGGATGGCATGGACAAAGGCACTTCCAGTTGTGCTAATGTGTATGAGATCTAGGAGGAGAGGGAGAGCTCATCTTAGCCCGTTTGAGATTTTGTTTGGTAGACCCCAAACACAGGAATTGTCCCGAGATGTAAGGGAAGCCAAATAACAGGCCACTGTGAGGATGAGATGTTGTGTTACTGCATGAAACTCTTCTGTCCCAAATACAGAATCAAGTGAAGACAGCACTACCCCAATCAGCAGAAGGGAAGATGTACTATCGATAACCTGGAGCCTGAATAGTGGCGAAAGACTTCAGGAGGGAAAACAGGAAGGCGAAGAGGTGGCTGGGAACGTTGCAAGTACGCCTGACAGCACAGACAGCTGTTAAGATCGCCGGAACAGCCACATGGATACACGCCAGCCTTTACAAACTTGCAGCTGGGACTGAGGAGACATCGCACAACACCAAAACCAATTGAGAGCAAGTATTGATTAGAAGACTTAAGCAAATGTGGGGCTGCCCCAGTTCAAACTGTTGGCAAGCGCCCTGGTAGGACTATTCATAAGGGCAGGGGCGTCTGGGATGCAGCAGCTGACGGTAATCTTAACTGATAGGACGAAGTGGATCTTTGCATGCGACCCATAGCCGTTCAGTAACAAGGACGACTATAAATTCGATAATTAAGATTTATGCAGGGATCCATGGCGCGCCGGTGACTGGCACTTAGTAGTAGCCACCACGGCAAAAGGGGCACCTGACATGGGAAATACATATTCTATGATCATAGTAAGACTCAGAAGAGCAACGAGGGAGTCTCGTGGTGTGGAATAGATAGATCCTTCTCCGACATCAGTAGACAGGTGAATATAGTGGAGCAGTCGCCCCACTCCCGCCCTCCGAGATGCAGTGCAGAATGTATTACAGATCATAGGAGCAATGGGGCATGGCAACCAATCGAACAAGATCACGGACCTAACCCCAAGCCGGGAAAAGGTCATTAATGACACACCCGAACCCGAAGGGAGACGGCCGTGGCGAGAGAGCGAATTTAACGCAAGAGGGGAATTTGCCTGCTGGAGATAAATGGCATAAATGCGACGCCAGTAGGTTGGGAGCTGCGAAGAGTCATTGCTAGATGTGAAGGGAACAGAGCATGTGCTTTGGTCATAAGACAAAACGAGAGATTAGACGTTGGCTACACTTGTTGGATGTTTGCACACAGCTCAAAGATAGACTGCCCAGCAAATTACTGAGAGCCTGGCGAGAAATGCCAGCTGTCTGCTTCCACGGGAGGCGACTAGCCTGACCCTGATAGTGGGGGGCAATGTGGGCAAATCTCGTATCACCACCCGAACTCCAGGATAACTACAGCCCCACGCCTGACACGCTACCGACCACAGCATTCCAGACAGTGGATTGCAGGGGAGAAACGTATATTTGCACCAATCGGGGGAGACTCATTTTGGGTATCTCCCAGTGTACCTTGATGCTGTATTTGAACAATGATTCTTGTACAGCAACATATGCAAATGATACGACCATAAACATTGCTTTTTCCTTTATCAATGGTCAGACCATGAGCGGCACGGTGGCACAGTGGTTAGCATTGCTGCCTCACAGCGCCAGAGACCCCGGTTTAATTCCCGCCTCAGGCGACTGACAGTGTGCAGTTTGCACATTGTCCCTGTGTCTGCGTGAGTTTCCTCCGACAGTCACCAAGATGTGCAGGTCGGGTGAATGGGCCATGCTAAATTGCCCGTAGTGTTAGGTGTTAGGTAAATGTATGGGTGGGTTGCGCTTCGGCTGGTGTGTGTGGACTTGTGGGCCGAAAAGCCTGTTTCCACACTGTAAGTAATCTAATCTAATCAGGATGGCAGGTATAAACTGGCCAGGTGGCGAGAAAGGGTACCGCCACTCTCCCGGGGAGAAAGGGGTGCTGCTACAATGCGAAACAGTCCACCAACACAACAGTGTTCTCCCTAAAAGGCAGCAATTGCCGAACTCGAAGGGGCATCCCGCTGCATTGGAATGGGTACACACTCGCAGAACATCCTCCCATATGGTGTATTCACAAATGAGACGGACGAAGGCCTAGCACTCATTAACACTGAGTTAATGGTGGTTAGGAAGCAATGACACAAAATCGATTAGTACGAGACATCCTGCCGGCCGAGAGAGGGGGCGTCTGCAAAACGTTAGGTACCTCATGCTGTATTAATGTTTCTGATGAGTCCCAAAATATTACTGGTTTAATAAATGATATGAAGGCAGCTATATGACCGCCTCCACGAGCAGATGACTCCTGCCCCCGATGGCTCACGTCCCTTATGGAGGATGGGGGTATTGGACGCATATCTTTCTACTCATTGTAGGACTGGTCTTACTCATACTGCTTTGAATAAGAACCTAGTTGTGTACCTGCCGACACCACTTGCTTATGAATGCAGTAGGATACGAAATGTTAAACTATTGTGGCCCTAAAGAAGAAAGATCCGATTGCTTGTCCACACCCTACAGCGACGTTGACGAATGTGACGTGTGAAGATGGACTGGTGTATCGGGCAAACCAGGGAAGTGGAAAAACCACCACAAAGCTTTGTTAGAGCGTCTGAGGAAATGCCTGGTGTTCATAAATTATTTTTGATGTATGACGATCTGGTTTTTTTTTTTCTGGTTGCTGTCCTTTTTGAAAAATGACAAAAACTTGGAAAATGTAATGGAAAATTAACAAAATTAAAATTTACTGTGGAATCTGTCAGAGAATGATTTGCAAAATTTAATACTTCGCTGAAATATACAAATACTTTGCTGAATTCTGCGTCGAGGAGTCAGCTTGTCTTTGTGGAACTTTGCAAACATTTCACCTGGCGTTGCGAGCAGCCGAGTTCATAAAAAAAGCTTTGGAAATCATAAAGACAATTATGTCCAAGGCATGGGAATGAGAAAATATGAGCTCGAATGTTTCACAACACTTGTCATTGAGCATGCGATAAGAATAGTATAAAAAGGATATGTGAATTTTGTTCACAGCTCTTACATAAGGCACTTTTGCCAAGTATTTTGGCCGCCCTGCATGCAGAGGTTGAAAAATAAAGCCTTTCCTTTGCTCTTGCTAGCAGTTGATTAGAGTCGATTAAATTTCCATGACAGGTGTCAGGGTCTCAGGCAGTGGGAGAATTGTTGGGTATCAGTAAATGGAAGAATTGTTGCACAGTGGCATTACATTGGAAAATTAGTACAAATTGCCTGTTCATTAAAGAATTTGAGCAGAACACCGCTAATTGGAAGAATAGGGGCAGGGAATCATTGAGAAGGAACAATTTTGCAAGCAGCAGTAAAGTCGAGATTCGAGTCCGCCCACCAAGAAATGAAAAAAAAAACTTTGGTGCAGGAAAGCCATATGTGGAGGAAGTGTATCAGGAAACAATTGTGCGAAGAAAACGGAGCACCCGGAGGAAACCCACGCAGACACGGGACGAATGTGCAAGCTTCACACAGTCAGTCACTGAACGCGGGTCTCTGGCGCTGTGAGGCAGCAGTGCTCACCACTGTGCCACCGTGCCGCCCAATGAATGATAGCTTTGTGACAAATGTCTACATGTGGTCAATAGCTGGATTCAAAGCATTCAATGTGTTGGTGCAAAAACCCGTCATTGTTGACATTTCCAATAGAGCTATATAATGCTCAGGCATTGGCTGGAAGTCAAGGTGTAAGAAAATTTGGGTCATCCTGGAACTGATTGATTCTCGCTGCTGTTTGACTTAGTTTGATTAATTTTGTGTTTGTCCCGATTTACCTGGTTGTAGGTGAATTTAGAACGTACAATTTCTGCCCAAGGGTCACTTCACATCACTGGAGAGTGAAAATATAGTTCACATACAGTGATAACAATGAATTGATAATTAAATTTTGTGTTTTAACAGATAAAATGATTTATGTTTTCCAGTAGTTGTTAGATATTGATTAGGTATTTATTAAAATAGATTAACTGAGAATTGTAATCCAGTTGCAGGATTGTTGAATTGTTAAAAGGTACATACGTGGAGTGTTTTTGGAATGATTTGGTGGTGCCAGTGTTGGATTGAGCTGTACAAAGTTCGAAAAAACAAGCACCACCAGGTTATGAACCAACAGGTTTATTTTGAAGAACTAGCTTTCAGAGCGCTGCTCCTTCATCAGTTGGTTGAAGGAGCAGCACTCCGAAAGCTAGCGCTTCCAAATAAACCTGTTGGACTATAACCTGCTTTTGTGTGATTTTTTAACTTTGTTTTTTGGAAGGAATTGTTTTTTCATTCAAATATACAGGCTGTTCAAGAATTCTATCTAGCCTTCCATGGTTTTCTTTTAGAGACCACACACTTATAGATTAGATTAGATTAGATTAGATTACTTACAGTGTGGAAACAGGCCCTTTGGCCCAACAAGTCCACATTGACCCTCCGAAGAGCAACCCACCCAGACGCATTTCCCTACATTTACCCCTTCACCTAAAACTACGGGCAATTTAGTATGGTCAATTCACCTAACCTGTACATTTTTTGGATTGCGGGAGGAAACCGGAGCACCCGGAAGAAACCCACACAGACACGGGGAGAATGTGCAAATTTTACACAGACAGTTGCCTGAGGTGGAAATTGAACCAGGGCCCCTGGCGCTGTGAGACAGCAGTGCTACCATGCCGCCCACAATTCATATAATTTTCACTGTAATCAGTATTTCAAATTTGCATCAGATTTATGATGAAAATGAGGACCAATTAACGAGTACTTCCATGAATGGAAAACACAGTAAATTGAATTTACAGAAGCAAATTCAAGTTTGATCCGAATAAGCAAATAAATACTTTGAATGGAAATGATCCGAAAATGTTTACATCTACATTTGAACTAAGTCAAATGACTCTTTGTTTGAAATAATTGGACTGAAAACTTGTTTGAAAACATGAACAAATCAGGACTATCGACATGTCTTGCTGTTAGTGCTCTTGACCAATCGTAATAAAGAATAAATACTACTTTGAGTAACAAGTATCATGTGTAATTGCTGGGCTGAAAAGTAAGAGGATAGCTCTTGTATGTATTGGCAAGAATTATAACCAAATGTTTATGTGGTTACTGCACTCAGTAACAATAAGATCAAGATAAATGGCTGTTAGCATCATTGGCTACTCGTAATGAAGAATAAACACTGCTGTGAGCAATACGTGTCTTGGATAATTACAGAACAGAAATTTCAGAAGACACTCATTGTATTTACTGGAGGGAATGATAATCAGATGCTTACTGTGGTGATTGATCTGAGGAACAATAAGACAGTTACTCAGATTATTCCACTGAACAGTAATTAAATGATCATGAGACCATTGCCTGGCTTTATGAATAGTGTTTTGTGTGAGCATTGATTTCAATAACATTGTGATAGTATCCAAGTCTGCAGGTTAGGTGAGTTGGCCATGCTAAATTGCCCATAGTGTTCATGGATGTGTCGGTTAAGTAGATTAGTCAGGGGAAATGTCGAGTAATAGAGCAAGGGAATGTGTCTGAGTGGGTTACTCTTTGGAGGGTCGGTGTGGACTTGTTGAACACTGTAGGGATTCTATGACTCTATGATTCTTTGGTTTCGGACTAGATTGATAAACGAGTGCTAAAGATACTATTCAAAGTCAACAAAATCTTTATGTTTAGTAGAATTGCTTAGCAAAATGCATTGAAGCGATCATAACAAAGTGAGATATGTGGAAGTAGTAAGATATTTTGATTAAATAAAATGAATTTCATTATTTAGATATTTTAAATTTGAAAAACTACTGTGTCCTCAAATCTAAAATTTAGAGACAATGTAATGTGATACATACATTTATTAATGACCTGAAGATAATAAACTGCAGATTCTGTGATTATTGGAATGAACATCAGACAGAGCAAATCCAAAATTGGATTGAAAAGCAATTCAAACTTTGCTTAGATATTTTCTAATCACCATTCTAAGCTGCTTTAACGCATCTCTGTTGAAGATGGGAACTCAACCCACACTTCCTGGTCTCGTGGGAGACACTCTATTGGAGCTCCACAGGTTCCTTTCATCAGTTTCCCACCAAGGAAGGGTGGGATTATAATTAATTGTGATGACTCAAATGAAAACTAACCAGTGTTCACTCTGATAATTGGGCTGGGAATTAATTCGACTGTTTCTATGCAATGGACTGAGAATGATTTGGTAATTCACAATAATGATGGTAGTAAGTATATAGGCTCTTACGTAAAAATTAATATCGTGACAATTGAAGGAAAAATAAATAGACATATCATGCGCTTATTGTAAATTCATGAAAAATACAACTGCTGAATATGTTTAAAGCAACTTTTCTGATAATGGAAAGATAATTAGAATGCTTAGCAGCAGATGGAATCACCAAAAAAAAGTTATTCACTGTGACTATTCAGCTCCCCTTCCTTACACAAATGTACAACTTCCAACAATTCAAAATGTACTCTGATTGATAAAGGGAAGAACAAACACATGTAAGTTTTTTTCTCGTGTTTACAAAAAAAGTCACAAATTTGATTTTTTTTAGCTTTAAGATATTTAACCCTTGCTGAGATCAGCAATACAATAAACCTTCACGTGGAAGAAAAATATAATCAAATCAAATCAAAATATACATCGATATTCACAATAATTGGGAGATTGAACACTGCAATATCTTTCCATCAGCTGATGCACTGAGCCATAATTCCACTTTTATATCATTTACTGGATTGATCAGTTATTAGATATTAGCAATAACTAAATTATTAATATGCTGTCAGTGAACTGAATATTAAAGAGAAATCTCACATTGCTGTTTGAACATACAATGTGCCGAAATAAACATTAATTATTGGAGAAATGTCATTAGATATCTCTTAATCGATGAGGCCATGGTTACTTTGATTGTTGAAATGAGTGGCATTCAGATATTTCCAATGAGCATTGGATAGAAAATCAATCTTTTTGGTATAGACGTGAAAAAAAAAAATTATTGGAGTATTGGCAATAAGAAATATAGGATTAAAGTATGATATGCATCTCACCTTACCAAATATTTTCAAGTTTTCTAAAAGGTTTCTAGTCCAATCATCAGATTAAAAGGGGTAATTTTGGTTCAGCAGATTAGTAACTGCAAACATTTTCAACACATCTCCATCAAATCTGAAAATTCAGAAAAAAATACTAAAGCATTACCTGTGTAAATGTCAAACTATATCTTTAGATTAGAGTCAAGTTCATTCTCTATTTATTTTATTCCTATTTTTGACACCAGTGACTAAATATTGATTAGATTAAATGTCATATGTGTTAGACATTAGTTTTTTTCTCAAAGATCTGTGCAACACAGGAATGAGCTCTTTGGCCCATAACGTTGTGCTGAACATAATGCAAAAAAAAAACTCACCCTTTCTGTCTACCCTTGGTCCAAATACTTCCAAATTATCTAAATGAACATTTAAAAAGCCCTAATGTATCTGCCTCTACCATCAACCCTGGAAGTTCTTCCAGGCACCTACCACTCACTTTGTAAAAAACAAATTGCTCCTCACATGCCCCTTGAACTGTCTCCCCTAAGCTTAAATGCATGTCACATACTTTTGACATTTCAACTCTGGGAAAAACGTTCTGACTGTCAACCCTATTTATGTATCTCCTGATTGTACAGACTTACATCAATTCTTCCTCCATCCTCCACCACTCCACAAAAAAGCAACCTGAGTTTTTCTCACGTCTCCAAACCCAGGCAGCATCCTGATAAACGCCCTCTGTACCCTTTCTAAAGCCTCCATACCCGTCCTATAATGTGGCGAACAAAAGTGAATACAATACTTTAAGTGTGCCTTAACCAAAGTCTTATAAATTTGCAACATGCCATCCTGACTCTTGTAACCAGTTCCCTGACCAATAAAAGCAAGTATGTCATTTGCATTCCTTACCAACCTATCTACTTGCATGGTCACTTTCAGGGAGCCATGGTCTTGAATGCCAAGATTCCTGTGAACAACAAAGCTGTTCAGGGTCCTGCCATTACCTACTTTTCCTTAATATTTGAGCTCCCAAAGTGAAACACCTCACACTTGTATGGATTAAGCTTTACCTTTAATTTCTCTACCCATATCTGCAATTTATCTTTTTCCTGCTGCATTCTTTGACAACCCTCTACATTATCCACAACTGCACTGAACTTTGTATCATCTGCAAACGTATTAACTCACCAAATTAGATTTTAATCCATGTCACTTACATATATTTGTCCCGCAAACAGAAGTGTTCCAGTGCAGATCCCTGTGGGAAAAAGACAGAAAATGAGGAAAATGCAGAATTCTTGAATAATTGAAGTTTCTTTCAATGACAAAACTATTCTGATGAATAATCTCTGAAGGTGTGATTTTTGTTTTGAAATTAACCCAATACTTTAATTCTCAGTTTACTGATCTTAATGAATATCCAGTACAAACTGCTTTGAAAATATTGAATCATTTTAAGTGTTGAGTTCTAACATTAATTATTCTTCAATTGTAATTTCAATTATCACACCATCATGAGAGTTGAATCTATTATTTCTTAGTGCCAGTACCATGATGAAATATTTACACTCGTTTCAGGTCAACACACCTACAATCAAGCAAAGTTTTCTCACCCAACACTCATAGCAATTATCTCGTTCTCTTTCATTTGAAATCTCATATTAATTAAAGGATTATTAATCAGCCTTATCAATTAAGAGATGGCTAACTAGTTTTCACATCAATATTTCAGGTCTTTCCAATATATTGCACAATTACATCGCAATAAGGGTATTTTTCATCATTCTTAAATTTGTTATCAGCTAAGTTTGTTTCTGATTTCCAGTATCCACAGTTTTTTGCGTTCTTGTATTGATTGTATTTCATTTCAATGCTAACATTTCTATATTTCTGATTGTTACGATAAGAGCTAAGTATTTTTCATGTTAAACATGATATAAATTTCCCGTGTTTCTTGTGTACACAAACCAGAATTAACAAATGCTTGCTCTATTCTTTTACAATAAATCTTGAATTCTTAGAAATCATAATTTTGTGAAAATGAGGGAAATTATCTTTCGCTTAATAATCACATTGAATGACGAATGCTTTATTTCCAAGTCATGTGCATTACAAAGCAGTTTAATTTTGGGTACATAAATAATTGCTTGAAACATATTTAATTACTTGATTATCATGAGATTTATATTTATTTAAGCTCATTGTCGCTTCGTTCCAACATTTTTAGAAATTACTAATTCCTTTTATCGGTCCATTACACACTGGAATTGTCTAACACAATCCTAGTCTTCTTATCACAATAAATATCTGAGCAGTTTTCCCTGTGAGTAATCACAGTAAGTATGTGATTATAGTCCTGCCCTTCTTGCATAGGAACATTATGTAGGGCTCTGGTAATGTCGGTACTGAAAGACCAGGAGGTATGGGTTCAATTCCAACCTTCAACAGAGATGTGTCAATGCACCTCAGAGTTGATTAGAAAATATCTAAGTGTCTACTGAATTGTTTTTCAATCCAACATTTTCTCAACTTGTAACTGTTGTTCATTATAATGATCACAATATCTTGAAGTTATTTGCTTCCGGTCACTGACTAAACTATGAATGTTATTATGCTGCTTCCAAATACCTCTCAACTTTTAATAACTTTGCAGTCATAAAGATTCTACAGTGTAAATTATATTTAAGGTAAGGGGGAAAGATTTAAAAGGGATCTGAGGGGCAACTTTTTTCACAAAGTGTGTTTGGCTCATATGGAATGACCTGTGAGAGGAAAGGTGGTGGCTGGTACAATTATAACATCTAAAATACTTTTGGACAGTTACATGGATAGAAAACGTCCAGACGGATATGGAACAAACATAGGAAAATGGGGCTAGTTTAGTTGAGGGAATATGGCCGGGCTGCCTGAATGGCCTGTTTCCGTGCTCTATCAAGCTAGCATTGTACAATTCAAACTTGACTGTGATTGGTAAAGGAGAGAGCAAATGGGTGTTGATTCTATTTTGTGTCCATAAAAAAGTGACATAAATTTTAAATAATTTTGTCACAAGAAATAGTCCACTCTGATAGTGATCAGAAATACAATGAATGTGAGCATAGAAGTGAAATATAATTAAATCAATTCAACTGTGTTGATATGGTTAAAATAAAAATTGATATTCACAATGATTGTGAGTTTGTACACTGCCATATCTTCACATTACTTCATGTACTGAGCCATTATTACACATTTATACCCCCTACTGAACTGAACAATAATTAGATGTTAGCAACACTTAGATTTTGAAAATCTATCAGTGCACTTTGAAGAAGGAGAAATTTATGTAATTTTATCCTGATCGATGATCAAACATTTGTGTCTGAATCAGGAAGAAAGTAAGGAGATAACCAAAGTGAATATCAGAGTGACCACAAGATACAGTCCATGACATTTGATAGAAAAAGGAATTTGCATAATTTCATGGTTATTGAACGTTAATAATTAATTACCTCCGCAGGTACCGAAGCAGTCCAAGTCCAAGTACAACAAAATCTGGGCAATATCCAGGTATGGGATGACAAGGGGCAAGTAACATACATCCCACACAAATGCAGGCAATGACCATCACGTATAAGAAATAATCTAACCACCATCTCTAGACATTCGATGGTGTTGCCATCACTGAACACCCACTATCAACATCCTGGGAATAATCATTGATCAGAAACTGAATTGGTCTCACCACATAAACACAGTAGCTACAAGAGTAATTCAACTGCTGTCTCCTGAAAGCCTGTCCAACAGCTACCAGACACAAGTCAGAAGTGTGATGGAATACTCCCCACTTGCCTGGATGAGTGCAGCCCTAACAACACTCAAGAAACTTGATTCCATCCGGAACAAAGCAGCCCGCGTGATTGGCACAGCACCCACAAGTATCCATCCCCCACCATCACTGATGCTCCGTAACAGCAATATATACTATCTACAAGATGCACTTCAGGAATTCACTAACCAGCACCTTTCAAGCCCATGGCCACTTCCATCTAGAAGGACAAAGGCAGCAGCTAGATGGAAAGACAACTATCTTCAAGTTCGCCTATAAGGTACTAATCACCCTGAATTGGAAATATATAGCTGTTCCTTCACTGTCGCTGGGTCAAAATCCTGGAAATCCCCACCCCAAACGTATATACCCACAGCAGGTAGACTGCAGCGGCTCAAGAAGACAGCTCACCACCAATTTCTCAAGGACAACTAGGGATGGGCAATAAATGCTGGGCCCAGCCAGTGACACCCACATCACATCAAATAAATATGTTAAAAATGTCTACAAGATCAAAACAGCTCCACACTGTCCTAGCTGCAATCTCTGCCCCGATTGAAAAAGATAAAAGAATCTGACCTTGCTCAACTTTCTCATCAAAACCGAGTACAGTATTAACCCCAACCCTCTCTTATATGAACCAGCAGCATTTTCACCACCAACAGTCGATCCTCTTAAAATATTTTGTTAGTAAATTATAATTAACTGGTTACTACAATTACAATGCAATCCCTACAAACAGACCAAATGCCTTTTATGCAACAACAAATTTTCTAACAACTTTTCTCTATCTCTGTCATTCTTTTTAGTTAGATGACGTAGGGAGGGATGGAAACACGACAGTGATGTAAGATATATGTAATACAGTGAGACAGGAAAGCTAGTCTGGCTCATGTTGACTCGTAGACCCCACAGAGTGAAGCAACACATTCACTGCCTAATAAACATAACACAACATTTCAACCCCACTCACACCCGGCGTGACAGAAATAAAATGTGGATGGGTTGGACAGGATAGGTTTGTTACAGCTAGAGTTTGGAAGAGTGAGGGGTGACATGACTGAAGTATCTAACATCCTGAATGGTTGGATAAGGTGGATGTGGAAAGGATGTTTCTACTTGTGGGTCATTCCTGAACTAGAGGGAACTGCTTTAAAATTGGGTTCACCCTTTCAGGACAGCGATGATGATATTTGTTTCCAATCAGAGGGTTGTGCAACTTTGGAACTCTCTGCCCAGAAGGTGGGCTCACTGAGTATTTTTAAGACACAAGTTGATAGATTCTTGTTAAGGGTCGTTGGGGGGAGATGGAATACAAATCACTAACAGATCAGGCCTGGACTTATTGAATGGTTGGGCAGGCTCGAGGGGCCGAATGGTCACCTTCTGCTTCTCTCTCACATGATCCAAGGAAAGAGATCTTTGTTTAAAATTAATTTGCTGGGATGTAGGTGCCACTGGCTGTGGGCAGCATTTATTACCCAGAAGGGAGATAAGAGTCAACCACATTGCTGTGGGTCAGGAGTCACATGTAGACCAGACCAGGTAAGGATGGCAGCTACCTTCTGTAAAGGACATCAATGATCCAGATGGTTTTTTTTCCCTGACAATCGAGAATAATTTCATCAATAGACTCATAATTCTAGATGATTATTAAATTCAAGTTCCACGTCTGCCATGGTGGGATTCGAATCAGGGACCCCAGAATTATCGCTGGGTCTCTGCATTAACAGTTCAGCAATTATATCACAAGGCTGTTACCGAGCTGCAAAGGGTGGGAACCAAAACCTTGATGAAACAGGTAGAATTAAGGAGTGTTGAAGGGAATGGGGGAAAAGAATTACCAAGTTTCGGTTCAAGGCAACTGAAACTAAAGCCACCAACAGGGAGGAGATTAAAACAAGAAACTCACATGCAGCTGGAATTGGATAAGTGCAGATACCTCAGGGAGGTGTGGAACGACGCAGGGAGGACAGGGTGAAGTCACGGGTAGATTTAAAAGCAGTGAACCAAATTTTGAAAATATCTTTCTGAGCATAATGTAGATCAGGTTAAAACTGAGGTAGGTGTCTGACACAACTTGCTGCAAGGACACAGACAGCAGAATCTGAGGTGATCATGAGGTAATGGAGGTAGAATGTGGGAGACGAGCTGGGACTAGATTGGAATAGTCATGGTGAGAGGGAACAAATGCTGGATGGAGGGATTCAGCAGCTGATGGACTGATGCTGAGGTGAGCAATTGGTAACTGAGCAAGTGACCACCATCTAATAGGACAGAGATTCTGATCCATCAGCCTGAATCTGACTGACCACGTGGCTGTCAGTGACTCCAACACAAGTGAATGGAAACATTGCTCAGAGCCGGTTTCTGTAACATTCAACACAACCAGGAAATAAAAAGTGAATAATTAGCTGGAAACAAGGCCACTGCTCTGTTAGAGTCAAAATCATTCAATGTTCAGTTACTGAACATTATTGATTCACAGAATATTCTAACTTGCACAATCACAGCAAAAGGGGAAAGTAAACAACATTCTTGGAAAAGACATAATGAACCAACTGCTTGTATAAAAACAGCTCAGAACAAAGGGGCTGAATCCTCCACAAACTGACAAACACAGGTACCATCAGATTTATAGATAGAGATTGGAATTAGTTAGAAAAACCCTTCCCTGCTAATGGTGTGTGGTAGAAACCATTCTCAGTGTGATCTGTCACTGAAAAGAGTCTCTGTTTCCCCTCAGAATAGCAGGTGTGTCGCGCACTTACAGACTGACTTACAGAAAAAGGAAACCTGATCAGGGATTCGCAGGTTAATTAAGCTATTAGTGACAGTCCATTGCACACAACAAGAGCTTAGACCACATCAAATTCCAGTGAAACTAACAATGCAATGAAAAAGGTGAATTAGTCTTTATGATCATGCAGCCTCTCTCAATCAAATAATCCCAGTCAACTTCCAAACATTTTAAAACTATTAATATCAATGTATACATATTTATTTCCTTCCCTAATTTCCTCCAAAAATATATCTAATTATTCTCTTCAAAGTATATTTTAAATGGTAAATTCATAATCACAATTCATTTCCAATTATTCTTAGAGCAAAACAACTTGCAAACTAAAATAGTGTTCATGTCAATAATGACACTGGAAACTTTGTTATGTAGTTCAACCATATTTCCAAATATTGTATTGGTTCATTATTGCAGTGAGGCTAAAATTAAAATCTATTTATTTTCTCTGATATCCTTCCATTACTTTATTCCCTAATAGCAATGCCCATGGTGTAATGGGTGACAAGCATTAAAATAAAATCGGATTTTCAATGCACGAACTGGTCCAAATGATCACATATTATTCAATTCATTCATTGTCGTTGATGTTGAGATTTTTTTCACTGTATGATCATGTTAAATTCACTTCAATAATCACAGTACAATTCTCATCTCTATAGATATGTAAAGTGAATGTCAAGTTATAAATATTTCAAGTAAAACCAAATTCAGATTTTGTTCTGTTTTCTTCCAGGAATGGTGAAATGTGTTACATTATTATGAGAAACAGGAACAAGTGAAGGTGGTGCCTCTCAGACGTGAGGCCTTAAAGCTAAAGGGCCAGGTAGTAGTTACAGTGGCGGATGTACCTAGTGCCCCGCTCTCCTTAGAAGGCAGTGAGAATGGTGACACTGGCTGGAACGGGTTAGATGGTGAAGCGCCCACGTATCGACAGAGGGACGGCAATGGGTGGGATGACCCACCGCCCTGTAAGGCCCAGAAGGCTGTGTCTATGGCACCGCTGGGCATCAAAGCTCAACTTGGACAGACAGTAGGGAGCAACAAAGGGAACTGACAGAAACTAAACCTGAACCATTCACCTGCTGAACGACAGATGTTGGTGAATGAACACCCAGCCTGATAGAGACATGGTATTAATGGGCCTTATTGAGACAATATGGATGAATTAATTGAGGTACACAGTCTCACGAAAGATGGTGTCAGCCAAGATCTCTCAGGCCAAGATGCCCTGAAGTGTACAGCAGAACCTATCCCTGCAATGAGAGGGTGGAGGTGTGAGCCGGTTCCCCCTGTGCACAGCCGATCAGTGGCTCCAGGCATTTACAGATATTTACAGGGACACACTGGGGAGGGGACAGGCTGAATGCGCTAAAATAACCTTGGTGCCTCAGGGACCCAAGGGTAATATCGAGGATCGTACAGAGAGGAAGCTTGAGGTGTATAAGGACCACGGGGGATTACCAAACCTCAACCTGTGATGATGAAATAGGTTTGATGTATTTAAAAGATGACATGGGACCCAATTTAACTGTAATTATAAACATGGGACTCCCAGTGGGAGATAATTCTAACCACACTCTGAATTGGGCCATGAGAGCTGAGGCAAATGCAGAAACACAGAGGAATAGCTGCAGTAAAGGGAGGGTAATCAGACCCACAATGTTACAAGGGAAGCAGGAAAGGGCTCATAGCCAAGGAACGTAGGCAGAGAGAGGGAGATAGATGTTCACATTGTGTGTGGCTTGTGTTCCAGTAGGCACATGCATATCCCATGAATATTCATTGATGCTGTGTTTGGGAACCAGCAGAACATAATATTACCACAGGAGCATTTATATCAGTTACCAATATGAATTTGCCCCTCACCCCTCAATCACTAAAATGAAAGCCGTCGGAGAGGGAATCGAGGAAGCTGGATGAAATAAACCTCTCCCGACGCAGATCACGGATATGGCAAAATATATTCAGATATGGGAGTGTGAAACTGAGGAAGGGACCATTCTGGGAGTTGCAAGTTTAGAACAGTTAGGAGCAACTATTGATGTAGAAACACGAAGTGTAACATGGGAACAACCTGGCCAGGCCCGGGACAGGAAGAAAAGGAGAGGCGACATCTCCACAGTAGTTACCTTGCAGGGAGACAGGAACAGTCTGGGAATCTGGGCAGTTATAGCTTGGACCCAAATAGCAGTGTGGGTAACTCAAACAGGAATGTGGGTTATTATCTATGGATCGTGTAAAGATCGAGGGCCCTCTCACCCTCCACACAAACCGGATCCCATTAAAGCTGGGGCTGAGGAGGCAATAATTGTGACAGTAACAGATTGAGAGAAGCAGGGAATAGTCAGACCGACAGTATCCCAGGCTAATTCACTGAATCCAGACGGCTCATCCCACCTCACTATTGAGTATACCACCTCAGTAAATCCGCCATTAAAGAGTATCCTACTTTAGCGAACCACACCACTGTATTTAATGGATTGAAATCACAACAGGGATATAGTCTCAGCCCTTGATATTGTGAATGCGTTCTGGTCCAGAATGGCAGAATATGCTGGTGTTTACTGTCGAAGGAATACAATACACCTGGATCCAGTTACCTCAGGGATCCCATAATATTCCATTATATTCCACCGATGTATGGCTGATGGAGTTAGTCTATTTAATCTTACCAACACCTCATTACCTCAGTTGGAGAGAAAGAACATATCCAGATATTAAACAGAGTATAGTGTCAGGTCAGGCAGGCCGGGCTTAAAATTAACCCATAGAGCGTGCAGCCAGGAAGGTAGGGAAAGATGTACCTGGGACATCATAACAGGGAGATCAAATCAGGAAGGCAGAGGGGATAATCCCAGTGGAACGAAAGACCATGATTTTAAAACTATCCACCTGCACATCGCGAAGGGGTAAGGCAAACTTTAGATTGTTTAATTATTGGAGGAATTTTTTGGAGAATTATCCAGAAATAGCAGAATCATCACAAGCCCTGACAGAAGCATTGACATTAGCCAGGGGTCAGGGAGTTATCATATCTATAGTCAGCATGCCTTTGGTATAGTTCATGACCATGTGTTGGTCTTGGCTCGATGAAGGTATATCACCCTGTCTGGGGGCCACATTGAGCATGAAGAACACGTCAGAGAGTTAGTGGAAGCAGCTAACTTTCCCAGTGAAGCAGCAATAATGAAGATTAGAGCTCACAGGAAAGTAGAAACCCCACACCAACGGGGCAGTGAGTATCTGGGTAAGGCGGGTGAAATCCTGACTGAAAAAGTGCAGACATTTGAGGAGATGGCAGTGGCAGTATCTGCAGAAGTGAGAGAGGAAGATTTAAAGATATTCCCTGAAACAGTCCCACAACAGGAGAAAGAGGAATGGGAAAAGAGTGGGGCAGTAATAGGACACGACAGAGTCTGGATGAACCAGCAGTGCCACCACACGGTAAAAGACAAACATTATTAAAAACATATCATGGGTCAGCCAATATTGGGCAGGATACAATGCAATCTCAGATGCTCCACTACAGGGGGAGGCCGGGAACAGGGAGAGATACAGCAGCTTTTTGTTGAAGGGGTGTATCTTTGTACAAACTATATGAGCCAGGGAAAATAATCAGGATAAAATGGAGGCAGCAGCAGGGACCTAGGGGCCCATAGGAACAGTTACAGATGGATTTTACACCCACCCCCATCCCAATCCCAGGGAAGGAGATCCTGCTGGGTCTTAAGAAACAGGTTTACTCAGTGGGTGGAAGCATTCCCCTGCAGATTCTGACCACGAGACACATGTTACAGGGAACATAGTTAAACAGCTCTGTTTGGTACTGAACAGAAATCCCATCTCCCATACCACCCCCAGAGCTCAGGTACAGCAGAAGGAATGAAGCAGACACTGAAAGCTAGTCTGACTAAGGCCCTCCCAGAGACAGACAGAGATGGGTTAAAGTACTCCCCACCATCCTAATTAAATTGACATCAATCCCAACAAAGGGAACAAGACAATCCCCCTTTGAATTAGTGACCGGACGGACGACGCAGGTGCCACAGGATGTGGCATTGGGAGTGCCTGAGATGTCCAATGGCAAGGATAGGGTTAAACAATTCTTGAAAGAACTAGCAAAGCAACTGCAAGAGCTGAGAGGGGAAGTTGCAGAGGGTCAGAGAATCAGAGACTGGGAAAGGGAGCACAGAATATTCGAGCTGACATTCCAAACCCAGGAGATCTGGTCGGGGGGAAATATTACCGGAACGCATGAAGGTAGCACAGGAGTTGGCCAGTGCTGGTTACTGTACATTGGGAGGAATGTCGGGCCGTGATAGTTACTGAACAGTGGGAGGTATGTCTGGCCGTGATGGTGCCTGTACAGTGGGAGGTATGTCGGGCCGTGACAGTTACTGAACAGTGGGAGGTATGTAAAGCTGTGACAGTTACTGTACAGTGGGAGGTATGTTGGGCCGTGATGGTTACTGTACAGTGGGAGGTATGTCGGTCCATGATGGTTACTGTACAGCGGGAGGTATGTCGCGCCGTGACGGTTACTGTACAGTGGGAGGTATGTCGGGCCGTGATAGTTACCGTACAGTGGAAGGTATGTCGGGCCGTGATGGTTACTGTACATTGGGAGGAACATCGGGCCGTGACTGTTACAATACAGTGGGAGGTATGTCGGGCCCTGATGGTTACTGTACAGTGTGAGGTATGACGGGGGGAATGGTTACTGTTAAGTGGGAAGTATGTCAGTCTGTGATGGTTACTGTACAGTGGGTGATATGTCAGGCCGTGAAGGTTACAGTACAGTGGGAGGTATGTCGTGCCGTGATGGTTACTGAACAGAGGGAGGTATGTCGGGCCGTGATGGTTACTGTACAGTGGGGGGGTATGTCGGGGGATGGTAAATGTACAGTGGGAGGCATGTCGGGCCGTGACGGTTACTGCACAGTGGGAGGTATGTCGGGCAGTGATGGCTCCTGTAAAGTGGGAGGTATGTCAAGCCGTGACGGTTACTGTACATTGGGGGGTATGTCGGACCGTGACGGTTACTATACAGTGGGCGGGGTGTCAGGCCGTGATGGCTACTGTACAGTTGGAGGTATGTCGGGCCGTGATAGTTACAGTACAGTGGGAGGGATGTCAGGGCATGATAGTTACTGTACAGTGGGAGGGATGTCGGGCATAATGGTGACTCTAGATTGGGAGGTATTTCGGGCCGAGATGGTTATTGTACAGTGGGAGGTATGTCGGGCCACGGTGGTTACTGTACAGTGGGAGGTATGCCGAGCCATGTTGGTTTCTATACAGTGGGAGGTATGTCAAGCTGTGACATTTACTGAACAGTGGGAGGTATGTTGGGCAGTGCTGGTTATTGTACATTGGGAGGTATGCCGGGCCGTGATAGTTACTGTACAGTGGGAGGTATGTCTGGCCGTGATGGTTACTGTACAGTGAGAGGTATGTCGGGCCATGACGGTGCCTGTACAGTGGGAGGTATGTCGGGCCATGACGGTGCCTGTACAGTGGGAGGTATGTTGGGCCGTGATGGTTATTGAACAGTGGGAGGTATGTTGGGCGGTGATGGTTACTGGAGAGTGGAAAGTATGTCGGGCCACGTCGTTGACGGTACAGTGGGAGGTATGTGGGGCCGTGATGGTTAATGTACAGTGGGAGGTATGTCGGGCCGTGACAGTTACTGAACAGTGGGAGGTATGTCAAGCTGTGACCGTTACTGTACAGTGGTGTATATATTGGGCCGTGATGATTGCTGTACAGTGGGGCGTAAGTCGGACAGTGATGGTTACTGTACAGTGGGAGGTATGCCGGGCCGTGACGGTTACTGTACAGTGGGAGGTATGTTGGGCCGTGATGGTTAATGTACATTTGGAGATATGTCGGACCGTGACAGTTACTGAACATTGGGAGGTAAGTCGGGCCGTGATGTTTACTGTACAGTGGGAGGTATGTCGGGCCGTGATGGTTACTGTACAGTGGGAGGTATGTCGGGCCGTGATGGTTACTGTACAGTGGGAGGTATGTCGGTCTGTGAAGGTTAAGTACAGTGGGAGGTATGTCGGTCTGTGAAGATTACAGTACAGTCGGAGTTATGTCGGGCCATGATGGTTACTGTACAGTGGGGGTTTGTCTGGCCATGACTGTTACTGTGCACTGTGGAGGTATGTCGGGTTGTGATGGTTACGGTACAGTGGGACGTATGTTGTGCCATGATGGTTACTGTACAGTGGGAGGGATGTCGTGCCGTGATGTTTACTGTACAGTGCGAGATATGTCGGGCCGCGAAAGTTACTGTACAGTGGGTGGTATGTCGGGCCATGACTTTGAATGTACAGTGGGAGATATGTCAAGCTGTGACAGTTACTGTACAGAGGGAGGTATGTTGGGCCGTGATGGTTACTGTACAGTGGGAGGGGTGGGGTTGTCGGACTGTGATATTAACTGTACAGTGGGAGCTATGTCGGGCCGTGATGGTTACTGTACAGCGGGAATTATGTCGGGCCGTCATGGTTAATGTACAGTGGGAGGTATGTTGGGCCGTGATAGTTACAATACAGTGGGAGGTATGTCGGGCTGTGATGGTTACTGTATATGGGGAGGTACATTGGGCTGCGACGGTTACTGTACAATGGGACGAATGTCGAGCCGTGACGGTTACTGTACCGTGGGGGTGATGTCTTGCCGTGTTGGTTACTGTACAGTGGGAGGTTTGTCGGGCCGTGACGGTTACTGTACACTGGGAGGTGTGTCGGGCCGTGACGGTTACTGTACAGTGGGAGGTATGTCGGGCCATGACAGTTACTGTACAGTGGGGGGTATGTCGGGCCATGACGGTTACAGTACAGTGGGAGGTAAGTCGGGCCGTGACGGTTACTGTACATTGGAGGTATGTCGGGCCGTGACAGTTACTGTACAGTGGGGGGTTTCGGGGCATGATGGTTAAGGTACAGTACGAGGTATGTCGGGCCGTGATGGTTACTATAACGTGGGAGATACGTCGAGCCGTGATGGTTACTGTACAGTCGGAGGTATGTCGGGCCGTTATGGTGACGGTACAGTGGGAGGTATATCTTGCCGTGATGCTTACCGTACATGTGAGGTATGTTGAGCCATGATGGTTACGGTACAGTGGGAGGTGTGTCGGGCCGCGATGGTTACTACACAGTGGGAGGCATGTCGGGCCGTGATGGGTACTGTACAGTGGGAGGTGTGTCCGGCCGTAATGTTTACTTTACAGTGGGAGGTATGTCGACTCAAGATGGTTACCGTACATTGGGAGGTATGTCAGGCTGTGGTGGTTACTCTGCAGTGGGAGGCATGTCTGGCCGTGATGGTTACTGTACAGTGGGAGGTATGTCGGGCCATGATGGTGACTGAACAGTGGGAGTTATGTCGGGCCGTGATGGTTACTGTGCATTGGAAGCTATGTTGGGCCATGATGGTTTCTGTTCACTGGGAGGTATGTGGGGCCGTGATGGCTACAGTACAGTAGGAGATATGTTGGGCTGTGATGGATTACGGTACAGAGGCTTGTATGTTGGGGCGTGATGGTTACTGTACAGTGGGAGCTAGGTCGGACTGTGATATTTACTGTACATTGGGAGGTATGTTGGGCGGCGACGGTTACTGTGCAGTGGGAGGTATGTCGGGCCGTGATGGTTACTGTACAGTGAGAGGTATGTCGGGCCGTGATGGTTACTGTACTGTGGGAGTTATGACGGGCCGTGATGGTTACTGTACAGTGGGAGGTATGTCGGGCCGTGACGGTTACTGTGCAGTGGGAGGTATGTCGGGCTATGACATTGACTGTACAGTGGGAGGTATGTTGGGCAGTGCTGTTTACTGAACAGTGGGAGGTATGTCAAGCTGTGACAGTTACTGTATGTTGGGAGTTAAGTTGGGCCGTGATGGTTACTGTACAGTGGGGCATATGTCGGACAGTGATGGTTACTGTACAGTGGGAGGGATGTTGGGACGTGATGGTTACTGTACAGTGGGAGGTATGTCGGGCCATGACGGTTACTGTACAATGGGAGGTATGTTCAGCCGTGATAGTTGCTGTACAGTGGGAGGCATGTCTGGCCGTGATGGTTACTGTACAGTGAGAGCTATGTCGTGCCGTGATGGTTACTGTATAGTGGGAGGTATGTCGGGCCGTGATGGTTACTGTACAGTGGGAGGTATGTTGGGCCGTGATGGTTACTGTACAGTGGGAGGTATGTCGGCTCGTGACGGTTACTGTACAGTGGGAGGTATGTCTGGCCGGATGGTTACTGTACAGTGGGAGGTATGTCGGGCCGTGATGGTGACTGAACAGTGGGAGTTATGTCGGGCCAAGATGGTTACTGTATAGTGGGAGGTATGTCGGGCCGTGATGGTTACTGTACAGTGGAATCTATGTTGGGCCATGATAGTTTCTGTTCACTGGGAGGTATGTTGGGCCGTGATGGCTACAGTACAGTAGGAGGTATGTCGGGCTGTGATGGATTACAGTATAGAGGCTTGTATGTTGGGGCGTGATGGTTACTGTACAGTGGGAGCTAGGTCGGACTGTGATATTTACTGTACATTGGGAGGTATGTTGGGCGGTGACGGTTACTGTGCAGTGGGAGGTATGTCGGGCCGTGATGGTTACTGTACAGTGAGAGGTATGTCGGACCGTGATGGTTACTGTACTGTGGGAGTTATGTCGGGCCGTGATGGTTACTGTACAGTGGGAGGTATGTCGGGCCGTGACGGTTACTGTGCAGTGGGAGGTATGTCGGGCTATGACATTGACTGTACAGTGGGAGGTATGATGGGCAGTGCTGTTTACTGAACAGTGGGAGGTATGTCAAGCTGTGACAGTTACTGTATGTTGGGAGTTATGTTGGGCCGTGATGGTTACTGTACAGTGGGGCATATGTCGGACAGTGATGGTTACTGTACAGTGAGAGCTATGTCGTGCCGTGATGGTTACTGTACAGTGGGAGGTATGTCGGGCCGTGATGGTTACTGTACAGTGGGAGGTATGTTGGGCCGTGATGGTTACTGTACAGTGGGAGGTATGTCGGCTCGTGACGGTTACTGTACAGTGGGAGGTATGTCTGGCCGGATGGTTACTATACAGTGGGAGGTATGTCGGGCCGTGATGGTGACTGAACAGTGGGAGTTATGTCGGGCCAAGATGGTTACTGTACAGTGGGAGGTATGTCGGGCCGTGATGGTTACTGTACAGTGGAAGCTATGTTGGGACATGATGGTTTCTGTTCACTGGGAGGTATGTGGGGCCGTGATGGCTACAGTACAGTAGGACGTATGTCGGGCTGTGATGGATTACGGTACAGAGGCTTGTCTGTTGGGGCGTGATGGTTACTGTACAGTGGGAGCTAGGTCGGACTGTGATATTTACTGTACATTGGGAGGTATGTTGGGCGGCGGCGGTTACTGTAGAGTGGGAGGTATGTCGGGCCGTGATGGTTACTGTACAGTGAGAGGTATGTCGGGCCGTGATGGTTACTGTACTGTGGGAGTTATGTCGGGCCGTGATGGTTACTGTACAGTGGGAGGTATGTCGGGCCGTGACGGTTACTGTGCAGTGGGAGGTATGTCGGGCTATGACATTGACTGTACAGTGGGAGGTATGTTGGGCAGTGCTGTTTACTGAACAGTGGGAGGTATGTCAAGCTGTGACAGTTACTGTATGTTGGGAGTTATGTTGGGCCGTGATGGTTACTGTACAGTGGGAGGTATGTCGTGCCGTGATGGTTACTGTACAGTGGGAGGTATGTCGGGCCGTGATGGTGACTGAACAGTGGGAGCTATATCGGGCCAAGATGGTTACTGTATAGTGGGAGGTATGTCGGGCCGTGATGGTTACTGTACAGTGGGAGGTATGTCGGCTCGTGACGGTTACTGTACAGTGGGAGGTATGTCTGGCCGGATGGTTACTGTACAGTGGGAGGTATGTCGGGCCGTGATGGTGACTGAACAGTGGGAGCTATATCGGGCCAAGATGGTTACTGTATAGTGGGAGGTATGTCGGGCCGTGATGGTTACTGTACAGTGGGAGGTATGTTGGGCCGTGATGGTTACTGTACAGTGGGAGGTATGTCGGCTCGTGACGGTTACTGTACAGTGGGAGGTATGTCTGGCCGGATGGTTACTGTACAGTGGGAGGTATGTCGGGCCGTGATGGTGACTGAACAGTGGGAGCTATGTCGGGCCAAGATGGTTACTGTATAGTGGGAGGTATGTCGGGCCGTGATGGTTACTGTACAGTGGAAGCAATGTTGGGCCATGATGGTTTCTGTTCACTGGGAGGTATGTGGGGCCGTGATGGCGACAGTACAGTAGGACGTATGTCGGGCTGTGATGGATTACGGTACAGAGGCTTGTATGTTGGGGCGTGATGGTTACTGTACAGTGGGAGCTAGGTCGGACTGTGATATTTACTGTACATTGGGAGGTATGTTGGGCGGCGGCGGTTACTGTAGAGTGGGAGGTATGTCGGGCCGTGATGGTTACTGTACAGTGAGAGGTATGTCGTGCCGTGATGGTTACTGTACTGTGGGAGTTATGTCGGGCCGTGACAGTTACTGTACAGTGGGAGGTATGTCGGGCCGTGACAGTTACTGTGCAGTGGGAGGTATGTCGGGCTATGACATTGACTGTACAATGGGAGGTATGTTGGGCAGTGCTGTTTACTGAACAGTGGGAGGTATGTCAAGCTGTGACAGTTACTGTATGTTGGGAGTTATGTTGGGCCGTGATGGTTACTGTACTGTGGGAAGAATGTCGGGCCGTGACGGTTACTGTACAATGGGAGGTATGTCCAGCCGTGATAGTTGCTGTACAGTGGGTGGTATGTCTGGCCGTGATGGTTACTGTACAGTGGGACGTATGTCGGGCCTTGATGGTTACTGTGCAATATGAAGTATGTCGGACTGTGATGCTTACTGTACAGTGGGAGGTATGTTGTGCCGTGAAGGTTACTGTACAGTGGACGTATGTCGGGCCTTGATGGTTACTGTGCAATATGAAGTATGTCGGACTGTGATGGTTACTGAACAGTGGGAGGTATGTTGTACCGTGATGGTTACTGTACAGTGGGTGATATGTCGGGCCGTGATGGTTACTGTACAGTGGGAGCTATGTTGGGCCTTGAAGGTTACTGTACAGTGGGAGGTATGTTGGGCCGTGATGATTCCTGTACAGTGGGAGCTATGTCAGTCCAGGAAGTTGCAAACTGTAGGAGTTGTATAGTGTATGATTCTGCTGCTGCCGATGCACTATTGTACCTCATTGATGCATTGTCATTGATCACTTAATCTGTTTAATCTCTGTCCCATTCAGTAGATATCATGGTGTGAAAGGTCTGCAAATGTGAAGTTCCTCCTTGTTTCCCATAAGGACTGTGCAGTGACCATTCTTACCGATATATGAAATGGAGGGGTGTATCTGCAGCAGGCAGATCGATGATGATGTGGTCAATTATAGGTTTCCCTTTTATTGGTTCCCCATAACCTGCCGCAGAGCAGTCTAGCCGCTACAGGATCCAACATCAATGCTGAGCACTATGATTATGTTAGATTTCCTACAGTGTGGAAACAGACCCTTCGGCCCAACCAGTCCACGCCAACCCCTCCGAAGAGCAACCCACTACCATGGCCAATTAACCTGAGCTGCATTTCTTGGGACTGTGGGAGAAAACCCATGCAGACACGGGGAGAATGTTCAAACTCCACACCGGCAGTGGCCCAAGGCTGGAATCAAACCTGGGTCCCTGGTACTATGAGGCGGCAGTGCTAACCGTTGAGCCACCATGCCGCCCTATATTGACTATATGTCAAGGAGCTATCCCCCTCTGCCTGGCTGTGTCCTGTCAGTGGGACAGAACCTACCACAGAAGATGGTGATGTTGCCTGGGACATAGTCCTGTTCACATAATCTTGCTTTCCAAACAATATCTGATTGTTGCTTGATTAGTCTGTGGGAAATATACAGCAGTTCACTTTTACATTCTGTATAATGAAGAGTTAATATCACTTTATTTCTTACATATTTTAAAATAAGCCAAACATCATTGTTTTTAAGTTGAAAACAATTGAAGTGAACAATAATTGACTTACCAGAACGCACACCTAACTATTACAGTTCAGTGACTATAGAAAACAGCCAATTCATGTTCAGTTCAGTGAACACACCATCTTGCAGACAGCAAAGCTGTTGGAAATGACATTGAGAAAAAATCTACATTCAGACACAGTTTTACTGGCCCTCACCACAACCTCCAAAAACACTGGCCATCTCCAAAACCTGTTCAGTGAGCTTCCTCACTTAAGCTGGACAGTTACACACACAATCCCTCACAATAGACTGGTTAGAGACATACCTGAAGAACAGGGAGATGTGTGTGGGCCAGACTGGTCAATGGACTAGCACGTGGCGCTGGTCCAGATGCAGTTCAACATTTGTAACAATGACCTGTAAACAACCATGTCTTGCAAGTATATCCCTTCAGGTGTGCCACCGAAACTCTGTAATTCTGTACCTTGGACCCAATCCTGAATGAATGTGTTATAAAGATGATGGGTTTCTGCACACATGGCATCTAACATTGAATCCCTCATAAATCATATCCAGTGTATGTTATTTCCACAATGTCAGTATCCAAACAGAATTGTGCAGCTCCATTCATGGCTGGCATCAGCCCAGCCCGACATCCTTGTGTGTTACTTGAGCTGGAAATCTCTGTGTAAATGTTTGCAGCATTGTTCTAACCATTAACAGCAAAGTCTTTTTACTGAAGGTCCAACATCCTTCCCTAATACCAACTTTTAGATTGTCCAATAAACACAAAATGCCCCCTTTATTCAGTTCATCTATATAACAATATGGTGAAAACAGTGCACAACTCATAGTATGGAGCATTGAAATGATGGGTCTCAAGTCCACACCCAAGACCAAGTTATTATTAAGTGCAAGGACTTTGAAAATAAAACATAGAACGTACAGCACCGAACAGGCCCTTCAGCCCACGATGTTGTGCCGACCATTGATCCTCATGTATGCACCCTCAAATGTCTTTGGCCATATGCATGTCCAGCAGTCTCTTAAATGTCCCCAATGACCTCGCTTCCATAACTGCTGCTGGAAAGGTATTCCATGTTCTCACAACTCTCTGTGTAAAGAACCCGCCTCTGACATCCCCTCTATACATTCCTTCAACCAGCTTAAAACTATGACACCTCGTTTTAGCCATTTCTGGCCTGGGAAATAGTCTCTGGTTTTCGACTCTATCTATGTATACCACATCCGCAGCTCGACCCTCATCATGACCTGCCCCTCACAAAGCCGTGTTGATTGCATTTAATCAAGCCATGCATTTCCAGATGGTCATAAATCCTATCCCTCAGAATCCTTTCTAACACCTTGCAGACGACAGACGTGAGACTTATTGGACTGTAATTGCACGGGAATTCCCTATTTTCTTTCTTGAAGAGAGAAATTACATTTGTCTCTCTCCAGTCCTCAGTAACGACTCCAGTGGAGACCGAGGATGCAAAGATCTTTGCAAGTGACAAAGCAATCACATTTCTCGTTTTCCAAAGCAGCCGAGGACAAACCTGATCCGGGTCTGGCGACTTGTCAATCTTAATGTTGCTCTTCGGAGGGTCTGTGTGGACTTGTTGGTCCAAAGGGACTATTTCCACACGGTAAGCTAAAATGTGCTTAAAAAAGCAGTGTGTGTGTCATCATTTTGATTCAAATCTCGACCCTCAAAGCCTCATTTGAAGACTCTTCCAAGATATTGTTCATCCTTTCAGCAGTAACTGACTTCTTAATTAATAAAGCAACACCACATCCTTTTTAACACCCTGCACTATCCTGCCTATATTTCCAGTACAACAGAGTATTGAGTTGTTAGCCCTGACCTCCCTCAAATGCGCCTCTGTGATGGTAAAAATGTCACACCTCCACATGTCAAATCATTTCCTTATCACATCCGTCAGCCTGTCTGAAAATACTCCCAGCATTAACGTAAGCTGGAATGTAATACCTGGAATACCCTGTACCTCGGAGTCTTCAGTCATTTCCTGTTTTTTTTTTAATCAAGCTGCTGAAACCATGAACCACATTTCTAACTCTGGAACTGAATGAATATCTGCGGAATTGTAATTTCTTTTTTTAAAAAATGTATTCATCAAGTGCAACTTTCCAGAACTGAGCAGTCAGCTCCACATACAATGAGTTTCTGATGGTTAAATCCCCAGTCAGTGTGCAGAGGGGAAAGCTCTCAGTAATGGAGAAAGTGAGGACTGCAGTTGATGGAGATCAGAGTCAAAACGTGTGGTACTGGAAAAGTACAGCAGGTCAGGCAGCATCCGAGGATCAAGCGAGTTGATGTTTTGGGCATAAGCCCTTCATCAGGAAGGCATTGGTGCATTCCTTCTTTTTTCATTCTGTGATTCAGAGAACGTTGGGAACCGCACTTACCCAGGCAGGCAGCATTCTATATAGCAGTGAATCAGTTTGTTGGACAGGGAATAGAAAAGTTGAAGGGAAGTACAGACTGATTGAAGTACAAACATAAGGATAGATAAATGACCTGGGTCAGATAGGGTATACCCGAGGTTATTCCAGGAAGTGATGGGAGAGATTGGTGTGCCTTTGACGATAACCATTGCGTCCGCATTGTCAACGGGAGTATTGCCAGATGATTGAAGGATGGAAAATGTTATTCCCTTGTTCAGGAAAGGGATAACCGTGGGAATGACAGAAGAGTCAGTCTTACATCAGTGGTGGGCAAAGTATTGGAGATGATTCTGAGAGGCAGGATTTACAATTACTTAGAAAACGATAGTTTTATTACAGCTAGTCAGCATGGTTTTGTGAGGAGCAGGCCTTCCATCAGAAACCTTATTGAATTCTTTGAAGATGTAAAAAAACACATTGATGAAGGTAGACCAGTAGATGTGGTGAACAAGAATTTTAGCAAGGCGTTCCCCAATGTAGGCTCATTCAGAAGGTACGGAAGCATGGGCCGCAGAGAAAATTGGCTGTCTGGATATGGGCGTGGCTGGCCCATAGAAGACAGAGGGTGGAAGCAGATGGAAAGTATACAGCATGGAGCTCAGTGACCAGTGGTGTTCCACAGGGATCGGCTCTGGGACCTGTGCTCTTTGTGATTTTTATAAATGACTTTGATGAGGAAGTGAACAAGTAGGTTAGTAAGATTGCCGATGGCACGAAGGTTGGTGGGGTTGTGGATAGTGTGGTGGGCTATTGTAGGTTGCAACAGGATATTGACAGGATGCAGAGCTGGGCTGATAAGTGGCAGATAGAGTTCAACCTTAAAAAGTGTGAAGCAATTTATTTTGGAAGGTTGCATTTGCATAAAGAATATATCGGTTAAAAGCAGAACCCTTGGTGGTGTGGAGTGACAGAGGGATCTTGGGGTCATTATCCATAGATCTCTCAAAGTTTCAACCCAAGTTGATTGGTTGTTCAGAAGGAATATGGTGTGTTGTCTTTCACTATCGGGGGATTGAGTTTAAGAGCAGCAAGGTTATTTCTTCGCTCTGTAAAGCTGTGGTTCAACCACATTTGGAATATTGTGTTCAGTTCTGGTTGCATCATTATAGGAAACACGTGGAAGCCGCAGAGAGTGTGCAGAGGAGACTTACCAGGGTGCTGCCTGGACTGGAGGGCATGTCTTACAAAGAAAGGATGAGCGGCTAGTTCTTTCCTGCAGCGGTGGTAGTAGAATGAAATACATTAGGAATATTTAAGAAGAAGCTTGGATAGGCACACGGAAGTTAGTGCATTGAAGGTTATGTAGGTTAGCCTGATCTTAGAATAGGATAAAAGGCTGGCAAAACATTGAGGGCTGAAATGCCTGCACTGTGCTGTACCGGTCAATGGATAAGTTGGACCGAAGGGTCTGTTTTCATGCTGTACATCTCTTTGACCCTGTGACTTTAATTTAGAAATGACAATAATTTGACATGCACTATCAAATAAATAAATCGTTTACATTATTAAATTGTAGCATACAATAAGTTGAAAACTTGCTATTTTTAAAATGAATGATAAAGAATAAATAACATTCCAACACAGGAACAGACCCTTCGGCCCTCCTAGCCTATGCTGATCCAGATCCTCCTATTTTCTAAATCTGCCATATATTTTCTAAGGGTCTGTATCCCTCTGCTCCCTGCTCATTCATGTCTCTGTCTAAATACATCTTAGACAACGCTATCGTTCCTGCCCCTACCACCCCCTCTGGCCACACGTTCCAGGCTGCCACCGCTCTATGTGTAAAGAACTTCCCACATATATCTGTCCTAAACCTTTCTCCTCTCACTTTGAACTCATGACCCCGAATAATTGAGTTCCACAATCTGGAGAAAAAAGTTTCTTGCTATCCACCCTGTGTATATCTGTCTTGATATCTCAACCTTCGACTTTGTAATGAAAATAGTTCTAATCTACTCAATTTTTCTTCATAACCAGCACCGTCCATCCCTGGCAGCATCCTGGTGAACCTACTCTGAACGCTATTCAAAGAATCCACATCCTTTGATAATGTGGTGACCAGAACTATATGCAGTATTCCAAATGCGGCCAAACCAAAGTCCTATGAAACTGTAACATGACCTGCCAGCGCTTGTACTCAACAACTGATCCAATGAAGGAAAGCAAGCCATATGCCGCTTTGACCCTTTACTCACCTGTATTGGCATCTTCAGGAAACAATGGACCCAAACACCCAGATCTCGCTGTAAGTGAATTTTCCCCAGGACTTTTCTGTTTACTGTGTTGTTCACTCTTGAACTGGTTCTTTCAAAATGCATCACCTTGCATTTGCACAGATTGAACTCCATCTGCCATTTCTGTGCCCCTCTCTCCAATCTATCTATATTCTGCTGTATTCTCTGACAGTCTCCTTCACTATCTGCTACTCCAAAAATCTTGGTATCATCTGCAAACTTGCTAATCAGGCAACCGATACCTTCTTCCAAATCATTGTTATAAATCACAAACAACAGTGGTCCCAGCACAGATCGCTGTTGCACACCACTGGTCATAGGTCTCCATTTTGAGAAATCCCCTTCCATTATTACTCTCTGTCTCCTGTTGCCCAGCCAGTTCTCTATCCCTCTAGATAGAACACCCTGGAACCCATGCGACTTCACCTTCTCCATCAGCCGACCATGAGGAGCATTATAAAATGCCTTACTCAAGTCCCTCAGTATCTTCTCCAGCAACTCCCCTATCACTGATGTCAGTCTTGCCGGTCTACAATTGCCTTGATTATCCCCGCTATCTTTCTTAAACAAGGGGACAATGTTAGCAATTCGCCAATCGTCCAGGACCTCACACATGTTCAATCATCCTGCAAAGATATATGTTAAAGCCCTAGTTATTTCCACACTCACATCGCTCAGTAACCTGAGTTTGATCCCATCCGGACTTGGGGGCTTGTCTTCCTTAATACCTTTAAGAGTATCCAAAACTTCCTCCCTCATTATGTCGACTTGACCCAGAGTACTCCGACATCTATCCCTAACCTCAACATCCGTCATGTCCCTCTCCTTGGTGAATACAGATGCAAAGTACTCACTAAGAATCTCACGCATTTTCTCTGAATCCATGCAGAACTTTCTTCCTTTGTCCTGTGTGGGCCAAACATTTCTCTAGTTACCCTCTTGTTCCTTATATGTGAAAAGAACTCTTCTGGATTTTCCTCAACCCTTTTTGCTAACGATATCTCATGACCACTTTTAGCCCTCTCAAATCCTCGATATTGACTGTGAAATCTGGCTATGGAAAAGAAAATAAACATTTGTTCGTGCGAATGGGAACTCAGACCTTTTAAATGTGTTTTGTGCCAAAAAATATTTGAAATCCGTCTCACTGCAAATAAAAAGCAAGAGAAGAAACCTCTTGGGAAGAGTAATTTTCAGCCAGTGTCCCCCAAAATACGTCTGAGGTAGAAAAGAGTGGGGGTTAGTAACAAGGGCACAACAGTTACTATGGGTGATTTGAACATGCAAATTGGCTCAATTAATCAACTTGACAGTGATATCCTTGAATAAAGATTCATAGAGCATCTGAGAGATTATTTCTGAGAGCAGGACGCCATGGAACCAACCAGAGAATGTGACGGCACGGTGGCTCAGTGGTTCAGCACCAGGGTCCCAGGTTCGATTCCAGCCTCGGGGGACTGTCTGCGTATAGTTTACACATTCTCCCCATGTCTGCGTGGGTTTCCTCCCACAGTCCAAAGATGTGCAAGTCAGGTGCATTGGCCACGCTAAATTGCCTATCGAGTTAGGTGCATTGCTCAGAGGGAAATGGGACTGGATGGGTTACTCTTCGGAGGGTCGGTGTGGACTTGTGGGCCGAAGGGCCTGTTTCCATACTGTAGGGAATCTAATCTAATTTAGATTTCATATTATGGAACAAGAAAGGATTGGTGGATGAGCTTTGCTTTGGAAGGAGTAACCACAACTTGCTGGAGTTTCATATTCACATTGAAAGAGTGAAGACTGAGTCATACATGATAATTTAACAATGATAATTATACTGGCCTAAGGAAGGATTTGGCCTGGGTGGACTGGGGGGCGAAAAGAACAGTCAAAGACAGGACAGCTGAAGAAATTTGGAAATAATTAGGGAGATGCTAAAGACCAAAGAGGAATTGCATTACGGAGAAAAATCAGACGAATCTTGATAAGGAAGTCAAGGATAACATGAAGGCAAATCCCAGTGCATATCATACTGCACACGTTAGTCACACTGTGGTGGATTGGGCAAGTCAGTGGCCTAGTGGTGTGAAAATTGAATTCTTATGCGATAAACCCAGACAATGTTTGAGTTACCTGGATTCAAATCCTGCCACAACAAGTGGCGGAACTTAAATTTAAATCTGGAATTAAGAGACTGATGGTGGTTATGAATCGATTGCCTAGAAAAACTCACCTGGTTCAATGATATCCTTCAGGGAAGGAAACTGCCATTCTACCATAGATTCACCACTCTCAGACTGAAGACGTTTCTCCTTATCTCCATTCTAAAGATTTTCTCTTGACTCTCAGGCTACGTCCTTGAGTCCTTTCTCTCCTAAGAGTGGAAGCATCTTCCCAACATCTACTCTGACCAGGCAACCAGTATTCTGTATGTTTCTATTAGAGCCCCCTTTACCCCTATAAACTCCAGCGTGTATAGACCCAGAGACCTCATATGTTGAGCTTTTCATTCCTATGACCATTCTTACGAAGCTCCTCTGAACACGCCCAGGGATGGTGCATCCTTCCTGAGTTATGGGGCCAAAACGGTACACAATACACCAAATGTGGTCTGATCAGAATCCTATAGAGCCGCGGATATCCATCCCTGCTGTAATATTCAAGTCATCTGAAAAGAAATGCCACCACTGTATTTGCCTTTCTGACCAGACAGGCCACCTGAAATAATAATCTTAGGCTGGACAATAGTAAATTTACCATGGAATTACAAAAATGAACAATGATTAAAGCATGCTGGGAAGTAGAACGCAGCGTTGACTAAAGTCTCTGTGCTCATCCACATGCTGCAGAATCAAGACAAGCTGCAGCTACCCAGAGATGGTTTGCAAACAAACCCTGACAGCTACAGACCCTGTAATACACACCTGAAGTTGGATCTGAATGGGGCAATGGAATGTCGCCCTTAGGCCATCAATGTGACAAGCCCAGTTGGGTTTGATTGATCAGGCTAATTGATCATTCCATTGGCAGATTCTCCACACACTCCCAAAAGGCGTGAAGACTTGGGAGGATAAGAATCACCGTATACCGCTCAAAGAGTGGTAACTCGAGAATAACCACTGAAAGAGAAGGCACCTCCAAGACCATCAGAAGAACAAGAAGACTTCGCCACATGGAATCCGGTCAACTTCTGGTGGGGTGGTATGTGATCGTCCAAAGTTACATTGTTTATAAGCGTTGACTCCGTTATTTTGCTGAACATAAAATTTCAAACACACTGTGCGGCAGATACAGCCCCTTCCTAGCTACTGACACAATCTGCAAATTTCCCTTGTGACAATCTTGACTGGAACTCGCAATACTCTGCACTTCAGACTTCTGAATTTTCTCCCCAGTTATAAAATAGTCCATGCCTCTCTTCTTCCTACTAACGTGCATCACCTCGCACTTTCTCAGGTTGTACTCCATCTGCCACGTCTTTGCCCACTCTCCTACCCTGTCTAAATCCTTCTGTAGCCTCCCTGCCATCTGAATGATATCTATCCCTCTACCTACCTTTGCATCATCTAAAAACCTCGCCGGTGTGCCCTCAGTTCCTTCATCTAGATTGTTAATGTACAAAGTAATAAGATGTGGTTCCCTTGTGGAACACCTGTTGTCATTGGCTGCTATCCCAAAAAGGAGCCTATTATTCCCACTCTCTACCCTCTGCCAGACAGTCAAACTTATGTACACACTAGTATCTTGTCTCTGACACCATGGGCCCTTATCTTACTCAGCAGCCTCCTGTGAAGCACCTTGTCAACGTCCTTATTGAAGTCCAGATACATAGCATCCATTGGCTTTCCTTGGTCTAACCTGCATGTGACATCCTCAAAGCGTTCTAACAGAATCATTAGCATGACCTCCCCTTAATGAAACCATACTGACTTCGCCCTACTTTACCATGCACTGGCAATTATTCTGAAATCTCATCTTTCACAATGGATTCCAGGAACGTACCCACGACTGGGGTTAGGCTAATATTCTGTCTTTTGCCTTATTCCCCTTTTAAACAGGGTGTAAGCGAGATACAAGGTGGCGACGACCAAGTAGTTCTGAGTCTGCAGAGCTCTGCCAAAGACTCAGGCAAAGTGGGATACCCACCCTTACCTCACCTGTTAAATTGCTAAAATAGTTTTTGCCCAGCAGCCTTGGCCATTCTACATCAAACCTTAGCAGTCTGACGCTTTTTAAATTGACCAAAGGTGAAGGCTCTCGCAGTTCACAACAGACAGGGACTTCTCCCCCACCACCCCTCAGCAACAGAGACGTCTGAGGCCGACCCGGGGGCCTGACCTGGAGGGGCCAGCCTAATCTCGGAGTTTCTTACACTCTGAGAGAAGATTGATGAGTCCATTGAAGAGACGCAGGTCAGGTGGGAGTCGATCTCGGTCATACTGCAGAAACATGACGGAGAGATCGAGAAACTCGGGCAGCGTGTCAGGAGAGGCAGGAGCAACGGTCCACTGCCTCCGAGACCACTGCTGAGTCATCCATGGGTCAAGTCTGGGCTCTGGAACATCGAGTCCCGACCTTAGATGAACATATGGATGACCTAGAAAATCGAGTTCATCAGAAAAATATTCGGTTGCTGGGCCTTCCCGAACGGGAGGAGGAAGGGCAGCTTGTTGATTTCCTCGAACAATGGCTCCCACAGCTGCTGAAAATGGAGTCGGAGCTGGGCCGGGTGCGGGTTGAGCAGGCCCATTGGGTTGCTGTGCGCCGGATCAGGTCGGACCAGAGCACCCGCCAGGTCTTAGTTCAAATTCAACATTAGAGGGAAAAAACAGATGCTGCGAGAGTCCGCCATAGTGTTGGGGAAGGATCCCCTTGCCATGATATACAAGGGCTCCAGGATAATGTTGTTCTCTGGCTGTGGTCCACAAGAGGAAGGCATTTGATGAGGCGAAGAAGCGTCTGAAGGATTTAGATATTCAATTTTCTATGTGATATCCGGCAATACTATGCTGCAGTCATGGAGGATCTGTATATGACTTCAGACCACCGGAAAAAGTAAAAGAATTCCTGGATGCTCTCAAATAGACTGCAGGATTTGAACTGTATGGATAATGACTTTATTTTGCCCCCCTTTGCTTTTCTTTTTTCTCCTCCTTTCTTCCTTTTTTCTCTACTCTATCTTTCCGGAGTATTAGTTCCTTATCCTTTCTATGGACTCTTATCTATAGCTCGTCCGGTTTATTTGATTATTGGGTGTCGTTCTGAGTGTTTTTTTTATTTGGTTGCTTATTACTTGCTGGGATTGTAATTTTGTAATTTTATGTATTTTTATCTTGTATTGTTTTGCGAAGTGTATCGAGGTGTTGATGTGGGGGCGTCGCCACTTTTACCTCCTGCCTTATAAGTGTGTTGGAATTTATTTAGTCTACTTTGTAATGCCTGGGCCGAGGGCATGCCTCTGGCTGGGAGATGTTATGCTGGGATTATTGGAAGGTAGTAGTGCCTCCTCTGAACAAGGGGCAAAGTCTCATCTTACATATGTTTATGTGCTTTGTTTTTTAGGAAAAGTTCTTAGTTGTTTTGATACAGTTGTTTTCAAAGTTTGTGCGAAGATTTGTAGCTCGGGTGCTCGTTGTTGTGGTTCTGTTCGCCGAGCTGGAAGTTTTTGTTGCAAACGTTTCGTCCCCTGGCTAGGCGACATCATCAGTGCTTGGGAGCCTCCTGCGAAGCGCTTCTTTGATGTTTCCTCCGGTGTTTATAGTGGTCTGTCCCTGCCGCTTCCGGTTGTCAGTTTCAGCTGTCCGCTGTAGTGGTTGGTATATTGGGTCCAGGTCGATGTGTTTGTTGATGGAGTTTGTGGGTGAATGCCATGTCTCTTGGAATTCCCTGGCAGTTCTCTGTTTGGCTTGTCCTATGATAGTAGTGTTGTCCCAGTCGAATTCATGTTGCTTGTTGTCTGCGTGTGTGTCCTGATGAAGGGCTTTTGCTCGAAACGTCGATTTTTCTGCTCCTCGGACGCTGCCTGAACTGCTGTGCTCTTCCAGCACCACTAATCCAGAATGAAATTATATGGTCAGTCCAGTTCTGGTTAACAGTAATCCCCGCGATATTGCTAGGTGGGTGTTCAGTGATGGTGGTGGCATTGACCGTTAGAGGATATGGTTTAGTTCTGTATTGTTAGAGGTAATTGTTAGAGGCACGTGTGTAATGGAAGTGGTCCTTGTCATTGTTAAGCACACGCCTGCATATTTCTAGTTCCTTGTTGCATTTGGATAAGGATTGCTTCAGTATCTGAGTAAATCACGAATCGTGTTGAACATTGTCCAATCATTGGCAAGCATCCCCGCTTGTGATTTTAATGTATAGGGAGGGCCATTTATGATTGGGCCGAGGGCAGAGAGTACTCTTATAGCTCACTGATACTGACCCTCTATCTGGGTTAGAAGGCTTCCTTCAAGTTCCACCTGTTCCAGAGGTGTAAAACAAAATATCCGAACAGAATAATGTTACAGTATCTTCCCCAATGAGCTGAGCGATGAATTGGTTAGCTCAATGAGTTGGACAGCTAGTTATTAATGCCAACAGTTTGGGTTCATTTCCTTCACTGACAGGTGTGAATAAAGGACTGTCCTTTTCAACCTCCCCCTTACTTGGGGCATGATGACTGTCCAGTTAAACTACCACCAGTTGTCTCTATCTAACGAGAGAGCAGCCCTATAATACTGTAGGAGCATGGTGCCTTACCTTTCCATTTTTGATCTACGGGCTTACTCAAACACCAACACAGGGGAATTGCTGCGGAGCTGAGTTAGCTGCTCTCCACCAACTCCAGCGACCTTGCTTTGTACCAGGTATAACTTAAGCCTTTGCAGACGATTCCTATTTGCTCCAGTTTTGCCGTTAATCCTGGATATGACATTTGGTCAAGTGCAGTTATGACAATGTTAAAACTGCAGTCACTGTCGCCTCACCTCTATAATTCAGCTGTGTATTTTCCTGCTGTACATCGTTAAACTAAGGCTTCAATGAGCCCAAGGGATGAGTGGCCCTGGTAGAGCCCAAACTGAATTTCAATGAGCAGGTTGGTGCTGAGGAAATGCTGCTTGATCACACTGTAGATTCCAATAACATTCCAGCACTTTATTAGTGATAGGGATTAGAGCAATGGGGCAGTAATTGATTGCCTGATGTTTGGTCTGTGTGTGTACAGAACATACCCGGAGAGTTTCCCACAATGTCAGGTATATGCCAGTGCTGTACCCCAGCAGGAACAGACTGAATGGAATGTTATAAGGGTCCACAGCCTTTGCATTCCCCATCCGTCCAGCCACTTGGAGACACCACAAAAAAAGAATTGAATTAGCTGAAGACTGCCATCTGGAGGAGACTAAAATTGATCATCCCATCGATACTTCTGTCAGAACATTGCTATGAATGTTTCAGCCTTACTTTTTCTATTGTTGTGCTGAGCGCTTCCATCACTGAGGAATGTAGTATTTGTGGAAACTCCTCCTCCAATGAGTTGTTGATTGACCACACAATTCATGCTGACAGCATGTGACAGGATTGCAGAGAATAGGTCTGATTTGTTGATTAGATCTGTCTGGCACGAGCTTTTTATGCTATTTGGTGAATCAGTGGTCCTGTTTGGTAACATCACCCTCATTTTGAGGTATACCTGGTGCTGCTCTTGGTAGGCCCTCCTGTATTCTCCATTGAACAAGGGCTTATCTCCTGCACCGATTGTCAGTGTAAAGTGGAGCATATGCCAGGCAATGACAGTGAAAATGTGCAGGAATACTGTTCTGCTGCTGTTGGTAATGACCCAAACTAGCTCACACAGGCCAGTGCTGAGCTCTAGATATCTTCAAAATCTGTCCTATTTAGCATGCTGATAGTATCTCTCACATGTGCGCTCATGCATGTAATCACACACACACACACACATACAAGTTTAAAAGTGGGACTTTGTCTCCAGAAATACTATTTGAGGTGTCACCGTTCCCAATATGGTCATCGATCAATGTGTCTGCCAACAGTAGGTTTCTCCCTCTCAGTTGATCCCCCACCCCCACCCCGACCCAGTACAGAGCCAGTCTCGTAGCTATGCTGTTTTTTGACCCGACCATCTTTATCAGCAGTGCTGCTGCTGAACCCGACTTGGTGGTGGTTTTGAAATGTATACATACCCAATCTACATTCTCCAGCTCTGTCAGTCTATAAGGGCTTACTGCAAGTGTTCTTCAATGCGGAGGGACACTGATCCATCAGCTGAGGGGGAGAGGAGTCAACAGAGATTTCCGTGTCAGTGTTTGATCTGACAAAGTGAGGCTGAGGGAGGGGAGTCAGCAGGAGGTTTCCGAGTCACTGCTTGATTTTGACACCGTCTGGTTTTGTTATATCACATTGTTGCTTGAACAGTCTGTAGGATACCTCTCCCAAGTCTTGCCCTAGACCCCAGACGTTAGGAAAGAGTCTGCAGGACTTTTGTTTTTGTCACTGTCAAGTAAAGGTCCTCTTCTGTCTGTATGATACTCTATAACTCTTGTGATTGGACACTCCAAGGTCTCACTCCTTCAGTTCCTCCCAGTGCCTTGTCTATTCCACAGATTTCTACAATATGTTCTCCAGTAAGTCATTGCACAATACCGTTTTTAAACTATCTACGTGTGTCTCTGTATCCTTCCCTGTCATCTCCACCAGCCACTGCATCCATCTGTGTCTTAGTAACCCTCCGTATCTTCACAATCTTTATCTCATACTCCAGCCCCATCTATCACTTAAATTCTGCCAGCCCTTACACCCCTCCCTATCTCTTTAATCTCCAGCGGCTACACCTCTCATCCATATCCTGTGAATGAATTTAAAAATATCTCACTAACCTCTTCTAGCATGCACAGGCCACGCTATCTCTTGACTACATCCAGCCTTGCTTTCCCATCTCTGTAACATCTCCAACATTGATTTCCTCTCTCTGCAACATCTCCAGCCTTGCTTTACTATCTCTGTAACATCTCCAGCCTTGCTTCCCCATCATTGTAACATTTCCAGCCTTGCTTTCCTCTCTCTGTAACATCTCCAGCCTTGTTTTCCTCTCTCTGTAATATCTCCACACTTGCTTTCCTATGTCTGTAACATCTCCAACCTTGCTTTCCTATCTCTGTTAACACTGCTGCCTCACATTGCCCGAGACCCGGGTTCACTTCCCACTTCAAGCAACTATCTGTGTGGAGTTTGCGCATTCTCCCCATGTCTGCCAGGTTTTCCTTCGGGTATTCCAATTTCCTTCCACAATCCAAAGATTTTGTGAATTGGCCATGCTTAATTGCCAGTAGTGTTAGGTGAAGGGGTAAATGTAAAGGAATGGGTCTGTGTGGGTTGCTCTTCGGAGGGTTTGTGTGGACTTGTCGGGCCGAAGGGCCTGTTTCCACACTGTAAGCTAAAATGTGCTTTAAAAAGTGTGCCTGTCATCATTATGATTCGAACCTCGACCCACAAAGCCTCATTTGAAGATCCTTCCAAGATACTGTCCATCCTTTCAGAAGTAACTGACTTGCTAATTAATAATGCAACACCACCTCATCTTTAACACCCTGCCCTGTCCTGGCTATAGTTCCAGTAGAACAGAGTATTGAGTTGTTAGCCCTGACCTGCCTCAAATGCGCTTTTGTGATGGCAAAGATGTCACACCTCCACATGCCAACTCATTCCCTTGTCACATCTGTCAGAGCCCGTCTGATAATACTCCCAGCATTAACGTAAGCTGGAATATAATACCTGGAATACCCTGTACCTCGGAGTCTTCAGTCATTTCCTGTTTGTTATCAAGCTGCTCAAACGATGAACCACAACTCTAACTCTGGCACTGAATGAATATCTGTGGAATTGTAATTTCTTATTCAAAAAAATGTATTCATCAAGTGCAACTTTCCAGAACTGAGCAGTCAGCTCCACATACAATGAGTTTCTGATGGTTAATTCCCCACTCAGTGTGCAGAGGGGACAGCCCTCAGTAATGAAGAAAGTGAGGATTGCAGTTGATGGAGATCAGAGTCAAAACGCGTGGGGCTGGAAACGCACAGCAGGTCAGGCAGCATCCGAGGGGAAGGAGAATCGATGTTTCTGTCGTAAACTCTTCATCAGGAAGGCACTGGTGTATTCCTTTATTTTTTCATTCCATGATTCATAGAATGTTGTGAACTGTACTTACTCGGGAAGGCAGCACTGTATATTGCACTGAAATGGAAAGCAGTCAATCAGTTGGTTGGACAGAGTGTAGAAAGTTTGAAGGGAAATATACACTGATTGAATGAATTATAAACATAAGGAGAGGTAAATCCCCTGGGCCAAATGGGGTTACCCTCGGTTACTCCAGGAAATGACGGGACAGATTGGCGTGCCTTTGGCGACGATTTTTGCGTCCTCACTGTCCACTAGAGCAGTGCCAGCCAGATGATTGGACGGTGACAAATGTTATTCCCTTGTTCAGGAAAGGTAATAGGGATAACTCTGGGAATGACCGAACAGTCAGTCTTGCATCAGTGGTGGGCAAAGTATTGCAGATGTTTCTGACAGACAGGATTTTCAATTACTGAGAAAACGATAGTTTGATTAGAGATAGTCAGCATGGCTTTGTGAGGAACAGGTCATCCCTCAGAAACCGTATTGAATTCTTTGAAGATGTAAAAAAACACGTTGATGAAGGTATACCTGTAGATGTGGTGAACAAGTATTTTAGCAAGGCGTTCCCCATTGTACGCTAATTCAGAAGGTACGGAAGTATGGGGCGCAGAGATATTTGGCTGTTTAGATACGGGCGTGGCTGGCCCATAGAAAACAGACGATGGTAACAGATGGAAAGTATTCCGCCTGGATGTCAGTGACCAGTGGTTTTCCACAGGGATCAGCTCTGGGACATGTGCTCTTTGTTATTTTTATAAATGACTTTGATGAGGAAGTGGACAAGTAGGTAGTAAGTTTGCCGATGACACGAAGGTTGGTAGGATTGTGGATAGTGTGGAGGGGTATTGTAGATTGCAACAGGATATTGACAGGATGAGAGCTGGGCTGATAAGTGGCAGATAGAATTCAACCTTAAAAAGTGTGAAGCAATTTATTTTGGAAGGTTGCATAAAGAATACAGGGTTAAAGGCAGAATTCTTGCCAGTGTGGAGTGATAGAGGGATCTTGGGGTCATTGTCCATAGATCTCTCAAAGTTGCCACCCAAGTTGATAGGGTTGTTGAGAAGGAATACGGTGTGTTGTCTTTCTTTATCAGCGGTAATGAGTTTAAGAGCAGCGAGGTTATTTCTTCGCTCTATAAAATTGTGGTACAAACACACAGAATATTGTGCTCAGTTCTGGTTTCCTCATTATAGGAAACACGTGGAAGCCTCAGAGAGTGTGCAGAGGAGACTTACCATGGTGCTGCAAGGACTGGAGAGCATATCTTACAAAGAAAGGTTGAGTGACTAAGGCTTTCCTCCAGCGGTAGTAGTAGAGTCAGACACATTAGAGATATTTAAGAAGACTCTTGGATAGCCATACAAAAATTAGTGCATTGAAGGTTATGTAGGTTAGTCTGATCTTAAAGTAGGATAAAAGGCTGACAAAACGTTGAGGGCTGAAGTGCCTGCACTGTGCTGTACTGTTCCATGTTCCAAGTTGCACTCAGCTTGTGGATTCTCATCAGTTGGTGAATGTGTGAGGGAGTGAGGTGTGTGAGTTCAGGAAGGTGGGGAGGGGCGTTAGACCAAGACTTCCAGTTTTGGTATAATTGTTTCAGTCACCTGACTGTCAGCACAATATGTGTGGTTATCTAGACCAGACAAAATCCACCAAGTTCAGTTATTAAAACGGTTTTTGGCTTGCAAGGTTGGTGAAGGTTTATAGCTCAGGTTGAGGTTAAGGGTGTAGTTTTGATCGCTAAGCTGTAGGTTTGAAATCCAGACGTTCCGTTACCTGGCTAGGTAAAATCATCAGTGGCGACCTCCATGTGAAGCGAAGCTTTTGTCTCCTGCTTTCTATTTATATCTTTCTCCTGGATGGGATTCCTGGGGTTTGTGGCGATGTCATTTCCTGTTCTTTTTCTGAGGGGTTGATAGATGGCATCCAGATCTATGTGTTTGTTTATGGCGGTGTGGTTGGAGTGTCAGGCTTCTAGGAATTATCTGGCATGTCTTTGCTTAGCCTGTCCCAGGATAGACGTGCTGTCCCACTCGAAATGGTGTTTTTTTTCATCCGTGTGTAGGGCTACGAGGGAGAGAGGGTCGTGTCTTTTTGTGGCTAGCTGGTGTTCGTGTATCCTGATGGCTAACTTTCTTCCTGTTTGTCCTACGTAGTGTTTGTGGCAGTCCTTACATGGAATTTTGTAGATGACGTTGGATTTGTCCATGGGTTGTACTGGGTCTTTTAAGTTTGTTAGTTTTTGTTTGAGAGTGTTGGTGGGTTTGTGTGCTACTAGGATTCGGACGGGTCTTAGTAGTCTGGCTGTCATTTCTGAAACTTCTTTGATGTATGGTAAGGTGGTTAGGGTTTCTGGCTGTGTTTGGTCTGCTTGTCGTGGTTTGTTCTTGAGTATTAATTGTGGTTGAAATGAATGAGGGTGATATTACTGAAATGTACAAGATACAGAGGGGGCTTGACAAGTTAGATTTTGAACATATGCTTCCATTCATGGGCAGAGTCTGGAACTCGGGGACATAGATACAGAATAAAGGAACTGATTTCAAACTGAGATGTAAAGAAATTTCTTCTCTCCCGAAGATAATGAAAATCCAAAATTCACTAACGCAGAGAGTTGTGGAGGCTGGGTTACTGAATGTATTTACAGACCGGGTGGATTGTGCTTTGACACATCAGCGAGTTCAGGGAGACAATGATTTTGCAGGAAAGTGGAGTTGAGCCCTGGAGTAGATAAGCTATGTTCATATTGAACGACAGTGCAGGCTTGTGGGGCCGAATAGCCTACTCCTGTTCCTATTTCTTACATTCTTATTTTGTGCTTTTGGAAATTAACTTGTTATATTCGTGGAAGTCGTGTTAAACAATGTTGCATTCAGGGAGAGCAGAGGATATGTTTGAGTTAACTCCGTGTGCAATATGGAGGCTGTATTCACAGTGAAAATGGCCCTGTAACGTGACACACGTCTGGAGCAGAAGTTACAGAAAGGGGAAGCCTGGAGAGAGGGATTAGAGGTGGGAGTCATTTCCAGACCCTACCTGGATTTTCCATGTACATTTCTCGATCTGCCTCTGTGTAGCAGGTCCAAAGGGCTGAATTGAACATTAGAACACAGGGCTGAGGGACACAAGGGGACCATTCTGCCCTTTGACACTACTCCACTAGTAAGTGAGGTCGTGGCTCATCTCATTGTGGTACCAGCTGCACTTTTCCTCCCATGCACCATTATCCCTGATTTACCTGTCTATTAAAAATCAGGCGAAGTCAGCCGCGATATAATATAAAGATCTGGCCATCCCAAACGTCTGGGAAAGAGATTTCCCACTTGAATGGATTCCCATTTTGTGAATTTTTCCTCATTCCTTTTCTGACTGAGGCTGGAGGGCGTCACTATTTCCTTTTCTAGTCCCACTCCTCCACTGCTCACAACAAACATTAAATGTAGAGCTGAAAATGTGTTGCTGGAAAAGCGCAGCAAGTCAGGCAGCATCCAAGGAACAGGAGAATCGATGTTTTGGGCATAAAATATAGGGTTATATGCCGGGCAGGTCTGGGTGTGATGCCTCTTGGTGGGTTGGTGTGGATGCGATGGGCAGACTGACCTGCTTTCACATTGTAAAGATTCTATGACAATGACAACAAGTTTGGACTATACAAACACCAAGTGGGCATTTACCTGATCTACTCTCCTCAAGGTCTTTTATGTTTCAATAAGATCGCCTCTCATTCAAAGAGTAAGCTGTTAAGGCCTTCACAATATAAGCCCTTAATCCTAGGGCATTGACATTTTCCTGAAAAATGGAATTATTTGGAACATTATCTGGCACATTCCATGATCAGCATTCTTCAGAATATTCTTTTGCCGTATGGGGGTATTGAAAATGCGATTGAGAGGGGGGGAGAGAGAGAGAGAGAGAGAGAGAGAGAGAGAGAGAGAGAGAGAGAGAGAGAGAGAGAGAGAGAGAGAGAGAGAGAGAGAGAGAGAGAGAAAGAGAGGGAACATACTGCATGCAGTAGTGAGAGTGGTGGAGTATGAGCCTTGTTCGGGGGTGGATGCTACCACATATATACAATGAGTGTGATGGAGCAGAGAGAATACGTTGATCCTTATCCTGGCAGAGTGGGTAAGGATTTTGATGCTTGTCCTATATTGCTGGACGTTTCTTCAGACCTCAGATACTGCACTGAGCTCAGATCATGCTCGGTGGGTCTGGTGGTGTGGCCCCCTCTTGGAAGAGATTGGTCACCCTCTGTACTAGCCCATCCACCAGGACCTCTGTGCCCCTGTCAACAAACCGTGGTGTAATTGCCCCTTATCTGCTATCCTCGGAGTAAACTGCAGCTCCAAACAAAGAATGTTCAACCGTGTGCCGATTGGCCTTTTAAAGATGGCACGAGTGCCAGTATTTCCAGAATATCCAGGGGCATCCGGGCGATGTTGAATACCTTCAGCCATGATGGGTGGGAGAATAGGATTGGAATTCTATGAGAGGGACATCATGGGGTGGATGGGTAGTTCGTGAGGTGAGTTAGATACCAGGAAACTAGCTCGGTCTCGTGCAGACAATCCCTCTGTCACACTCAATGAAAGTGGCGCTGAGGCAAATTATTGTCAGATTCAGCACAATGAATCGAAGGTTCTGCTGAGCCCACTCCCAGTTACAAAGCTGCAGAACAAATGCTAATGCAAAACTTTCCATCATCTGTACTCACAGCGATATCCCATTCACCCATCATTACTGGGAATACTGGCTCACGTTGCACAATGCCATTGAAATATCTTCAATTCAGCATTCTGAAACCTGTGATCTTCCATGAAAATGTCTCTCAATCTCCCTTTCTCGTTATCCCAAAATCCTTCTTTGTTTTGTATCCTTCTGTATTTAAACGAACTTCCCTAACATGACTCTCTGCCAGTGCTGTTCACACCCACAGCAACCCCCTTGTCAAGGCACAGTGGAGATATGGAGCTGTAGATGTATAGGAACTGCACATTCTGTCACTTCCAGCATGGGCAGCAAGTTTCCCCACGCTGGGCAGGGATCCAACATAGTATTTATGAGCAATGCACTGGGGTGGTGGACACAGCACTACATGCTGGGAGTGTAGTTGTTCCAGGTTTACAGATCAGTTCACTGCTATACATTGTACAGCTCCCCATATTGAACAGATACCTTAGCCACGTTTATAGAACAAGCCCACTTGTGTACGCTGCATATTACCCCATGATAGACAGACCATTTCAGCGAGGTTTTGGAATCAATGAACTGGTGTGGTCTGTACTGCTCCCCATGTTGAACAGATAGATTAGTGAGAGCTTCACAGTATTCCATCCTGGACAGACTGCTGCGTTGTACTAAGCCTGGTCTGCACGGTGCTCCATGCTGAGCAGATATATCAGCTAGTTATATATGTGTCTGGGCTGGGTCTGTGAAGTGGATTGTGCATCCGATATAATTCCTGATAGAGTTATGATTCCTCCAGCTCGAAGCATTCGGCTTCCAACCCCTTGTATTCTGCAACTTATTGTCCATTAAGTAGCTATCCAATTAAAACATGAATATCTGTCTTTCTGGTCATGGACCCGAACAGACGCCTCTCACAATATATGAAGAAGGTAGTCTCGACCCGAGCACTTTCTTATTTTAAAGGGTTGGTGCTGTGTTTAAGATGCAATTCGTTTGGTCAAAATATTCGACATTAAAAAACACAATTTAATCAAACACAAATTACATCAAAACAAGAGGAACTTGGAAAAACTTAATTTATTGGAACATTCAATAGATTAATTGCTTATTTAATTACTGAACAGGAACTGCTCCAGTATTGTAACATCCTAGAAACACACACGTGTAAAAAAACAAATTCAGGAAACACCTGCAATTCTCCAATCCAGGAGGAACAAACATCAAAAGACGATTCTGCGAGAAATCTCAGGGAGAGAGAGCAGCAGCCGGGAGAGATTTACTGCCTTCCAATCCTGCTGAGACCCCAGCAATAAATGGCAAAAGGTAAAACTATGAATCCTTGTTCTGTGAGAACTTGACTATCACTCCACATGACCAGGCCGCGGCTGCAAGGACCACAGGGAATGGACTGGATCTACACCGTCTATGGCACTGTGGTAGCATCTCAAACATGCCTAACCCCACCTAAGCCCTGCAATTTTGGTAAGATAACTGTCAACGTTAGATATAAATAATTAAAGCCAAAGGATGCAGCAGGCCTGGTGATCAGACACAGACAGCCTCTGGAGCCCATCAATTCCTACCGTTTCACAACACAGTAGACTTATCGAGCTTGTGAAGAGAAAGGATCATCTCTCTCCCTCACATCTAACTTTACAATTCGAGATGTGCCATTCAACCAATAGTCAGCGATATCATCAGCACACCAAGCCAAGTATTATTGTCATATGTCAGGGTTGTTGTAAAAGGGGTTAACTGGAGCTGTTTGTTCGGTGACTGTGATTGATGTCAGTCTCCGTGGATTTCACCTGTGTCACTGGAAGTTTTCCTCTTCTTTTAATAAGGGACTTCCTTCAAACTGTTATCTCATAGTATCAGCGGCAGAATCATCCTCAAGATGATTGGCATCAGCAGCTACAGAGAAAGGGAGAGGAATCCAATTTTAGAACATTAGTCTGGAATGTTCCAACAATGGACAGGAGTTTATCCTGGGGTCTTTACTTGCTTTCTCAGGATTGGGCATGGTTACAGTTGCGGATAGTAGCCGTACTGATGATTATTCAAGCTGGGTACTATCCCATCCTCGCTATTATTGGTGTTCCTGGTAAGCCTATCTCTGTCAATTCTATAAACGATGGTGAAGTTTATTGCTATATCAGTTATTTGTATTTAACAAATGCATAAACTGTTATCTTCGGTCTCAGTCACAAACTCCACTTCATTTCCATCAATTTCAGACTCCTCACTCATAAACACTAAGAAGAACAAAACTGTTCAGACACTTGAGTCTTCCTTTTACCCTCAACTGTTTCTCTGTATTTTGTCTGCCATCAAACCAGTCCACACCCAGCTCTGTAAAATCCCCAGTGTCCATCTCTGCCTCAGTGCTGTTATTGAATTAGCCATCATCTGTTCCCTTGTTAACTTCAGATTTTACGGCTCCAGTTCTCTTCTGACCCCTCCTCCAATTGCAAATATTTTGAACACATACTTGTTCTTGTCTCTCCGGTTATTTCATAATAGGGACCCCTTATCAGAGTAATGATGCCACTGGACGGGTAATTGAGAGGCACAGGTTATGACATTAAAGGCATTGTTTCAATTCCTATCACAGGCAATGACAGAACTTAAATTCGAATGACAAAAATTGGAATGAAATCTCATTTTACTAACTGCAACCATAAACCTTCTGGATTTCTTTAATTATTTCACTTACAGCCTTTGGTAAAGAAACTAATTATGACTTCAGAACCACGACCACATAGTTGTCTTGACAATACACAGTCAAGGGCAGTTGGTGATGGTCAACAAATGCTGATCTTGCCAGTGATGCTGACATCCCATGAAATAAAAGCATTAAAGGTGAAATAAACCAAGGAATTGTGGATGCTGGAGATTTGAAATAAAATTCTTCAGCGTCTGAAGATGTTGGAGAATCTCAGCAAATATGGCAGCCTCTGTCACGAGAAAAACAAATTAAGTTTCAAGTCCGGTGACCCTACATCAACACTGAAAGGAGCAGAGAAATAATATTATTTATATCAGGGATGGCTGGATGAGTGACGGGGAGATTAGTCGAATGAATGGAGAAATGTCAAGCAAGAGATAGAGAGACAGAGAGAGAAATGAAAAGCAAATGAAGGGATCGCTGATGATGAAGTAAAGGGAAAATAAAAAGGGAGCTTCATATATCCTAACCCCTTGCCCCATATTCCTGAATATCACGTCAATCTAGATATGCCCGGTTTAAAGTGAGTTATATTCCCTCTATTGCTCTTCTCTGAGTGCGGTGATCAACTGAATTGGCAATACTTGTGCTGCCGTTATAGTCGCTGAGGTACAGAGAAATGTAATCTCACATTGTCAACAGCTTCTTCAGAGAAAGGGACAGTTACTGTTGGACTGTCAGAGATGTAACGGCTTTTTCTGCCAGAAAGAGAAACATCTTCTACAAGGAGTGTGTGCACTGTTTTTTGTGGGAATTTGACTAGCGCCTGTCATTAGACAGTAAAGGGAGATTCTGTGGATGCTTTTCACAGGTTTGTGTTATCAGCTGCTGCATGCATTCAGGGCGACCAAGCGTCTGGTTACCACACTCTGGACACTGCATTTACAGAGTGTCTGGGTCCATGGGAAACAAATGGGGCTGAGTCTGCACAGAAGGGAAACTCTGTGCGGGGGAGGGGCTGGACATTGTACTATCCTCCCTGGGATTTTCAGGAATATCTTTCTAAGCTGAAACAATTCCAAACGTAAAATGTGAAACTTTCAAAAATGAGGATAGTCACTGAGCTGTGTCACCTGTAGCCTCACGCCAGGGACAGAACTGTACCGATACTCACCATGAAGTGAACTGGATTAATTCTGGAATATTCCAGACAGGAGCTGTTAACATATTCATCATCTCCGAAGTGCAGTCCTCCGAAATATTCACTGGCTGTCAGAAGCCATCTGCCAGCTGAGAGGAATACATTGAGTCCATCTCCCTGAGGGAGGTAAAGAAGCAAACTTCCAGCAAACTAGGGAACAGGGAGACTGGTGAAAATGAGGACCTGCACGAAACAAGAATTAATAAAGAGTATGTTTTCAAAAATCTAATCTAATTGATGTTTGGTAAGGTGCTGCATCTGATGAGTACCATCCTGGAGTGTTGAGGAGACGGTAACACAGCTTCCAAAAGAATTACCGAATATTCTTCAAAGCTGGTTACATACTAGAAAGGATCCTGCAGACTGGAAAGCAGCAATTGTAATCCTAAATATTTAAAACAGGCCGGAGAGGGCAAACAGAAAACCAAATAGCTTGATGTCAACTATAAGAAAAAACAAACACTGGGACGTTTTATAAGAATGTGGCAACTAGACACTTGGAAAATAATTATGTGATTTGATAAATTTGGGCCAAATTCATTAAAGGGAAATGATCTTTGCTAAACCTATTGGAGTTTGTGGACTCTGTACGTTATGTCATTGACAATTGAGAAACAGCGGGAGTGGAGTAATTGAATTTTCAGAAGACGTTTGACATTGTTGAATGCAGGTTGGTGGAGAATGTTAGAGTCCATGGGTAGGTATTGGTGGAATAAACGCCAAATGGATTAAAAATTGGATCATGGACAAAATGAACAGAATAGTGTTTTTTTTTCTGGACAGAAGGTTTGTGGGGTATCAGAAGGATCAGTTCTTGTGCAATAACTGTGCACAAGGGATAAACATGAGTCAGATATGAACAACAAATACCATCATTCACATTTAAGTTTATTAAATGGTGAGAGGTTGGAAAAGGACGTTGTTGAAAAGGACGTGGATGACTTTGGTTATAAGTCACTAACAGAAATCGTATGGGGCAGGAAGCAATTATTACTGTAAAGGATATGTGGTCCGTCATGGAAAATTATTAAAGTACCAGAGTAAATATATCATACTCAATTGAAGTGTTTTGTTGAGCCAGTATTTGGCATAATGCGTACAGGCTGAGTCTGCTTTATAAATAATGATCTCCATGTCACCGAGACAGTGCAATGAAGTTTCATCAGACTGAAACCTGGCATGATGGTACCATCAGGAGATAGTGCGATGTGTTTAACTGTAGCACTGTTACAGAACAAGAAGTTGAAACTTGATGGTTATGGACGGACACACATTATGTCTCAAGCAGCCATTGATAAGGTGAGAAATTCCATACTTTCCATAGGATGCTCGATTCTTGATAGTTTGCATGCCTGAGCAGAGGACTCATTTCGATTGACAGTGAGGTACAGGCTCTGAATGAACTTTGAACACTTTCATGCACAATTACTGTGTGACCCTGAATTCAATGTTACATTGTACACAATCCTGTCAGAAGCCACAATACCTTCATTCTGAAACAGTTTCTCATTCGCCACCAGCTTCTGACTTCCAGAGAGAACATGGATCTGCTCTCTCAGCGAGGAAAAATACCTTTGAAACTGGTTAAAAAATTGGCTTCATTCCTACTCCCAGGAAACCATGTTAAAGTAACACATATGTATTATAAGTAATGAAACCTCGAGGAACAAGGTGCAGATCCTGCTCCATTTGTCTGTGATGTTGGAGCATCTCTGACACCTTCCTGTTCCTTGGTTAGTGACTAGAGAATCTGAATGACTTATTCCATTTCCGTTTTAATGACTCCGGGTGTGAAGTGTTCACTTTCTGATTCTGTGTAAGTGATGTGTGGGAGTGAGCAGACTGCTTGTATTCCTGTGTAACAGGCAGGAGGGACTGAATGGGCTGTCCCTCTTTTTGCACAATAGATTTGATGGGCTGAATGACTTTCCCATATTCTTGTGAAGCCAGATTGAGGTACTGAGTGAACTCCTCCGTTTACTGTGGAAATGTGCAGTGTCTGGCAGAATTGGTCCATGAATGTTACCAATGGTTTAGCAGCACAGGCTTGATTGCTCTCCAGTTCTTGTTGAGCATGGGCACAGACTACTTTAGGAACTGAGGGATGACGAAGTTTTATAAACATTGTGTAACCTCGAGTGAAAAATCCCCACTTCTGTCCGGTGCCAACTCAATGAGCTGAATGGCCTGCTTCCACATTTAATGGGTTTCCAGCTGACAAACTGGAGATGCCTGGGCTGAGGTAGCTATCCTAAGGATCGGCTGCAGTGATGTCCCACGGGTGAGACTATTGATGCCCAACGATAATAAACATCTTCCCTTGTGTTGTGAATAACTCCAAACACTGGAGAGTTTGCAATGGATTCTCATGAAGTGCGACTTTGCTCAGGCTCCTTGATTTCATCCTCAGTTAAATACTGCATTGATATCAGGGCCAGTCGCTGTTCACTAAGTCCTTGTATTCACCTCTATCGCTCATATCAATATATCATGGTGTATGAGCGGGCATCGATTTCTTTAAACAGAGGGTAGTGAATGTCAGGAATTCTCTATTCCGTGAATCAGGGGAGCTAGATCACGGAAAGATCTCTGAAAGGTCTTCCCCGTTGCTATGCACCAGGGTATGGCAGTAAGTGGCCTCCAACTGCTCCTGTCTAGCAGGTTTGAGGGGCTGACTGGAACAATGGAGCATCGACACTATGAAACTGCTCCACCAGGCACTAAGTTTGTGGATGATCAGGTTGTGGTATCAGCCCCACTTTCCTGTCTGTATTCCATTATCCACGACTCAATCTCTGTCAAATATTTAGATTAGATTACTTACAGTGTGTAAACAGGCCCTTCGGCCCAACAAGTCCACACCGACCCGCCGAAGCGTAACCCACCCATACCCCTACATTTACCCCTTTACCTAATACTACGGGCAATTTAGCATGGCCAATTCACCTGACTTGCACATATTTGGACTGTGGGAGGAAACCGGAGCCCCCGGAGGAAACCCACGCAGACACGGGGAGAACGTGCAAACTCCACACAGTCAGTCGCCTGAGTCGGGAATTGAACCCGGGTCTCTGCCGCTGCGAGGCAGCAGTGCTAACCACCGTGCCACCGCGCCGCCCACTAATGAACTCAGTTTGAATAAATGTGAACAAAGAGGAACCACATACCTCTGGAGAAGATAATTCCCATTCAAATGGCCCTTTTATGATTTCTCCTCAACTCTCTTGCAGTGTCATACAGCAGGGAACCATGTCCACATAACTCAGACATCCCAATCTGATCTCAACCTATTTGCCAACATTATGCCCATATCCTTCTAAATCCTTCCCATTAATATGTGCATCCAGATGTCTTTTAAATGTTGTAACTTTAGCAACTTGCATCACTTTCTCTGACAACTCATTCCATATCCACACCATAGTCTGCATGAAAATGTTATCCCTTTACTCCGTTCTCTTCTCTCCTAAAGCCTTTGTCGTGTAGTTGTGGACTCCACGATCCTGAGAAAAAGACCTTGGCTATTCAGATCATCCATGTTCCTCATGATTCATAATCCTCTATAATGTCACCCCTCGGCCTCCGATGCTCCAGAGTAAACAGTCCCGAGTTTGTCTACCCACTCCCTGTAGCTCAATCCCTCCATGCTCGGCAATATCCTTGTAAATCTTTTCTGCACCCTCTCAAGTTTAACAGCATCATTCCTATCGTAATGAGAACCAAATTAGACGTAATATTTTAAATGTGACCTCACCAACATCCTGCCCAGTTGTAATATGTTCTCTCAACTTGCATACTCAATGCACTGGACAATAAAGGGAAGCATACCAAACCCCTTCTTCACGACCCTGTTTACCTGCGACTTCACTTTTAAGGAACTATGATCTTGCACTCTTTTGTTCAACAACACTCCCCAGGATCCCTGGGGTATGTTAACTTACCAAAATGCAACACTTCACATTTATCTAAATTTACCTCCATCTGCCACTCCTTGGCTCATTGGCCCCATCTGATTAAGGTCCCATTGTACTCTAAGGTAAATCCTGCTGGCCGCTGCACCTCCAATTTTGATGTCATCTGTAAACATAACAAACAGGCAAATATTCAGATCAAAATCATTTATATAAATGACAAAAGCAGTGGACTCAGCACCTTGTGTTACACCACTGGTCACAGGGTTCCAGTCTGAAAAGCAGTCCTCTACCACCCTCTACCTCCTACCTTCACTCTAATTTTGCAGTGGATTGGCTAGCTTATCTTGGATCTATTTATGATCAAAACATAGTAATTTGTCTGTCATGCGGAATCTTGACAAATGCCTTGCTGAAGGCTGCATGGACAGTGGCTACCAAACTGCCTTCATTAAACTTGTTTGTCACCTCTTCAAAAAGGTAATTGAATTTTGTTAGAAATGATTTCCCATGCACAAAACCATGTTGGCTATCCCTAATCAGTAGTTGCATTTGCAATTGTATGTAAATCATATCCCTCACAATCCTCTCCAACAATGTGCCTACTAATGACGTCAGGCTCACCGATCTATAGATCAGGTCACTCTTCCCTTTCCTCGTCCCACGCTTCCGCTGCTCACTGCAAATGCTCATGTAACCGGGATAGTGACTTCACCAACAATATAAGCTCAGACTAGGTCAGGGTTCAGAACAAGAATGGTCGGATTTTTAATCTGTTAAAATGAACAAGTTTATGATCCAAACAGAGTTAATCAATCTACGATGGAAAGATGAATGACAAACAATTTGCATATTGCAAATCTGAGTACCAATGTTTCCCTTTCTAAAAATACTGACACATGCACACGTTTGACAAACAACAGAATTACAACGTCTCGGCAGAGCGTTAAGTTTGAAGAACTTTGCCCAAATATTAATTGAACTCATGTCGAAAGGAAATATGAGTGATTATTCCAAATACCATTCAGCTTATGGAGCTATTCTGCTCCTACAAGCTACTTGTAATGGGATCACTTCCTGCAACAGGTGGATTAAGCGGAATTCTCTTTACTTCAGGTGGTGGGGAGACTCCAGTGAATCCTCCATGAGTTGTAAAGATGACTGAGGAGTTTTCAGCTCACACACTTTGCTGGGAGGAGGAACACGGAGAGAGAAGGAGCAACAGGCTGTTCCTTCTTCGGAAGATTACATTTTCTCTCTCTCTGAGTTGAATCAAACAATAACATTATCCAGCTCCAAAATGGACCAAATGAGGTCTCTTTGGACAGTGTTTGAACTGTACGACTCCATTGCTTTCCCTTCTTCATGTCGGTACATCATTGCTGCTGTCGAGTGCAGAGCCAATACTTCCGTAACAAATAACCCCATTAGATTTGAAGATGTGTTTATATGTCCTGTATACTTCTAAAATACAACATTTAATGTTTTCACAATATCTGTATCTAAATGAACACATCTTCATCTTAAATTACTTCCCCAGCCTTTTCTCCCATACAAGATGAAATATTCATCAGGTATTCGCTAGCTGAAAATCTTATATGGTCAATAAATATTTCTCATTCTCAGGCCTAAACACTTATGTGTACATAGAACAATGTCATCATCCCAAGAATGAGTAAAGAGAAACATCTTTTAAATGTTTCTAAAGCAATTTGTTTTTCACTTTAGTGGAATTACAACTCACACACAGTACATCAGATGTTGTATCAGCAATGGCCTGAACAGACGCAGTAAAACAGCCTTAAGATCAGACCCGATACCCCTTGCAAGAAAAAGTATAATTCCATTTATTTTCCAAACCAAGTGCTGTATAACAGACTAACTTGACGTGATTTATGTACCATCGAGTTCTGCATTCTGCCTCCAGTTATATAATTTACTGCTGTTTTATGCTTCCTCCAAAACACAAACTTCCCATCACCCACATTGTGCTTTTTTGCCACTGCCCTCTCCTGTCTGTATCACACTACAGACGCACTTCCCTCCTGTGTCTATGTCCTATTGCAGACTCTGTGTCTCCACTTGGCATCTTATTGCATGACTATCCTGGTGTATGAGCAAATTGAACTCCACTCCATTCAGCCTCTTCATCCAAATCAATAATCCACATTGTAAGCTGTTGATGACCTCACTCTGATCCTTAAGGAATTCCACTAGTTGCAGCTTTCCAACTTGAAAATAAGTAATTATCTCTATTCTGTATTTCCTGGTAGCTGACCAGGACTGCCCTCTTCCTGTGTACCTACCCAGAAGGTTGCATGGCCTCCTGCTGTACTGTGTAGCTGGTTGTCGATTTGTTTCTGATCTCAGTGATCCAACTTCAGGCCATTTATTGTCAAATGATCAGGTGGAGTTCGTATCGGCAATGATCCTGATCCCTGAGAGTTTAAAAGATGAAAACAGAATATAGACTAAGATTGGGGGGGGCGGGGGGGGTGGAGGCGGGGTGGATCGCTACCCGGTCAAACATGCTGTCTTTCAGATGCAGCAATAAAACCATTCTGTAATATTAGTCGTGTGCTCAATTTTCCCCAGACAGACACTGAGGAAGAGGGGAGATTTCCTATCAGCCTGATTAACATGCATCCCCTTAACAACACAATCAATAATCTTAAATTTCATTTTTTGGTTGTTGGTGCTGTGTTTAAATATTGTCGCAGCCACTACACATTAAATAAACTATTGTCTTTGAGAGATGACCTTATAGATGTTTATAAAATCACCAGGGGCATGGATTTGGTAATTACGAGCAGTCTTTTCCCCGGGGTGGGAGAGTCCAGAACTAGAGGACATAGGTTTAAGGTGACTGGGGAAAGATATACAATGGACATAAGGGCAATATGTTCACATAGAGAATTCAGTGTGTATGGAAAGAGCTGCCAGAGGAAGAGGTGGAGTCTGGTATAATTACAATGTTTAAAAGTCATCTTGATGTGTATATGGGTTATTGGCAGGCGCAGACGGTGGTGGACGATGGTTGTCTTTTGAACTGGGTGCCGGTGACTAGCGGCATTCCACAGGGATTGGTGCTGGATCTATTTTTGTTTGTCACTTATATCAATGATTTAGATGAGAATTATACAAGGCATGGTGAGCAAATGTAGGATGACACCAAGATTATTGTGGAAGGTGAGGAAGGTTACATAAGATTACAAGGAGATCATGATTAATTGGAGCAATGAATCACAGCGTTGTACAGCACAGAAACAGACTATTTGATCCAACTCATTCACACCAACCAGATGTCGTAAATTAACTTAGTTTCAATTTCCAGCATTTGTTCATATCTCTCTAAACCCGGTCAATTCATGTCCCCATTCAGATACCTTTTAAATGTTGTAATTTGTACCAAACTCCATCACTTCCTTGGCAGCAAATTGCATACAAGCACCACCCTCTGTGTGAAAATGGTCCCCTTAGGTCCCTTTTAAGTCTTGTCCATCTCACCTTCAATCTATATCCTCTAGTTTTGAAATTCCCTACACTGGGGTAAAAACCCTGACTATTCACCATATACATGGTCTTCTTGATCTTTAAACCTCTAGAATGTGCAAATGTGACTCCAATCAACACGAATGGCTGTGCTTTTACTCATCCCGGGCCCACATTCTGACATTCAATACTGACACCTCTTCCTTCTCCATCACGTCACAATTCTAAAATAATTTTAACAACTTGTTGAGCCACATTATAAAATATCTCTGTGGAATTTGAGTGTCGGCTTTTGTACTCAGAGGTAGGGACACAACCACCACATGGCAATCGTCCCTAAACCTGCATTATTATTCATCTCTGTGTTTGTTCATTAGCTTGTTTTGGAATACTGTGTCATATCTCTGTGACAGGCAGGACTTGAATCACATTTGCACATTCTAGAGGTTTATAAGATCAAGAAGACCATGTATATGGTGAATAGATTAGATTAGATTACATTTAGATTACATTAGATTACATTACAGTGTGGAAACAGGCCCTTCGGCCCAACAAGTCCACACCGACCCGCCGAAGCGCAACCCACCCATACCCCTACATTTACCCCTTGCCTAACACTACGGACAATTTAGCATGGCCAATTCACCTAACCTGCACATCTTTGGACTGTGGGAGGAAACCGGAGCACCCGGAGGAAACCCACGCAGACACGGGGAGAACGTGCAAACTCCACACAGACAGTCGCCTGAGGCGGGAATTGAACCCGGGTCTCTGGCGCTTTGAGGCAGCAGCGCTAACCACTGTGCCACCGTGCTGCCCACGTGCTGCCATGGAGTCAGGGCTCCATGGTTTTCTTGCCAATATTTCACTCACTCTGGTGTGTGTCAGTATTTCAGTCTTTCCTCAGGGAGTGTGTTAGTATTGCACTTGTTCACAATAGTAAGTGATTCGGTATTTCTGTTTGGCGTGTGACTGCAGGACAATGCTTACAGATACAAAGCCTGGAAGAATTATAAAGTGTGTGATGGACAGTGTGGAACTCCAACAGGACAGAAACAAATTGGTGTAGTTTTCAGGTATATGGCAGATGAGGATCACTGCAGAGCAGTGTGAGATGACGCACATTGTTAGGAAGAACATTGGAAGACAATATAAAACAGGCTGTGCCATTATAAAGGGGAAACAGGAGCAGAGGGCTCTCGATGTATATGAGCACAAGTGAGGAGAGCAGTAACTATCACAGATTAGTTTATGTATCTGAGCTGTTTCCAGGTGGAGGTGGAGGTGGAGGTGGAGGAGGGAGCCTCCTTGATCTCTTCCTGGGAGGTGGTGGAGACGATGCGTTGTAAGTCTACCCTCCTACCCACCGAGACCAGCTTGACACAAAAGGGAGATGGCATCAGGGACACGGCTTCTAAGTTGTGCCGGGGGAAACGGAGCTGCCAGTGGGTTTAAAGTGAGAATTGCCCTTCACTGAACATTGCTCCTTACTCGGTTGGTGGGACGTGAATGTTTCAGAATCTCCACACGAGGCGTCCCAGTCCTCTCCGGCTCGTACCAGGGTCCGCTACACTTGGCTGAGGGAGGGGGGTGAGGGAACGGATATCGGGCACTCCACAATCCGGCAGGGCCCTTTCTGTCCTATTCCAGGCTGTTTCTGCTGGAAGAGCAAAGGGGAGGGAGAGAGTGAGGGTGGGAGTGGGTGGCCCTGCTGCCAGTGCTGGTGTAGGTGAGGAGAGAGGAAATGGTGAGGTGCCCGGAGGGAGTCAGTCCACAGTGTTGTATCCATGCTGTGTTATTAGTGTAGGGAGTAGTAAATGGATGGAGAGAGAAAACGAGAGAGAGAGAGAGAGTTGCATGGTGGAGCATGAGCCTTGTTTGGGTGTCGGTGCTATAACAGATATACAGTGAGTGTGAGGGAGCAGAGAGAATACAGTGACTCTTATCCTGAGAAAGCGGGAAACGGTATTGATGTTTGTACTATATTGCTGGATATTTCCTCTGACTGAAGATAGTGCACTGAGCTGGGTGATGAGCTCAGACTATGCTCGGTGGGTCTGGTGATGTGGCCCCACTCTTGGAAGAGAATGGCCCCCCTCTGTACTAGCGCATTCAACAGGACGTCCGTTCCCCTGTTAACAAACTGTGGTCTGCCATGCTCGGGGTAAACTGTGCAGGGCAGCTCTCAACTGAGAAAGCTCAACTATATGCCAAATGGCCTTTTAAAGATGGCACCAGTGCGAGGGATCACAGAATATCCAGGGATACCCGGGCGATGGTGAGTACCTCCAGCCATGATGGGTGGCATTGAATGAGACGGAAACCATGGGGTGCGGTGGGTAGTTAATGAGCTGAGTTCTATAAGATAACACCAGGACACTAGCTCCGCCTCATGTAGAAGATCTCTCTGTCACAAGTATTGAAAATGACATTGAGACAAATTATTGTTAGATTCAAGCCAATGAATCGAACTCTGTGCTGACCGTACTCCCAGTTACAAAGCTGCAGAATAAATGCTTATCCAAAACTCTCCATAATCTGACCTCACACCAACATTCCATTCACCTATCATTCCTGGAAACACTGGCTTATGTCACACGAAACTGTTGAAATGTCAACAGTTCAGCATTTTGGAACCTGTGATCACATCCTTCCATGACATTGTCTCTCAATCTTGCCCTTTCTGTCTTTACAACAATCCCCTCCCATTTAGGGATATTTAAACTGATTACCTGGCCATCTCTCTCTGGCAGTGATGTTCACACCCAAAGCACCCCTTATCATTGCACAGTGTAGATATGGAGTTGTAAGTGGAATGGAGCTGCACATTTTATCACTTCCAGCATGGGCTGCAAGTTTCCCCACACTGGGCAGGGATCTAACACATTTTTCTGAGAAATGCACTGGGGTGGTGGACACAGTTTCACACCCTGGTCACATATCTCATCTGGGTTTATAGATCAGTGCACTGCTGAGGTCTGCACAGTGTTCCACTCTGGACCGATTGCAGGGCGGTGTTCAGCAGTACACTAGCTTGGGCTGCACAATGTTCCATGCTCAACAGATGTCTCCTCTGGGTGTATGGTGTCTGGGCTGGTTCTGTGAGGTGGATTGAGAATGTGATCGTAATCATGTCAGTTGATATGGCAACGCCTTTATTTTTGTTCCCATTCACGTGATTGGACCCTACAAATTCTGACTCCTCTGGCTAGTCACATTCTTCGGTCTATCTCCATAGTTCGGCAACTTGTTGTCCCATGAGTAATTATGTCCAGTTTTAATGTGAATAACTGTTCTGGTATTTCCCTGGAGTTTGGCCTTGCTCATGTTGGAGAATCGGGATTTACCGCATTAAACCTCAGTAAGGTCACTTCTCAGACTCAACAGTGCAGGGAATATAGCCCTTGCCATTCATACTCTCCGTATCGTTCAACATCACCTGCCCCGCCCCCCCCCCCAAACACAGTGAACATACTTGTAAATCATGTCTGCACCATTTCAAATATGACAACATCTTTCCTACAGCAGTGAGAACACAATTAAAGGCACCATTACAGAAGTGGCTGAAACTAGTGTGTAGGCAAAAGTGAGTGTTGCAGATGCTGGAGATTAGAGGTGAGAGTGTGGTGGTGGAAAAGCACAGTAAGTCACACAGCATCCGAGGAGCAGGAGAATCGATGTTTCAGGCCAAAGCCCGATTCCTAATGAAGAGATTTTCCCGGAACGTCGAATTTTCTTGCTCCTCGGGTGCCACCTGACCTGCTTTGCTTTTCCAGCACCACACTCTCAACGTTGATCTCCAGCATCTGCAATCCTCACTTTCTCACTTGAGTTAATGTATCCAGAAATTTCCCCACCAGGCATCTTATGCAGCTGTTCTGTTATTTTATCCCTGTCTCCTTTATAAACAGAGTGGAACGTATAAAGCCCTGCAATGTTCTGGCAATACTCCCACATACAAGGAAAACGGTTATTTAAAAATAAAAGTTTTGTAGTCCATCCGTCAGTAACCCTCATCCATTCCATTCAGACTGAGTAAATATTCCTCTTTATTGTGATATGAAATGTTATGTAACACATGGGTTAACTGAGCCTGTTGGCTCAATGACTGTGATTAATGTCAGTCTCCATGTTTTGCAATTGTCTCAGTGGAAGATTTCCATTTTCCAATGACAAGCGGGCTCCATTCAATGTGTTATGTCATAGTATGAGTGGGAACATCACTGACAACAATAACAGGGATCAGCAGCTCCAGAGAGAAGGGGGAGGAGAGATCATTATCTGAGAATATTAGACTGGAATGTTCAAAAATGAATCAGAATCTGAGAGCATTAGACTGGAATGTTACAACAATGGACATTATGTCTGGTCTCTTTCTACATATTATGATGGGTTGCCATTATATTCAGGGATCTATTATCCTCTTCACATTATTCAATATTTTTATTATCCTCTCCTGTATATCGTTGGTGTCACTGGTAAGTCTCACCGTCCAGATATTTTTTCTATAAACCAGTTACTGTATTACTGTTCTTGCACATTGTGTTCACTTCTTGCCACTATTATTGTTCATACTTAGACTCTGAATATAGATATTCATTCTGCAGACCACAACTAAGTGCACCAAGGAACATGTAGGTGGTGTTTGACACAGACGAATCACAAGTTTGGTGATCGCTTTGGCCATGAGCTGATTCCTGATACCATGCCCTGACCATTATTAACTTTAACTACTCACTGCTCCAGAATGTACTTCACTGGCTTAACCCATCTGCTGTTTAATTTTGAGCTGTGAAATACAGACCTAATGATGACAACAATCTGCTGCTGACACTGTCAGGTTGGAACCTGCAGAAACAAATCTGATTCGAACTCACATCTAAATCCCATCCGTCTGCCATTCCTGTGTATGCTGATCTATATCGCTATTGTGTCCAGCAAGGCCTTTCTTCGCATTCATTCACCCCACATACAACACACACACACACACACACACACACACACACACACACACACACACACACACACACACACACACACACACACACACACACACACACACACACACACACACACACACACACACACACACACACACACACACACACACACACACACACACACACACACACACACCGTTCCCTTATTCTAGTCCAATGTAGTTAGAAATCCTCCCCTTAAAGATAGTAATCTGATGTATGCATCATTCCCATACGATATGTAAGTTTTGCAATACTCCCCATGTTGGGAAGATGGTGCAGTTTACTGAGCAATACACTAGCGTGGCCTGCACAGCTCTCCATGCTGGGCTGTGATCCTTTCCCAGTTTATGTTGTTTGTGGCGTTCTGTGAAGCAGATTCAGAATATCATGAAACAAACATTTCAGCTGATCTGACAACCTCTTTATTCAATGTTCTCATTTTTGCAATTTTACTCTCGAAGGGTTCATTCCTCCAATTCGTTCCACTGCCCTGGTTTTTTCTCAATATTTCAACAACATGTTCACAGTTAACTAACTGCCTGTTTCTGTCTTTAATGTGCAGCTCTCTGTCCCTCTATACCTTCCGTGGCCTTGGTTTTTGATTCCATGGAGCATCGAGTGTGTGGACGTCTGAAAAAGTGAAATGATTTGTGTCAAGCTGTTGTTCACTTCCCAGTGTGTCCCATGTAGTTCTGCTTGGACCGGGGTGTGTGCTGAGCTGTTGTTCACTTCCCGGTGTGTCCCATGTGGTGGTCCATGGACGGAGTGTGTGTCGGATTGTTGTTCACGTCTCGTTGTGGCCCATGTGGTGGTCCGTGGACAGGGGTGTATAGGTTTGGCTGTTATTCACTTCCTGACGTATCCAGTGTGGTGCTCCATGTTGGACAGTGGGTTTCAGCAGCTTTGACTCACGTCTTTGAAACTTGGTCTGTACCTGTCCAATGAACGCCAGCGTTTGTCCCTCTCAGCTTTATGGCATGGTCTTTAACACGAGGAAGCCCCTTGAGTACTATTGTAAAGCACCTGGTATCTAAAATCTCTGACAATGCTCTCAGTGGAAAGAACGTTATTTGCTCATTTTCTTTAAAGAGAGATCTTGAATAACGAACTGCTGCTGACTCAAGTAAATAACTTCGGAGGCTTTTAGGTTTTTATTTATTTAAACAGTGGTAACAATGGCCAGCACACACAGACCAGGCTTTCCAGTCTTTATGAGCTCTGGCATTCAACAGATGCTTGGGGTCAGAGAAGGGTTGGATGTTTCAGGAAATTGTCCCTAGCTGCTATTCTCTCTGAAATCTGTCTTGATGCTGTTTCCTCCTCGACTGGAGAACTGCATGCAAGATTGAATGGCCTTGGATGTCTCCTTTTGCCAAGGAATGAGTTTATGGGATGTTAGTACATTGGAACAGTTCGTTAGTCGAAAGTACTGTATGTATTATTCTCTTAAGTTGCTAGCAGTTAAGTTATTCTAAATTCCTCTTCATTTTATTTGGATTTTTCTTAGAGTGTTTAAATAAATTGTGTTGTGCTTAATGTTGAGTGGTTTGACCAGCCACATCACATCTGGAACACCCACTTCATATCTACCTTTACTTTAATACAAGGTTGGCGTTCAAGCTACCCCCTTAAAATATTTTACGGCATTCTGGTCTGGTCCTTCGCATGCTTGGGACTCTTGTTCAGTTCGAAATCCACAATTCCAAATAGGGTTCAGGATTTGGATCACTACAGTGTGGAAGCAGGTCATTTGGCCCAACAAGTTTACACGAACCCACCGAATAGTAAACGACCGAGACCCATTCCACTACCCTATTACTCATATTTACCCATGACTAATGCAACTAACCTACACATCCATGAACAGTAAGGCCAATCTAACATGGCCAATTCACCTAACCTGCAAATCTTTGGGCTGTGGGAGGAATTTGAAGCACCTTGAAGAAATCCACGTGGGACAGGTGAGAATGTGCACAGGGAGACTGTTGGGCTCAAAGGTGGCGTCTGGTAATTGTTTGTGCCTTTTGTTCCGAGTGTTTATTTCGGTTGTTATGAACAGTGCTTTATGTAGTAATGGTTCTTTCTGTTTCTAAGAGTTCTCTGGGTGTGGGAGAAGTGAAGTTCGGATTTTACAAAAGGTGAGCAAGGCAAAGCTATTAGAATTGGCAGACAATCTGGAGTTGCGTTTGTGAGAAACGGAGAGATAATTACAGCAATAGCTTGGCATTTAAATCTTGGTAGAAACACCATCAGAGTCTTTGGAAATGGCTAGAATTCAATTGCAGATGAGACAGCTTGAACACAAAAAGGAATTGAAAGAAAAGGAGAGGAAGAAAGAAGACAGAAAAAGAAAGAAGAAAAGCAGAAAGCGAGAGAGTTTCAACTTCAAACGTTAGCAATTTGAGACGACAGTCAACTTAGCTGGGTGGAGATGAAGGTAGATGGTAGGCTGGATGAGCAGGATAGTGAGGATTAGCAACCCCATGGGAGCCAAAGGCCTAATTTATATCAGTTTCAATATACCAAGACATTGTCGACATTTGATGAGAAGGATGTATAATCCTTTTTAATTTTATTTGAGAAAGTGGCTACGTGAATGCAGTGGCCAGTGACTATGTGGATTTAGTTGATCCAAACAAAGCTGGTAGGTATAAGGAGCGGGTTATTTGCATCCCTATCGGAGGAGGTACCTGGGGAGTATGAGGAGCTGAAGAAAGTCATCTGAAGTGCATATGAGCTTGTGCCAGAAGCCTACTGATAGTGTTTCAGGAATCTAAAATAGCGTACCTGGTTAAATGTACATTGAGTTTGAAAGAATCAAACAAATTAATTTCGAAAAGTGGGTCAGGGTATTATAGCAGAGCAAATCTATGGCACTCTTAAAGAGATTCTTACTTGGGAGGAGTTCAATAGTTCACTTCCTGAAGTCGTGAGAAAGCCTGTGGAAGAGCAGAGAGTTAAAATGGCAAGATTAGAAGCTGAAATGGCTGATGATGATAAGTTGGTCCATAAATCAAAGTTTGGCTTCTGTGAGGGATTTAAAAGAATGTGCGAGATCTTCTTAAAACATATACCTGTGACGGTAAGTTTTACTGGCATAGGCCAGGAGTTGCAGGTAAAGGGGTTACAGCATTAGGGGTTTAGATAGGGGTTTAGATAGGGTCGACAGTGAAAATCTTTTTCCACGTATGGAGTCAGCTATTACAAGGGGGCATAGCTTTAAATTAAGGGGGGGGGGGGGGGTAGTTATAGGACAGATGTTAGGGGTAGGTTCTTTACTCAGCGAGTCGTGAGTTCATGGAATGCCCTGCCAGTAGCAGTGGTGGACTCTCCCTCATTATGGGCATTTAAGCGGGCATTGGATAGGCATATGGAGGATAGTGGGCTAGTGTAGGTTAGGTGGGCTTGGATCGGCGCAACATCGAGGGCCGAAGGGCCTGTACTGCGCTGTATTCTTCTATGTTCTATGTTCTATGTTCATTAAGAGGTACAGAGGCATGTAAATCTTTTAAGTTAAGACATGAGGAGACATGTAATTGAGAACGACTATTGGAGAGATGAAATTTGCTCCATTATGTAATGTGTGTTTGGAGTATCTGGTGAAACCATCAACAGAAATATTTCACAATTAGGAGGGAGGCCTTGAGCTTGGTGTTGCCGTTACAACATTTCAGCATTTAACTTGCCAACAACATGACAGAGCCAAATGTATATACTGATCATAACGTCTATAAGTTTGTGGAGAAATTTAGGGAGACACGGTTGCTCAGTGGTTAGCACGGCTGCCTCACAGCCCTCGGGTCCCAGGTTCTATTGTAGCCTTGGGCGACTGTGTGGAGTCTGCACATTCTGCCCGTGTCTGAGTGCGTTTCCTCCCTTAATTCGAATATGTGCAGGTTAGGTGCATTGGCCATGTGAAATTTTCCATAGTGTTAGGTCAATGATTAAGAGGGAAATGGGTTTGGGTGGGTTACTCTTCTGACGGTTGATGTAGACAGGTTGGGCCGAAGGGCCTGTTTCCACACTATAGGTAACCTAATCTCATCAAATACTTCCAGTCGGTTCCGATAGAGGTTGCTATTGTTAGCATTCAATTTGGAAGTTATACAGGTGACAGGACGAGAAACTCTGCTTGCTGCCAAGTTGTCGAGACATGGACGAAAAACGACAGAGGAGTTCTGTGGCCGGAGTAAACTGACTGAAATAGATTGGGGCTGTGAATGTTTGCATGCTTCGTGTCAATACAATATGTATGTATTGTAGTCTACTAATAGAGTAAGAATAGCTCTATGGAGCATACGAGACCCTTGTAAAATATTTTAAGAAAGTTCCTTCAACCCCAACCTTTCCTTATTTTAACCGTAGATATGAATTGTGAAGCAAAATATAATCTATTCAAACGCTTTAGTTAAAATACAATCAAAGAAAAGAACAATCAGTAGATTCGCCAAGTTTAAGTGCATTTAAGTTGTCATTGGACAGGCGTATGGATGTACATATAATAGTGTAGGTGGGATGGGCTTCAGATTAGTATGACAGGGCGGCGCAACATCGAGGACCGAAGGGCCTGCACTGCGCTGTAATGTTCTATGTTATGTTAATAAGGGGCTGAAATGAAGCTACCGTTGTATATTGATGGTTCATTTTATCAAAGGGAGAAGTTTGACGATACTGTCACTTTAAAAAGATTACTATTTCTTGGACTTTTTTGAAGATAGGTCTTAAAGGCAGAGATGCCGAACTGCCACCTGAAAACGGCTGAAGCAAATAACTGAGGAGGCCTTTAGGTTCTATTAAAACGGTGGGGACAGTGGAAGGGCAGCGGCCAGCTCTCCCAGACCAGGTTTACTCCGTTTGATTTTAGCTGCAGCATTCAGAAGATGCTCGGGGTGCCAGAAGGGTTGGAAGTTTCAATACACGATGCGGAGCTGCTATTCTCTTTGAGATCTGTTCTCATATTGTATCCTTCTGGATTGGAAAACTGCACGCAAGAATCTGTATTTGAGTTTACCTTTGTGCCAAGCAGTGTGTACAAGAAGGTACGGCATCTATTGTTTGTGTCTGTGTTCCAACATATAAGTTACTCCAAATTGTTCTTTTCTTTGATTGCATTTTAAATAAAGCGTTTGAGTAGATTACATTTTACTTCACACTTCATATCTGCGGTTAAAATAAGGAAATGTTGGGGTTGAAGGAACTTTCTTAAAATATTTTACAGAAGTCTAGTCTGATCCATAGCTCTCGTAGCTGAAGGGTTTATGACTGTCTCCTGTTATTGGAAAGTTAGTGGAGGTGTTGGGGATGGTTTGCTGGAGGTTGTGCTGTGAACTGACTTCGACATTCAGGGAGACCTGAGGATTTGGTGACCCAACTCTAGATTGAGAATGGGGACTTAGTTACAACATCTGGATCTGTCACATGAACAACAAATGGAGCAGAGGCTGCAGAGAGGGGAAGCTCGGAAACCATGGAGTGAGTGTGTCGGGGGAAAGGGATGTCCTCTATCACCCCGGGTTTTCCAAGACCAGTTTCCCAAGCTACAATTAACCCAGGAGCAGAGTGTGAGGAGATCCTGATTGAACAAGGAGCTGGTCACACAGCAGTGTTACCTCCTAAAGCATGACCTGCAGCTTCACATCAGAGGAAGGACGGTGCTGCCAGTGACTGGTAGGGTCACTGTTTCAATCCACTTCTATGATCTGGAACTTTCCAGGCAGGACTGGTGACATATCCGTCATTTCCCAGTATGACGACATCAATGTCACTATTCAAAGACAGAGGATATAAATGGTGGATGAGGTGAATACAATGTTTTCTCCCTCAGCAGGGAACTGCCGTGTGTATCCTTGTTTTCCAAGTAAAGCGGGATTCCCAATGATGTGCATGGCTCTGCGGGTCCCCACGTCATTGAGGAGATGGAAGGGACCTGAAGGACATCTCACTCCATTAATGTTACAGTGCGCCCATGCACAGGACATCATGTTGGTGAATACCCACTGTCCTGGCAGCAGCCGCAGCCTCTTCATTCAGAAGCAGTCAGACCATTCCTTCATCATCGGTCTCCATGTAGAAAGAAATGAATGTATCTTAAAGGCTGTCCCCTTGCTACACGTTTCAAAATATTGTCCCCACAACATCAAAATATCCGGTATGTACTGAGAGCAACTGGGACACTGGGAATGTCACGGAGCAAACCACCAGAGAGATGGAGCAAAACCTCCCATGTCTGAACTTCTCTGAGTGAACTCCCCAATACATAGTATTACTAAGCCCTGTACTCTTTCTCCATTTCAGTAACATACTCCCTTCCATTCTTCCGGTAAATGTAATGACAGGTCATATCATGTTATATTCCACCTGCCTCTCTTGATAATTTAGTGTCTTGCTTATCACAGAGTAATCATCAAACGTCGTTACAGTACATCTGTTCCATACTCCTGATCATTGATATAGATTACAAATAGTTGAGGATTCTGCACTGGTCACTGTGTGACTCCACTGGTGACGTTCTGTCTAACTGATTAAGACTGATTTAACCGGAGTGCCTGCTTCCTGTTTGATAACCAGTCATACCCCATTCCTGTGTAACACATTCGAAGGGCTGAATAAGAACAAGGAACATCAGTCAGTAATTCAGCAGCTCCAGCCTGCTCCACCACTGAATACAATCATAACTGATGTCAAGGCGGCCTCTGTTCCACTTTCCAGCCGATCTCCATCCTGAAACTCTGGTCTGCTGTTGTAGATTGCTGCAAATGAAAAAATATTCACTGCATATCTACAATGTCAATTACTTTTAGCAGTTCACAGACCTCCTTTCATTATAATAAACATGCGACTACAGACTTGAACTGCTCAATCTCTCTTCATAAGACAAATCTCTCATCTCTGGAATCAATCTCATCAACCTCTTCTGAAATGCATACTTCCGCAAGTCAGGGCACCTAAACTGTACTCCAGTTGCAGCCTCGCGAATGCCTTGCATAGCTACAGCAACATACCCTACCTTTCTACTCTATCCTTTTACAAATAAAACTGAAGCTACGCTTGCCTATCCCATTACTTGCTGCAGCTGCATGCAGTTTTGCTGTGAAATGCACGTGAACACATAACCCCTCTGCACCTGTGCACGTTGAAGTGTCTTTTCATTTAGATAATAATTTGCCTTTCTATTTCGCTGGCTAAATTGAATAATCTCATAGTTATCCACTTTAATTTTCATTTTCAAGTGTTAGACCATTCTCCCAACCTATCCACATTGATTTTTAAACCTGTTACATCTTCATTCAGAAATAATTTCCCACCGATGTTAGTGTCATCAGAAAAATTGGTTATAGTATTTTCTATCCTGTCAACCGAGTAAAGATATTGATGACAAATAGTTAAGGCATGAGTACTGAAATCTGTGGCACCCCAAAAGGTACATTTGTCAAAAGAAAATGCCACATTTATTCCATCTGACTGCATTTTGTTGGTTCACCAATCCTCCATCCAAGTTAATAAATTACTCCTAAACCAATGTTGTTTGCTCTTATTGCTTACTCTTTGGAGAAGCGACATATCCAATGACTTCTGGAAGACCAGATATATTCCATCTCCAGGATTCCCACTATCCACCTTGTTCGTGACATCTTTAAATAACTCAAGCAAACAACTCAAACACGATTTAGCTTCGGAAAACCATGTTGACTCTGATGGATTGTGCTTTAACTTTGCCAATGTCCTGAACAATGGATTCTAACAATATTCCTTAAATTACTATAGTTTATCGTTACACTTTAGTCCCTAACATATACAGTTATTATAAGTTCTTCCCTTTCGAAAACCTTTAAGTTTTTTTGAATTCCTGTTTAATGGACACAAGGCTTTAAGAGATCAACTCCAATTGCTGAGTAAGAGCCATGTGTGGCTGAATGGACTCTTCATCCTGCTGGTGTACAAAATCGATGGGCTGACGTTCTTTCTGGTGTTCTCATGTTGTCGTCTCCAAGGCCAGTATGACCTCGTCCTGTTGATGCGTTAGAGGGTTGGGGGATTATGGAATCTTCCTGTTGCTGTGTCTGTTGCTTGTGAGATTTTCTGCAGATCTCCCGTTATGTTGGTAGAGTAGAGAAGGACAATGAATTTTCAACAAGGCTGTGTATTCCCCCAGACAGCTGAGATTGCTCCAACCTGGGTGGGAACTTTGCAGCAATGTGGTGAAGCGTTGCTGCTGCTGCAAAGGATCTTAGTGAGATCACATCTGCAGTAGTGTGAACAGATTTAAATAACAGGCTGGAGAAACTCAACAGTCTCCTCATGCATCCCTGAGATAGGACCGATGGAGTGATTGGTCTTCTCCTGTTCCCTTACAACTGACACGTGTCTGAATTACTTCCGCCTTTCTCATAAAAATGTCTCAGATAGATTGCATCCTTATCCAATTCAGGCTCAGTGGGGCTGAAGGGCGTCCTGTTAACCCAGTGTAACAATCGCGAGTCGCTGTGTGGCCTCTTCCAGCTCCTGTGTAACAGAATTGACAGGCCTGAATGGACTGATCTTGTTGCTGTGTAATAGGATACTAGTCCGTTATGGTCTGCTCTGGGTCCAGTGTTATAGGCTTGAGGGGCTGATTGGCCTCCTCCTGTAACTGCATATCAGACTCCAAGGGATGAATAGCCTTCTCCTGTTCTGGTGTAACAGTGTTGAAGGCCTGAATATCCTTCTGTTCTCTCTGCGTAACAGGCTGGAGAATGGCATGGATTTCTCCATTGTGTGTGTATTTGGCTTCTGTTGCTGACTCCTTCTGGTCATCTATGTTGAAATAAGATCATCTTTCATTCTTGCAAAATCCAATATATATTGGATCAACCTGACCAACTTTTCATTACAAACTAACAGCTTCATGACACAAATCAGTTGAGGAAAGAAACTCTGAGCTGCTTGTAATGTAACAATATATTTTCCTCACTGAGGAGATTAAATCTCTACACACTACTGCAGATGTGATCTCACTAAGATACTTTGCTGCAGCAGCAACGCTTCACCAGACTGCTGTAAGGTCCCCACCCAGGTTAGAGCAGTCTCAGCTGTCTGGGGGAGAATACAGCATTGTTGAAAGTTCATTGTCCTTCTCTACTCTACCAACATAATGGGAGATCTGGAGAGAATCTCACAATAAATCCTGAGAAGAGCATAAATGATGTGGCGAGATGATCTCTACCATTAATCTCCCCAGAACCCACTTCACTGAGATTTCACTGAATCATATAAGGTGGAGCTCAGAAGCCGCAATGAGAAGCAAACATTGATGGGGTTATCTATCAAAGTGAAAGCTGCAATACAAATGTTGGGCATGTTATAAAACAGGATACGAAATATACACGTTTGTGAGAACTACAGCAATAATGCACTGTTTAAATTATATCTAAACTGTGTTAACACAACTGAATGCTAATGCTGGGAAAAATGGATTTCATGAGCATGCGTGAAGTGGCTTGCATTGACATTATTTCGAGCACCGAGCTCGAGATCAGGTTATTTAGGAATTGGTCTTGGATGATCAGAAGAGCTAATTGAAAACTTTGCTGCAAAGGACTTTTTCGGAACAGTGACCTCAACTTTTTATTTGAGATTAGATTCGGACCAAAACGTCCACATCAACCCTCCAAAGAGTAACCCACCCAGACCGGTTTCCCTCTGATTAATGCACCTACCACAATGGGTAGTTTAATATGGCCAACTCACTTGACTTGCATATCTTGTGGGAGGAAACCAGAGCACCCGGAGGGAACCCATGCAGACACGGGGAGAATGTGCAAACTACACACAGACAATTGTTCAGGCTAGAATCAAATAGTGGTCCCTGTTGTTGTGAGGCAGCAGTGCTCGACAATGAACCATGGTGCTGCCTCTACTGGTTATCTGATGTTTGAATACTTAACAGTTTTTGCTTTATTTGAAGTAACCGTTATGAATCTGAGTCATGCGAGCCATGAAGGTGTGAGGAGAAAGGGGAGACTGCACATACTGGAGATACGAGTCAAAGAGTGTGGTGCTGGAAAAGTACAGCCGGTCAGCCAGCATATTAGAAGCATGAGAATCGACGTTTCTGGCATAGCCCATCATCAGGAATGAGGCTTGTGGGCCAAGGGGGCTGAGAGAAAAATGTGAAGGGGTGTGGCGGGCGGACGTAGCCTGGAATGTGATAGGTAAATGAAGGAGTGGTTGAAAGTGATAGGTGATGAAGGGAGACAGAACGCCTCATCCATTCAACCCGATGTGGTCTCCTCAACATTGCCGAGACAGGACGTCAACTTGTGGATCATTTCAGAGACCATCTCTGGAACAGCCACACTGACCAACTTCACCACTTTGTAGCTGAACACGTTAACTCCCTCTCGCACTCCACCAAGGACATGCATATCCTGGGCCTCCTCCTTCGCCAAACCCTAAACCACCTGAAGCATGGAGGAAGACGGCCTCATCGTCCGCCATGGAACCCTCCAACAATAGGGGATCAATATGGATTTCACCAGTTTCCCCATATCCCCATCTCCCAGCTTATCCCAGTCCAAACTTCCAACTCGGCACTGCCCTCTTGAATACTCCTATATGTCCATCTTGCTTCCCACCTATCCACTCCACCCTCCTCTCTGACCTATCACTTGCAACCCCCCTCATCTATCTATTAGATCAAAGGAGGCAGCTTAGAAAAATGCCAAGTGTTGTAGTAAGCCAGTGGATTCAGAGAAATGTAGCACCCAGCAAAGGAGGACCAAGAAACTGAGAAAAAAATGAAAAAGAGAAAAAGCATGCCAACAAAAACAAAACAACATAAAAACTGCTATGAAGCTTCTATCAAAGTATAAAAAAAAAATGAAAACAAGATCAAATGTGGAACAGTGAGTGTGCGGACAGGATAATTTATTGTAGAGAACAGAGATATTACAAGGAAAATAAACAGTTATTTGTGTCTGTCTTCATGGAAGAACATCCAAAAATTCTCCAGAAATACGAATTGATCATGGGACTTGTGTAAGTAAAGTCTAAGATCATTCATATCTGTGATGAGGTAGTACTTGAAAAGACAGCTGAATTGAGTGTTGATACATCTGACAGACCAGATTTACTTCATACAAAAATTTCAGTGGAAGCAGCAATAGTCATATTGGTTACATTACGGATGTTCACGTTATTTTCGACACATTTCCGAAAGGCAGGTAGCCAATCGGGATAAGGGACAGTTATAAATATTATCCGCCAGTATAAGAAAGGATGAAGATGGACAGTGGTGAACTATAGACCAATTATCTTGTCATCCGCAGTCAGGTGTCTGTTGGACTCAATTACATAGAAAATGCTACTAGATATAGAGAAGGTAATGGCAAAACTGGGCGTATGATAACACATCGATAAAAGGAAAACCATAAGTGGCAAACGTTTATTTGGAATAGTTTAAAGATGATTCTTGTAGACATCAGCAATGAGGAACCAATGGATAACGTATAGTTGGATATTTTGTAGGACTTTTTTAACAACTCTTACACTAATATCATAAGAATAGTTATAGCAAAAGGCATTGGAAAGAACATATGCAAATGGAAAGTAAAAACTAGGTTTACATTCATGTGAATATAATTGGAATATAGAAGATGTCGTGCACCCGTTGCATAGCGTGTTGCTGAGACAAAACTGAGAGTAATGTGTACTGCTGTGGAGTCTCCATCTAAGAAAGAATATATTGAGTACAGAGGAACTGCAAAAGTCATTGTCCAGATTAATCCCTAAGATGGCACTATTGTCTGATTGGGAAACTCAGCCTGTGATCTCGAATTTCAAATAATGAGAGGTGATCGTAATGAATCTTAGAAACTTAGAAACATAGAAGGGGCTGAATAACAGAGGGACATGGAAAAGTGCACGCAGGCGCGATTTGGGAGAATCCCATGATATTCTACACGGACAAGTAGAACAGGATAATCATTAAACAGTTAGTGTCTATCAGAAACCAAGGGGGCAATCTGTGTGTGAAGCTGGAGAACATTGAGAGATTGTGACATGAGAGCTTCATATCTGTTTTACTTGAGAGAAGGAGGAGGCAGCTACAGAATTCGAGAAGATGGATGGGGAAGCTCTTGAGCAGATTGATGTAAAATGCGAGCAGGAATTTGAGGCATTGGCTGGTAGAAAATTGGACTGATTGCCAGGTCTGAATATCACAGGCTGCTGTTGGAGACAAAGGAGGAAAGACCTTGACTGAAGATTTTAATGAGAATCTGACCATAGGGGAGGTGCCAGAGGACTGGAGAACAGTTAATATGATTCCACTTCACAGTAAGGGTGGGAGAGATAGACCAGGGAACAATAGACGAGTGAGTATTAGATCACTGTTACGGAAACTACTGGATAAATTAGGGAAGGAGAAAATTGGACTCCAATCAGAGTCGCAAGGTTTGATCAGGGATAATCATCATGACTTCATCAGTGGGAAGTCACAACTGACGAATTTGAATTAGGTTTGAGGAGGTCGCTTATTTAGATTTGCACCAAGGACATTGACAAAGCTCCACATGGGAAAGTGAAGAATAAAGTAAAATCTCATGGAATCAAGGATAACTTGACAAGTTGCAACGAAAATTGTCTTAATGGCAGGAGATGGAGGATTGTGGGAGAAGGCTGTACGTGTGAGTGGAGACCAATGTCCCCTGTTGTACCACAGATATCAGTGCTGCGTCCCTTATTATTTGTGGTATTCATAAATGGTGCAGATGTGAATGGAGGAGGGTGGGTGGAGGGGATGGGGTTTGTGATATGTAAGTTTGTGTTTGCCTAGTTGGTTGACATTGAGGAGGAAGGTCTTATGTTACAGAAAGATACAGATAGATTGGTCAGGTGAGCAGATCAATTGCAGGTGGAATGTAACCCTGATAAGTATGAGGTGTTGCACTTCGGAAGAATGAAGCAGACAGGGGAGTACTCAACGAATGACAGCACACTAGGAAGCTCAGAGATTGCTTCTCCACACATCCGTGAATGTGACAGAATAGGGTAATACATTAGTTAAGAAGTGGACCTTGAGTGTAGCATTTATTAGTTGGGGCGAAGTTATAAGAGCTGTACAGGGCTTTGGTTCGGCCAATGTAAAGTACTCTCCGTAATTCTGGGAGCCACATGACAGGAAGGACGTGATTGTACTGGAGAGGTTGCAAAGGAGATTCACCAGGATGTTCCCTGGGGTGAAGCATATCAGCTATGGAGAGAGGCTGGATAAGCTCGGGTTGTTTCCTTTGGAGCAGAGAAGGCTGAGGTGGATGTGATTCAGAAGGATAAGATTAAGAGGAGCATGGAGAGGGGAGATGTACAGCAGCTGTTCGTTTTAGTCAGAGTGTCAAGACCAAGGTAGCACACTTTAAAGTGAAGGGTTTGATGTTTAGAGAGTATTTGATGATAGTTGATTTTCACCCAGAGGGTGTTGGGGCCTGGGATGTAATTCCTGAGAAGAGAATTATCACGGTTAAGCTCACAACCGTTAAAAAGTACTTGGAAGAGCAATTGGAAGCGTCATAACATTCCCGGCTATGGGCCTGGTGTAGGAAAGTGGGACTAATATAGATCGTGCTGTATTTCTGTTGGCACAGAGTCTATGCTCCTGTGAGTGCATGGTGTGGATGGTCAATCATTGAGCAGCTTAAGGCAGGAATTGGTGGGTTTCTGAAGAGTATTTTCACAAGGGTTATAAGAGTGAACTGTAATAGCTTGTCTAATTATGTCAATATGAGAAATATGAGAAAACACACGCAGCTTCCTTACAGTTTGAGAACAGAGAATGGGGAACACGGAAATGACAGAACTATGAAGCCACTACTTCAGTTTTGACATCACAGAACTTTCTAATAATACTTGGAAAACCAAGTCTGGTGTGAGACAATGATAGAGTGCATGGAACATAAAACTTAGTAAGTAAATGGTTGAGGAGAAATTATTGGGAATGGAAGTAATGTTCATAAACAATACTAAAATAGATTTATGAAATGGGAATTATGTTTGAGAAATAGACTGAGAGACAAATGAATGAGAAGCAATGGATGTAAAACATTTGGATTTTTAGAAAAAAATTGGTAAAGCTCCAAGCCCAGTTGCAAAATCAAATCTTAGTGGATTGGGGCGAATATATGGCCATGTTTCTAGAATGGGACTGCTGGTAGGAAACAGTGAATAGAAATAAACAGACTCATGCAACAGCCTGACCTTGTCTGTAAGGTCTGATTCTGTGAGTATGACTATGTCCCAGACACACCATCACCTTCCCCGGATATCTCATGTCTCATCAGCAGGACGGACACAGCAGATGTGGCGGCACATTGGGATATAGTTGGAAGGGAATTGCTCTGGGAGTCCTCAACAGTGACTCAGAATCCCATGAAGTCTCATGGCGTTAGTTTGCACATGGGAAATGAAACCTCCTGATGATTACCATGTACCAGTCTCTCAACTGATGAATCAGTACTCCTCCAGGCTGAACAACACTTAGAGGAATCACTGAGGGTAGCAAGGACGCAAGATGTACTCTGGGTGAAGGATTTCAATGTCCATCTCCAAGAGTAGCTCAGCTGCAGGATTACTGATCGAGCTGGTCGGGTTCTAAAGGATATAACTGCTAGACTGGGTCTGCGGCAGATGGCGAAGGAACCAACAAGAGGGAAAAACCATACTTAACCTCATCATTAATAATCTGCCAGTTGCAGAAGTATCGGCCCATGACAGTATCGGTAAGAGTGACCACTGCATAGTGATTCTGGAAACAATGTCACACCTGCACATTAAGAATACCCTCCACTATTTTGGGTGGTGCTATCACGGTGCTAAATAGGACAGACGTCCAACAGATCTAGCAGCTCAAGTCTGGGTGTCCATAAGGTGTTGTGGGTCATCGATAGGAGCAGAATTGTACTTCCACACAATCTCATGGCCTGGCATATCCCACTCGCAACAATTGCCATCAAGCCAGAGGATCAATCTTGGTTCAATGGAGTGTGCAGGAGGGCAGGAGCAGCACCACGTATACCTGAAAATGAGGTGCCAGCTTGGTGAAGCCACCAAACAGGACTACTTGTGCGCCAAACAGCATAAGCAGTGAGTGATATACTGAGCTAAGTGATCCCACAAGCAAAGGGTCAGACCTAAGCTCTGCAGTCCTTCCACTCTAGTCGAGAAACGGTGGGGAAAATTAAACAATTCACTGGAGGAACAGATACTTCAACTATCCCCATCCTTAACGAAGGAAACGTCCAGCACTTCAGTGTGTAAGATAAGGCTGATGCATTCGCAACAATCTTCAGTCAGAAGTGCTGAGTGGATGATCCATCTCAGCCCCCTCCAGAGGTCCGCAGGGATTCACTTACCAGCCATCAACCAATTCAATTCCGTCCACGTGATATCCAGAAACAGTTGGAGATACTGGATACTCCAAAGGGGACACATGCTGACAACATTCTGGCAATAGTACTGAAAACCTGTGCTCCAGAACTTGTCACTGCCCGAGCCAAGCTGTTTCAATACAGTTACAACAACGACAATTCCCCGATTACATGGAAAATTACCAAGTATCTCCTATACATAAAAAGCAGAACACATGCAATCCAGCATCAGTCTACTCTCGATCATCAGTAAAGTGATGATAGGTATCAGTGCTTTCAAGCAGCACCTGCTCAGCAATAACCTGGTCAATGACGCTCAGTTTGGGCTCCACCAGGGTCACTCAGCTCCTGACCTCATTACCTTGGTTCAAACATGGACAGAATAGCTGAATTCCAGAGGTGGGGTGAGAGTGACAGCCCTTTAAATCAAGGCTGCCTTCGACCAAGTGTCGTATCAAGGGGCCTTCGCAACACTGGAATCAATGGGTATCAGGGGCAAACTCCCCGCTGGTTAGAATCATACCTGACACGTAGGAAGATGGTCATGATTGATAAAGGTCAGGCAACTCAGCTCCAGGACAAGTCTGTAGGAATCCCTCGGGCAGTGTCCTAGGTCCAGACAACTTCAGAGCTGCTTCATTAATGACCTTCCCTCTATTATAATGTTAGAAATGGGGATGTTAGCCAATGATTGGACAATGTTCAGCAACATTTGTGGCTCCTCAGATACTGAAGGAATCCACGTCCAAATGCGACAAGATCTGGGCAGTATCCAGGCTGACAAGTGGCAAGTAATGTTCTTGCAACACAAAGCCAGACCGTGACCATCACAAGTAAATTACAATCGAAACACTGTCCCTTGGCATTCAATTGTGGTACCATCACTGAATCCCCCAGTATCAAAATCCTGGGGGGTAAGCATTGCACAGAAACTCACTGGACTCGCCACATATACAGGGTAACGACAACAGCAGGTCAGATACTAGGAATAATGCGGCCAATAACTCACCTCCTGACTTCCAAAAGCCTGTCCATTATCCACAATGCATAGGTCAGAAGTGTGATTGAATACTCCCCATTTGCCTAGATGAGTGCAGCACCAACAACACTGAAGAAGCTTGGTACCATCCAGGACAAAGCAGCCAGTTTGACTGTCACTTCATCCACAATGTTGCACAATCAACGCTCAGCAGCAGCAGTGTGCACTATCGACAAGCTGCACTGAAAAGAGGCACCAAAGATTCTCAGACACCATCTTCCCAACTCACGACTGCAGCGGTTCAACAAGGCAGCTCAGCACTACCTTCTCAATGGCAACTAGGGGCAGGCAATAAATGCTGGTGATACCCAGATCCATCAAATATATAAATTGAAAAAAAGTCTTTTTTTTTAACAGAGGATGGCTGCTGAGGTATCGCAGGGAGTGGTGCTTGGGCCCCAGCTGTTCACAATACCAATTAAACATTCCCGTTGAGGGAGCTAAATACAATATATCCCAGCCTGCTGACAGTGCTGAAGGATGTGGGATTGTAAATGGGTGAGGAGGTTGTAAAAAGTCTCCAAGGTGACTGACACAAGTGGGGTGAATGGGCACATATGTGGCAGATGGAGAGCAAACTAAGTAAAGGTGAAGCTGTATCCTTTGGTGGGAACAATAGTTTGGCAGCTTACCAATTGAAAAGGAATATGTTGAAACATATTGATCGACAAAGGGAATTGTGCTCCCTTTTGTTATTTCCTTCTGTGCAGCCTCCGAGGTCCATGCAGGGCAGGGAGTTCTGAATCCAGCAGTCAATCGGGAAATGGTATTAGCACGCTGAGCATTATACACAGACCCTCTATGTGGGTAGCTGTAAACTTGAAAAGGATCCGGTCTTCCTGTACACCAGTCACTGAAAGTAATATTGCAGGAAAATAAAGCAGGTCAGAAGATAAATAGTGTGTTGACCTTCATTTCAAGCGGATTTGAGTCCAGGAGTAAGGCTGTCTTACTGCAGCTGTACAGGGCCTTGGTGAGACCCCATCTCGAACATGGTGCAATATCGTATACTGCTTTGATCTCCTTACCTAATAAAGGACAAACCTGACATTCAGGGAGAGCAGCGAAGGATAACCAGACTGATCTCTGGGATGACAGGCTTGCTGTGGGAGCAGAGTTTGGGGTGACTGGGCTTTTATTCCATGGGGTTTTGGAAAATATGTGGAGATCTCAGTGAAATATCTAAAACTCTGACAGGGTGAGACAGATTGGAAGCAGGGATGATAATTCCCCTGGCTGGGACGCCTAAAACAAGGGGCCACAGTATTAGTACAGGCAGGTCACACTGCATTGAGATTAGAATAAATGTCTGCAGAGACTCGGGAACCTTGGGAATTCTCTCCCACATAAGGCTGTGGAAGCAAAGGCACTGAAAACAAAATGAGGATTTCTAGCTACTAAAAGAATGAAAAGGGCAGGAGAATGCTGTGAAGCCATAGGATCATCCATCATTATAATGGCTGGGTTAGAAATCTCTATGGACCGAAGAAACTACAGAAGTGCCTATTTTATATTTTTCCAAATGTTCATCACATTAAGGAATGTGTACATTGTGTGGGATAAGTGCATTGAGGAGATTTTCTCCATGACCGAGAATGTGGGAGGGCTCAATGTGTTGTATGACTACTCCTTTCCCGATGTTTCAGTGCAGTCTGGAGGAAACTCTGCAAATATTGTCACAAGCTCTCAGATGTTAGGAAGGAGGTCTCTGCAGGGTCAACAGAACCGTGTTTCCCGTTCCCTTTTCCGATACCAAGGCTGTAGTTGGGTGTTCTGATCGGTTTTATCCTTTAAAACCTCAGTGCAGTTTGATACAATTGAATGCCTTGCTTGGCTGTTTCAGAGACCATTGAAGAATTTATCACATGTCTGTGCGTCTGGAGTTACTTTTCGGCCAGACCTGGAAAGCACGGGAGATTTACTTCCTGAAAGTCAATTGAGGAAGGCAATAGATGTTTACAAGCGCCACTGACTTCAAGTTCACTATTACAAACAGCAGATTTTACATCTTGATATTTTATTAATTGTTTTTAACTTCCACCAGCTACCAGTGCAGTAGCCTGGTCTGGATTGGTAATCCAGTGATATTTCCACAACAGCACCATCTCCACATGGGGATCTATCTGAAACCACGCTAAGCAGGTTATTTCTTTGCTGCTTGACAGCTCTGTCAAAAAGAACTCCCACCAATTTGACTGTCGTCATGGGACTGAGGGGGTGGTAATTGGTGAGATTGTAATTATTCGCTTCTTAGTGGACTGGACATTGCTGAGTAATTTTCCACATTGCCAGGAAGATGTCAGATTTGAAACTGGAATGAAACACTTTCCCCAGGACACGGCTTGTTGTGCAGCACAAGTCTTCAGCCCTATTACAGGAATGGTGTCGGTACCATTGCCTTTGTCGTATTTACTGTGTTCAGCTTTTTCTTCATGCCACGAGCAGCCAATCGAATTGGTTGAAGTCTGGCATCGGTGATTCTGTGGGGATCATGAGAAGGGTGTGGTGGGTCATAGACTCAGCGCTTCTGGCTGAGGATGGTGGAGATACTCCACATTTGTCTTTTAAAATGATGTACAAAGCTGTTCTGTTATTTAAGATGCCAATATTTGGCGAACCCTTCTTCCAGTGAATTTCTTAATCATCCATTACTATTTATGACTCAATCTGACAGGGCTACAGAGTTTTGATGTGATCTATTGGTGGGAGGATCATTTGGCCCTCTTGATCAGATGTTAGTTCTGCTTTTTAGAATATAACCATTCAAGTGTGGTTGCTTTAATGGGTTAACATCAGGTTCAGGTACACATGGTTCCGAACCTGTCATATTCACCCACACTGTCACTGAAACATATATCAGCTTCATGGAAATGGCAGACTGAGGGATTATCTCGGGCATTAATTACAGATTGTGGTTGTATGTAATTCAGCGTCTTCTGCTGCTATAGTCTGCAGCACCACATGAATGTCCTGTTTTTAGCTTCAAAACCTGCAATGCAATTCTGTTGCCGGCTCCGAATTCACACCGAGACCCATTCACCCATCAGCCCTGTACCCAGTGACCTACTCTGGTTTCTGATGCGGTAACACTTCCATTTTAATGTTCTCATTCTGCTGAGGGTCTCTCCATGGTGTCACAGCTCCAATTCGTCACACCTCTCAAAAACCCTTAAACCAATTCATCTGAATCTTTTTTCTTTCCAGTTGTGCCATCCTCTGTGCTTGAAGTGAATGCGTTTCCCTCTGTTCCTCTCCCTGAAAATATCTAAGAGTTCTGTAGTGTCAGTGATGCCAGCCTTATGTAGTTTCAGAGCCAATGCATTTGTGCAGCTTGCGTTATCATTAATTTCCCGTTGTGTGGTGCTCTGTGTTGGACAGGGCGTTTGAGCAGCTTTGATACACGCCTGCGGAACTTATTCACAAACAGAAATTGCTGAAGAAACTAAGCAGGCCTGGCAGCAACTCTGGAATCAATGCAGATTTTTTTGTTACGTTCAGTGACCCGTCAAAGTTTCTAGTTTCTTCATCAACTTTTGTTTTTGTGTCAGATTTCCATTATCTATTGTTCTTCTTTTATTAAAAATTTGAAGTGCCTATTCGTTTCGGGAGAAACTCAGCATGTCTGGCAGCATCTGCGAAGACAGAGAAACAGAGTTAACCTTATCAGTCAAGGGTGCCATTTATTCACAACTATAAGGATTTGAAATGAGCTTTTCTATCCCCTGCAGAGGTGAATGTTGAGGTGACGGAAAACAAAGGATGTGGAGATGCAGTGCAAAATGATAAGTGTGCTTTTAATGGCAGTGCAAGAGAAATAGATATAAAATAGTTGTAAATTAATGTGCGAATGGGAGAAATGGGTTCTCTCTATTGAGTGCAATAAAACAAGACACGGTCACAGGAAGACTTGAAGGAAGAATGTATGCAAATTTTTTAACAGTCATAATAGGGTTGGGTTGTGAAATTATGGAATTGAATATTAACACCTATAGGCTTTAACGCACCAAAGTGTAAAGTGACGTGTTACTCGCTCTTAGATTGTCCTTCCTTCGAACATTGCAGCAGTCCAGAACGAAAAATTAAGATGCCAGCAAAGTAGATTACTGGAATGGGAAGCAATGAGAAGGTCAGGGTTATTCCTACAGGCAGAGTAAGAATGTTTCTCAGTGCAATCTCTGTTTGGTCTTTCCAATGTAAGGGAGACACCATTGTGAGCAGCAATGATAGGAGACTGGATTTAAAGAGCACAAGAGAAATGCTGCTTCATCTGGAAGGTATATGTTGGGTTGCTCAAGAATGAGAAATCAGTCAGCCATCTTTCCACATACCTGGCGAAATAGACTACATCACTGGGACTCCAGCAGCAACAGCTTTATTCGTGCTTTTTTGACAGTGTTTTTTTCTGTCTGTTTAGTCACAAGCTATTCCTCACATCTTAACAACAGGGTCTAGATAAAAGTCTGTTTGTCACATATGCTCCAGTCTGGAATTGTTGGGTTTACTTTAATGCAGCCTGAATGAGTGTGACCAGCTCTCACAGATTATAATTTCTAAGTTTAATAGGGGATCAATATGGATTTCACCAGTTTCCCCATATCCCCATCTCCCAGCTTATCCCAGTCCAAACTTCCAACTCGGCACTGCCCTCTTGAATACTCCTATATGTCCATCTTGCTTCCCACCTATCCACTCCACCCTCCTCTCTGACCTATCACTTGCAACCCCCCTCATCTATCTATTAGATCAAAGGAGGCAGCTTAGAAAAATGCCAAGTGTTGTAGGAAGCCAGTGGATTCAGAGAAATGTAGCACCCAGCAAAGGAGGACCAAGAAACTGAGAAAAAAATGAAAAAGAGAAAAAGCATGCCAACAAAAACAAAACAACATAAAAACTGCTATGAAGCTTCTATCAAAGTATAAAACAAAAATGAAAACAAGATCAAATGTGGAACAGTGAGTGTGCGGACAGGATAATTTATTGTAGAGAACAGAGATATTACAAGGAAAATAAACAGTTATTTGTGTCTGTCTTCATGGAAGAATATCCAAAAATTCTCCCAGAAATACGAATTGATCATGGGACTTGTGTAAGTAAAGTCTAAGATCATTCATATCTGTGATGAGGTAGTACTTGAAAAGACAGCTGAATTGAGTGTTGATACATCTGACAGACCAGATTTACTTCATACAAAAATTTCAGTGGAAGCAGCAATAGTCATATTGGTTACATTACGGATGTTCACGTTATTTTCGACACATTTCCGAAAGGCAGGTAGCCAATCGGGATAAGGGACAGTTATAAATATTATCCGCCAGTATAAGAAAGGATGAAGATGGACAGTGGTGAACTATAGACCAATTATCTTGTCATCCGCAGTCAGGTGTCTGTTGGACTCAATTACATAGAAAATGCTACTAGATATAGAGAAGGTAATGGCAAAACTGGGGAGTATGATAACACATCGATAAAAGGAAAACCATAAGCGGCAAACGTTTATTTGAAATAGTTTAAAGATGATTCTTGTAGACATCAGCAATGAGGAAACAATGGATAACGTATAGTTGGATATTTTGTCGGACTTTTTTTAACAACTCTTACACTAATATCATAAGAATAGTTAAAGCAAAAGGCATTGGAAAGAACATATGCAAATGGAAAAGTAAAAACTAGGTTTACATTCATGTGAATATAATTGGAATATAGAAGATGTCGTGCACCCGTTGCATAGCGTGTTGCTGAGACAAAACTGAGAGTAATGTGTACTGCTGTGGAGTCTCCATCTAAGAAAGAATATACTGAGTACAGAGGAACTGCAAAAGTCATTGTCCAGATTAATCCCTAAGATGGCACTATTGTCTGATTGGGAAACTCAGCCTGTGATCTCGAATTTCAAATAATGAGAGGTGATCGTAATGAATCTTAGAAACTTAGAAACATAGAAGTGGCTGAATAACAGAGGGACATGGAAAAGTGCACGCAGGCGCGATTTGGGAGAATCCCATGATATTCTACACGGACAAGTAGAACAGGATAATCAGTAAACAGTTAGTGTCTATCAGAAACCAAGGGGTCAATCTGTGTGTGAAGCTGGAGAACATTGAGAGGTTGTGACATGAGAGCTTCATATCTGTTTTACTTGAGAGAAGGAGGAGGCAGCTACAGAATTCGAGAAGATGGATGGGGAAGCTCTTGAGCAGATTGATGTAAAATGCGAGCAGGGATTTGAGGCATTGGCTGGTAGAAAATTGGACTGATTGCCAGGTCTGAATATCACAGGCTGCTGTTGGAGACAAAGGAGGAAAGACCTTGACTGAAGATTTTAATGAGAATCTGACCATAGGGGAGGTGCCAGAGGACTGGAGAACAGCTAATATGATTCAACTTCACAGTAAGGGTGGGAGAGATAGACCAGGGAACAATAGACGAGCGAGTATTAGATCACTGTTACGGAAACTACTGGATAAATTAGGGAAGGAGAAAATTGGACTCCAATCAGAGTCGCAAGGTTTGATCAGGGATAATCATCATGACTTCATCAGAGGGAAGTCACAACTGACGAATTTGAATTAGGTTTGAGGAGGTCGCTTATTTAGATTTGCACCAAGGACATTGACAAAGCTCCACATGGGAAAGTGAAGAATAAAGTAAAATCTCATGGAATCAAGGATAATTTGACAAGTTGCAACGAAAATTGTCTTAATGGCAGGAGATGGAGGATTGTGGGAGAAGGTTGTACGTGTGAGTGGAGACCAGTGTCCCCTGTTGTACCACAGATATCAGTGCTGCGTCCCTTATTATTTGTGGTATTCATAAATGGTGCAGATGTGAATGGAGGAGGGTGGGTGGAGGGGATGGGGGTTGTGATATGTAAGTTTGTGTTTGCCTAGTTGGTTGACATTGAGGAGGAAGGTCTTATGTTACAGAAAGATACAGATAGATTGGTCAGGTGAGCAGATCAATTGCAGGTGGAATGTAACCCTGATAAGTATGAGGTGTTGCACTTCGGAAGAATGAAGCAAACAGGGGAGTACTCAATGAATGACAGCACACTAGGAAGCTCAGAGATTGCTTCTCCACACATCCGTGAATGTGACAGAATAGGGTAATACATTAGTTAAGAAGTGGACCTTGAGTGTAGCATTTATTAGTTGGGGCGTAGTTATAAGAGCTGTACAGGGCTTTGGTTCGGCCAATGTAAAGTACTCTCCGTAATTCTGGGAGCCACATTACAGGAAGGACGTGATTGGACTGGAGAGGTTGCAAAGGAGATTCACCACGATGTTCCCTGGGGTGAAGGATATCAGCTATGGAGAGAGGCTGGATAAGCTCGGGTTGTTTCCTTTGGAGCAGAGAAGGCTGAGGAGGATGTGATTCAGAAGGATAAGATTAAGAGGAGCATGGAGAGGGGAGATGTACAGCAGCTGTTCGTTTTAGTCAGAGGGTCAAGACCAAGGTAGCACACTTTAAAGTGAAGGGTTTGGTGTTTAGAGAGTATTTGATGATAGTTGATTTTCACCCAGAGGGTGTTGGGGCCTGGGATGTACTTCCTGAGAAGAGAATTATCACGGTTAAGCTCACAACCGTTAAAAAGTACTTGGAAGAGCAATTGGAAGCGTCATAACATTCCCGGCTATGGGCCTGGTGTAGGAAAGTGGGACTAATATAGATCGTGCTGTATTTCTGTTGGCACAGAGTCTATGCTCCTGTGAGTGCATGGTGTGGATGGTCAATCATTGAGCAGCTTAAGGCAGGAATTGGTGGGTGTCTGAAGAGTATTTTCACAAGGGTTATAAGAGTGAACTGTAATAGCTTGTCTAATTATGTCAATATGAGAAATATGAGAAAACACACGCAGCTTCCTTACAGTTTGAGACCAGAGAACAGAGAATGGGGAACACGGAAATGACAGAACTATGAAGCCACTACTTCAGTTTTGACATCACAGAACTTTCTAATAATACTTGGAAAACCAAGTCTGGTGTGAGACAATGATAGAGTGCATGGAACATAAAACTTAGTAAGTAAATGGTTGAGGAGAAATTATTGGGAATGGAAGTAATGTTCATAAACAATACTAAAATAGATTTATGAAATGGGAATTATGTTTGAGAAACAGACTGAGAGACAAATGAATGAGAAGCAATGGATGTAAAACATTTGGATTTTTAGAAAAAAATTGGTAAAGCTCCAAGCCCAGTTGCAAAATCAAATCGTAGTGGATTGGGGCGAATATATGGCCATGTTTCTAGAATGGGACAGCTGGTAGGAAACAGTGAATAGAAATAAACAGACTCATGCAACAGCCTGACCTTGTCTGTAAGGTCTGATTCTGTGAGTATGACTATGTCCCAGACACACCATCACCTTCCCCGGATATCTCATGTCTCATCAGCAGGACGGACACAGCAGATGTGGCGGCACATTGGGATATAGTTGGAAGGGAATTGCTCTGGGAGTCCTCAACAGTGACTCAGAATCCCATGAAGTCTCATGGCGTTAGTTTGCACATGGGAAATGAAACCTCCTGATGATTACCATGTACCAGTCTCTCAACTGATGAATCAGTACTCCTCCAGGCTGAACAACACTTAGAGGAATCAATGAGGGTAGCAAGGACGCAAGATGTACTCTGGGTGAAGGATTTCAATGTCCATCTCCAAGAGTAGCTCAGCTGCAGGATTACTGATCGAGCTGGTCGGGTTCTAAAGGATATAACTGCTAGACTGGGTCTGCGGCAGATGGCAAAGGAACCAACAAGAGGGAAAAACCATACTTGACCTCATCATTAATAATCTGCCAGTTGCAGAAGTATCGGCCCATGACAGTATCGGTAAGAGTGACCACTGCATAGTGATTCTGGAAACAAAGTCACACCTGCACATTGAGAATACCCTCCACTATTTTGGGTGGTGCTATCACAGTGCTAAATAGGACAGACGTCCAACAGATCTAGCAGCTCAAGTCTGGGTGTCCATAAGGTGTTGTGGGTCATCGATAGGAGCAGAATTGTACTTCCACACAATCTCATGGCCTGGCATATCCCACTCGCAACAATTGCCATCAAGCCAGAGGATCAATCTTGGTTCAATGGAGTGTGCAGGAGGGCAGGAGCAGCACCACGTATACCTGAAAATGAGGTGCCAGCTTGGTGAAGCCACCAAACAGGACTACTTGTGCGCCAAACAGCATAAGCAGTGAGTGATATACTGAGCTAAGTGATCCCACAAGCAAAGGGTCAGACCTAAGCTCTGCAGTCCTTCCACTCTAGTCGAGAAACGGTGGGGAAAATTAAACAATTCACTGGAGGAACAGATACTTCAACTATCCCCATCCTTAACGAAGGAAACGTCCAGCACTTCAGTGTGTAAGATAAGGCTGATGCATTCGCAACAATCTTCAGTCAGAAGTGCTGAGTGGATGATCCATCTCAGCCCCCTCCAGAGGTCCGCAGGGATTCACTTACCAGCCATCAACCAATTCAATTCCGTCCACGTGATATCCAGAAACAGTTGGAGATACTGGATACTCCAAAGGGGACACATGCTGACAACATTCTGGCAATAGTACTGAAAACCTGTGCTCCAGAACTTGTCACTGCCCGAGCCAAGCTGTTTCAATACAGTTACAACAACGACAATTCCCCGATTACATGGAAAATTACCAAGTATCTCCTATACATAAAAAGCAGAACACTTGCAATCCAGCATCAGTCTACTCTCGATCATCAGTAAAGTGATGATAGGTATCAGTGCTTTCAAGCAGCACCTGCTCAGCAATAACCTGGTCAATGACGCTCAGTTTGGGCTCCACCAGGGTCACTCAGCTCCTGACCTCATTACCTTGGTTCAAACATGGACAGAATAGCTGAATTCCAGAGGTGGGGTGAGAGTGACAGCCCTTTAAATCAAGGCTGCCTTCGACCAAGTGTCGTATCAAGGGGCCTTCGCAACACTGGAATCAATGGGTATCAGGTGCTGGTGTCTTCCACTTTGATGTTTGATGAAAAGTATCTATTCAACTCCTTTGTTATTTCTTTCTTTCCCACAAACTATCATAGCCTCATTTTCTAGCAGTCTAATGTTTGCTCTACCATCCCTCCCTTCACTGTTACATATCTAAAAACCTCTTGCACTCTTCTGTTATATCATTTACAAGCTTACCATCCTATTTCATCTTCGCCTCCTCATTGCTTTTAGTAGTTATCCTCTGCTGTTGATTAAAGGTCTGTCTATCCTTCGGATTCTCAATAATCTTCACTACATTGTATGCTTTCTCTTTTGGTTTGATGCTGTCTCTGACTTCTATTGCTCACGGCTGCCTTGTCCATTCCCGTGTATGTTTCTTCTTCTTTGGGATGAATTTCTGATGTGCCTCCGAATTATCCCCAGAAACTGTTGCCATTGGTGTACCATGGCTTTCCCTGCTCGGCTCCCGTTCCAATTAACTCTGGCTAGCTGCTCCCTCATGTCCTTGCAGTTGCGTTACTCAATTAAATCACATCATAATAAGAAAAGTTAATACAAAAGGAAAAACAACACAGAGAAATCAGCAGATGGATGATTAAAGACAGCGGAGAAGACAGAGACTGTGTGGTCTTGAGATTATGTTAATGTAATGTTCAATAAGTGGAACAGAACATTTTTATAGAAGTGGAATCAGATAGTAAGTTGTTTAAAAAAGGGGCTTGAATTTTATGATCAGTTGTTGTTTCGTGTTCAACGTTAGATTTAAGAAAATAAATTGTTAATTTTCTTTAAATAATAGAATTTAGGAATCTCTGTCACTCATATTTTGACAGATTACGAGGTGAGGCGAGGCGTTCTGGGTGTTTAGTTGAATTAACAGAGGGGTTCAACTCCTCATCGTAAATGTCCATCCAGACTAACCCTTTTTCCCTGCACTTGGTCCATGCCGTTCTCCTCCTTCCCTGTCCAAATATTCATCTAAATTCCCTTTAAATGTTGATAATGTACTCATCTCAACGACTTCCGCTGTTAGCTCGTTCTATATGCCTACCACCCTCTGTGTAAAAAAAAACAACTTGCCCCTAAGGTTACCTTTTATTCCTTCCCCTCTAGTCCTCGATTCTCCAACCCATGGAAAAAGAATGAGTGCATTCACCCTATCCATGCCTCTTATGATCTGATACACTTCTCTCAGACCCCGCTCAGTCTCCTCTGCTTACAGGAACATGTCCGAGCTTGTCCAAACTCTCCATATAATTAAGACCATTGAGTCCTGGCAACATCTTTGCAAATTCCTTCTGCACTCTTTCAAGTTTAACAGCATCCTTCCGATAACAAAATGACCAAAACTGAACAAAATTCTGCAAGTCCAGCCTCGGCAAAGACTTGTACAACCATAACATAACTTCCCAATTTCTATATGCAAACCCCTGACTGATGAAGGCCAGTGTGACTTCCGTCTACTGTCTAACTGTGACTCCACTTTCAGAGAACCATGCATCTTCTGTTCCACTTCACTCCTCGAGGCCCTAATATTCGTCATGATTTGATGTTCCAAAATTCAAGATCTCACACATACCTATATTAAACTTCATTTGCCATTTCTCAGCCCATCAAGGGCTGATCAAGTTCCGACTGCAATTTCTAATAACCTTCCTCACTGTCCACGATACCACCCATTTTAGTGTCATTTGCAAACTTACTAATCGTGCCTTATACATTCTCATCCAAATCATTGATATAGATAACAAACAGCAATAAGACCAGTAATTAGCCCTGAGGCATTCTACTCGTCACAGGCCTCCTGTCCAACAAGCATCTTTCCGCTATTACACTCTGCTAGCTACCATCAAGCCGTTTGTGTATACAATTTGCCAGCTCGTCCTGGATTTCATGCGATGTAACTTCCAAAGCAGCTGACCATGTTGAACCTTATCACAGGCCTCACTCAAATCTGGATCAATTACGTCTACCACCCTGCCCTCGTCAACCTTCCTGGTCACGTTTTGAAAGAATGTTAACAAATTTGCAAGGCATGATCTCCTACTCACAACGCCATGCTGAGTACTCCTAATCAACCCTGATGATGGGCTTCTGCCCGAAACATCGATTCTCCTGCTCCTCGGATGCTGTCTGACCTGCTATGCTTTCCCAGCAACACAATCTCTCGTTTTAATCAAACTCTAACTAAGTTCCGAGGGCAGAAAATGATGTTGTAAGATTTTTGAAGTACCTAAGTAAAGCTAGTTATTTGTAATTGTAGAGCCTTGATGACAGAATATTTGTTGCACTGTGCACAGGTTTGATCTCCTTTGTAACGAATGGCGCCCATACCATAGTCACAGATGATGTTACCATGAGGAGAGAGTGAAGAAACTGAGTGTTTAGTGAGTAGAGCAGTGAGAGACGAAGGGATGTTTGCGTTGAAACTTGAGGGTTATCGATGATCACGTATTTCCAAGAGAGACATTAATAGGGTGATACATTTCATATTTCACGCAGGATTGATTGATATGATCAATTGTCACGTGTACCTCAGTACAGTGAAAAGGTTTGTTTGTGATCGGTACAGGCAGATTATAGTAAGCAAAGGCGTACAGATCAGAGGGTGAAAATAAACAGATAGAGAAATGCATCCAGATTACACTGCGCAAGACGTGCACGAAACAAGATCAACATAAGCAAGATCAGCATTAGTTGATGTTAGACAGTCCATTCATCATTCTAATTGGGCATTCCAAATAATTCATATGCATCATTAAGCTCTCCCCACATTAATGTGAAGACGGTGTGACCGTGTATTGAACATTATGTTGTTCACAATCCTCGAAAGCAGCCACAACACCTTCCTTCTGACACAGTTAGCCATTCTCACCTGCTTCTGCCCTCTATAGAGAACTCCAGGCTGCCTTCTCGGAGATGGAAGGTGCCTCCTTGAGATTTCACACAAAACATTTGCCTTCCCCTCAATGCTAGAAAACCACGTTAAAGTTCCACGTGTGTACCAAGAGTAATGGAGGCACAAGGAACACCATGGTGCAGTCTGTCTTACAGTCTCTGCTCCATTTGCTTGTCAAGTTGGAATATCAACTACCTCCTTCTGTCTCTGTGTAAGTGACTCGAGGAGCGGAATTGACTTCTTCTATTTCTGTGTAAGTGACCCAAATTAGTGAATGGCTTCTTCCTCGTCCGATTGGACAAGTTTAAGAGCCTGATTGGGTTAACCCCGGTTCCTGTCGAACAGCTCGATGTGTTGATGGGTATGATGATGCTGTAACTTGTTATTTTCTCCTGATTTCTTTTAAGAGACAAATTGAACAATAGAAACCAAGCTGGCTAGTTACGACACTAAAGTTAACAGCTTTGGAATTGTTGGGTTTATTTTCATGCAGCCTGAATGAGTGTGACCAGCTCTCACAGATTAGAATTTCTAAGTTTTGTTTTCTCAGTAATATCAGAGGCTATTGGGATCTCAACAGATTTGGAAGGTCCAGTGAATGTCTTGTGGCTGCTACTCTCTCTGAATTTTTTTGGATTTTTAAAAAAAAAATCTCCTGGAGAATGTATGTTTGAATTTGCGTCTAAAATTGCTTTTTGCCAAGTGGTTGTTTTAACGGGATCTTACTATATCAGTACAGTTCGTTAGTAAAATGTACTTTATCTATTATTATGTTTAGTTTTACAATCGCCTTAAGTTATTCTAAGTTCCTCTTTCATTGATTGTATTTTAATGGCAGTGTTTAAATCAACTGTGTTGTGCTTCACATTGAGTAGTTTCACCAATCACATTACATCTGAACCAGTTATGCTGCATTTGTCTTTAGAGTAACAAAACTGTTGGATTTAAGCCAGCACCTTAAAATATTTTGAAGGGGCTCTGGCCTGGTCCGAAACACTGGATTCATTGTCTTCCTGTATAGTTGGCAGCAGAGTCTGAATGGGCAATTCCTCTTCTTGTTCGGTAGTTTCAATGGGTTGAATGGCTTCCTCCTAGTCCTGTGAAGTGAGCTTGAGGTGCTGAATGAGGACCTCCTTCCCCTGTGAAATTAAGCAGCATATCGCTGTAATGTTACATGAATGTTACAAACACTTTAACAGCACAAGGCTGAATATTGTTCAGGTGTTGCTGTACATGGACACAGACTGGTTCAGGAGCTGAGGGGTGACACGTTGTTCTGAACATTGTGTAATCTTCAAAAAATATCCCAACTTCTGATCTTATTTTGAGGAAAGACATTAATGAAGTTGCTAAAGTTTGTGCTGAGGAAGCTACCCTGAGGATCTCCTGTCGAGACTTTTCGGATTGAGATGATGGACATCCACACACCACAAATATCTTCGTTTTCCTATGATTGACTCCAACCAGTAGGGGAGTTATACTGACTCCCAAATAAATCCAGATGTTTCGTTCCTTGATGGCCTCCTCAGTCAAACGTTCTTTTCTGAGATCTTGTGTTCACCTCTTTTATTCGTAACAACAGTTAGAACAGAGAGTTCTGAATGTTAGCAATTCTCTTTTCCACAGTGGTAAGAGAGCTAAATACTTAAAGATGAAGAAAATGGCTTTTGACCTATCAGAGAGTTGAGGACTGTAAAAAATTGGATATGAATGAGGATTAGAGAGCAAGGGCAGATCAGTCATGATCTTAGTGAAGGGCAAGGCAGGCTTGGGGGGTGGTGAACGACCTGCTCCTGTTTCTGATGTTTTCCCATTCTCTTTTTGCAAAGTTAGTGGGTGTTATTTTCCTCGAAAATCTTTTATTGAATGTTGCAGCCAGGGAGACCAGAGAATTTTGTGTGCCATCTCTGGGTGAGGTATGGGGACTGTATTCACAGTGAATCTGGGTCTATAACATGACCAACAAATGGAACACAAGTTGCAGAGAGGGGGAGCTCAGTAAAGAGAAAGGAGGGGCATCTTTCATATTCAGTCTGTGTTTTTACAATTACGTTTCCCAAACTAACCCAAAGTATGTGTGACAGACTTGAGGGGCTGAATGGTCTCCTCTGTTTCTTTGTGCACCAGATTATAGCAGTAAGTAGCCTCCAACTGCTCCTGTCTAGCAGGTATGAGGGGCTGAATGGAACAAAGAAATATGGGACTGAGGAACAGGAGTGGGTCATTAGACATTTTGACCCTTCTCCAACAGGCACTAAGATTGTGGCTGATCAGGTTGGGGTCTGAGCCCCACTTTCCTGTCTGTATCCCATTATCCGTGACTCACTTCTCTGTCAACATTTAACTGACTCAGCTTGCAATCATTGCAAACATAGAGGCACGATAAACTTCCAGTGAAGAGAATTCCCTCTCCAAACGTCCTTTCAGAATTCCTCCTCATCCCTCGTATAGAATCGGAGAGTCACGCAGCATGGAAACAGACCTGTTAGTCCAATCTATCCACTCGGAACAGAGAACCAAATCTGATCTAGTCCCATTTGCCAGCATTTGGTCAATATCCCTCCTCTTTCAGATACATTTAAAATGTGCGATTGTAACCACCTTCACCACTTCCCCTGACAGCACTTTCTGTACACACACATCTCTGTGTGAAATATTTTCCCCTCAGATCCTCTCTACATCATTCCCTCTTGCCTTCAACCTATGTCATTTTGGTTTGGACCCGCCTATCCTGGGAAACAGACCGTGGATATTCAGAATATCCGTGCCCCGGATGATTTTGTCAACCTCTACAATGTCACCCGCCAGCCAGTGGCACTCCAGGGGGAAACATCTCAATTTATTCAGCCTCTCCATAAAGCTGAAACCCTCAAGTCCTGGAACATCCCTGTCAACCTTTTCTGCTGCCAACTCAATTGTATGCAGTTTTCTTAAAGTGACGTCGCCAACATCCTGTACAGATGCAACATGCCACCCCAACTCCTACACTCAGTACTCTGACTGCTGAAGGCAAATATGCCAAATGGGTTCTGCACCACACTCTCTACCTGCGACTCCACTTTCAAGGAACTATGCCCTCACAGCCCTCGGTCTGTTTGTTCCGGAATACTACACAGGACCTTACTATTAAGCATATAATTCCTGCCCTGATTTGTCTTCCCAAAATGCAAAACCTCATATTTATCTAAATTAAACTTCACCTGTCACTCCTTGCTCCTTTGGCCCGTGTAATTGTGGTCTTGTTGTACTCTGACATAATTCACTACACCACTGTCATCTGTAAACTTATTAACAATGCCTCCGATATTCATATCCAAATACTTTATATAAGTGTCGCAATTCAGTGAACGTGGTACTGATTCTCGCAGCACACTGCTGGTCACAAGCTTCCAGTCGGAAAAACAACCCTCGCCCTTCAAGCCAATTTGGAATCCAACCGACCAGCTTCCGCTGTATCCCATGTGACCGAACCTTACTCATCTGTATACAAATCGGAATGTTATGAACACCTTGCTGAAGTCCATACAGACAACGTCTGTCAAACTGTCTTCAACAATCTCCTTTGTCACCTCTTCATAAAACTCAATCAAATTAATGACACATGATTGCCCATGCGAAAAGCCATGTTGCCTAACTCTGATCAACCCTTGCTTTCCCAAATGTACGTAAATCTTATCCCTTAGAATTCCTTCCAACAAGTTAAGCATGACAGAAGTCCGGCTCACCTGTTAAGAGTGTCCCAGCTTTTTGAGTCACTGTTTCCTTTTCAAATCCTACTCCTCGACGGTTCACGATAAATGTTAAATGTAACCAGGTTGATGATATGGCCGATGATATCGGTCTCAGACTGGGTCAGGGTCAGTTTTCGGAACAAGTCAGGCTGGTTCTTTTTAATCTACTAAAACAAGATGTTTATGATCCACAGCAATGTTAGTCAAAATCTGATGAAATGAACAATGGCAATCAATTTGAATATTGTAAATATATAATCTATGTTTCTCTTTCTAAAAACACTGACACACACACACACACACACACACACACACACACACACACACACACACACACACACACACACACACACACACACACACACACACACACACACACACACACACACACACACACACACACACACACCGATACATAAAATCTCTGCAATTTTAAATTGAAAGAACCTTGTCCAGATATTAGTGTAAGCCATGACAAAACGAAAAGTTGAGGAAATGTCCAAAATGTTACTCTTCTTCTCAGGTGATTCTGCTCACACAAAGTACTTGTGATGGGATTTTATTCTGGAAGAGTTCGATTTGACTGAATTCCCCTTTTTTAGGCAGTCAGGAGATTCCAATAATTTCTGGTCAGGAGTCCTGCATGAAGGTGGCTCAGTGGTTAGCACTGCTGCCTCACAATGCCAGGGACTTGGGTGACTGTCTGTGTGAATTACACTTTGCACATTCTCCCCATGACTGCGTGGGATTGTAAAGGGTGCTCCAGGTTCCTCTGGCAGTCCAAAGATATGTCGGCTATGTGGATTGGTCATGTTAAGTTATCCATAGTGTTCAGGGATTTCTAGTTTAGCTGCATTTGTCAGGGGTATATATAGGGTGGGAGAATGGGTTTGGGGAGGCCAAAGGCCTTGTTTTCACACTGTGGGGATTTTATTAAAAAAAAGAGTGGCAAAGACGGCAGAGATATTCTTTTTTCTAGCATTGCTCTGATGAGCATCAATAAGTGCGAGAGCGTTCAACAGGCCGTTCCTCCTTAGGCAGATTACATTTTCTCCCTCTCTGAGTTGAATCACACAGTAATGTCATCCTCTCCCAAACTCGACCATGTGAGGTCTCCTTGCACATTGTCCGAACTATGACTCCATCACATTCTCTGTTCCATGTAGGTGCAGCATTTCTACTGTCATACACAGAGCCATATCGTTAGCAGAAAATAGGCGGAGTTGATTCGGAGATGTGTTCATATGTTTTGCGTGATTTAAAAATAAAATGTTTAATGTATTCAGAAAACCTGAGTTAAAATGAATGCATCTTATTATTAACACAAACAGAAATTGCTGGAAAAGTTCAGCAGATCTGACAGCATCCAGATGTCTTTTAAATGTTGTAGTTATACCAATCTCCATCACCTCCTCTGATAGCTCATTCCATAATGCTCTACACTCTGCATGAAAAGGTGCCCCTGAGGCCTCTTCAAAATCTTTGCCCTCTCACTTTTTACCAATGACTTCTAGTTTTAGACGCCTCTACCTTGGGGGAAAAAAATCCCTGACTGCTCACCCTATCCATGACCGTTAAGATTTTATAAACCTCCACTGCTGCGAAATGAGACTCCAGTCAACAGGAATGGCTGTACTTTCAGTCACCCCAGGCCGAAATTCTGAAATTCAATACTGACACCTCTTCCTTCTCCATCAGTTTGATTAAACACACCATGAAACATCTTTGTGGGATTTGAAATGAGAACCTTGTGCCCAGAGATAGAGCAATAGGCCCAAAGCTGCAATATTATTCTCCTGTGTGTTTGTTCATCAGCCTGTTTTGACAGCTGTGACACACCTCCACAACAGGTAGGACTTGAATCCAGACCGTTTGGTCTAGAGTTAAGGAGAATATCACACATGTTCAGCAATTGGAATCAAATCCAGAATTCTGGCTCAGAGGCAGGGGCACCAACGATGCAAAATCTGATGCATGCCCAGACTTTGGGTCACATTTTAACTACCAGTTTTCAGTCGGTGTGGATTTATTAAAATCTGTTTAATGTTTAAAACTTTCCGTTGTTAAACAAATGCAAGATATTTGTCGCAACTGTAAAATGCTGAGTGCATGTGCTGTGCCATCAAGATAAACCATGAACATTAGATTTAGATTACATTACATTACATTACATTACAGTGTGGAAACAGGCCCGTCGGCCCAACAAGTCCACACCGACCCGCAACCCACCCATACCCCTAATCTAACACTACGGGCAATTTAGCATGGCCAATTCACCTGACCTGCACATCTATGGACTGTGGGAGGAAACCAGAGCACCCGGAGGAAACCCACGCAGACACGGGGCGAAAGTGCAAACTCCACACAGTTAGTCGCCTGAGGCGGGAATTGAACCCGGGTCTCTGGTGCTGACAGGCAGCAGTGCTAACCACTGTGACACCGTGCCACCCACAACATCTTTAATTACTTGGCTTTGATTTCTATTTTAAATCGCTATTATCTGTAGACTGATGATAGTTAAACTGATTCCCCCACCATGTCTCTCTGGCAGTGATGTTCACACCCACAGCACCCCGTTGTCATGGCACAATGGAGATATGGAGCTGTAAATGGATGGGAGGTTCACATCCTTACACTTCCAGCCCGGGCTGGAAGTTTCCCCGCGCTGGGCAGGGATCTAACAAAGTGTAACTGAGCAATGCACTGGGGTGGGGTACACAGCTCTATATGCTGAGCGGGGGCGGGGGGGGGGGGGGTGGTGGTAACTGCTCCAGGTTTTCAGATCAATGCATTGGGGTGGGTAACACAGTCCGACATGCTGGGAGGGTAACTTCTCCTGGTTTACAGATCAATGCACTGGGGTGGTGTACACAGACCTACATGCTGGGAGGGTAACTGCTCCTGGTTTACAGTTCAATGCACTGGGGTGGTGTACACAGACCTACATGCTGGGAGGGTAACTGCTCCTGGTTTACAGATCAATGATTGGGGTGGTGTACACAGTCCTACATGCTGGGAGGGTAACTGTTCCTGGTTTACAGATCAATGATTGGGGTGGGGTACACAGTCCTACATGCTGGGAGGGTAACTGTTCCTGGTTTACTGATCAATGCACTTGGATGGTGTACACAGTCCTACATGTTGGGAGGGGAACTGCCCCGGGTTTACAGATTAACTCACGGGAGATCACTGCACAGTTTGCTGTGCTGGTCAGACTATCTGGTTGAGGTTTATAGATAATGCAATGATGTGGTTTGTTTAGCTCCTTATGCTGAATGGATATTTGTTTCAGGTTTACACGTTAATGCATTGCTGTGGTCTGCACAGATCCCCGAGCTGGACAGATAGCTAATACGAGATTATAGATCAATGCACTTCTGTGGTCTGCACAGCTCCAGGTGCTGGACAGATATCTTGTCCGTGTTTATAGATCAATGCACGTATGTGGTCTGCACAGCTCACCGCGCTGGAAAGATATATGGTCTGGGTTTATCGATCAATGCCCTGATCCATTCTGGACAGATTGCTGGATTGTATTGACCAGTGTAATGGATGAATGTAGACAGATTGCTGGGTTGTACTGAACAGGACACTGGCCTGGTCTGCAGTGTTTCACGGTGAACAGATATCTGGGCTGATTCTGTGAGGTGGATTGAGAATAGAACATAGAACATAGAACATAGAAGAATACAGCGCAGTACAGGCCCTTTGGCCCTCGATGTTGCGCCGATCCAAGCCCACCTAACCTATACTAACCCACTATCCTCCATATACCTATCCAATGCCCGCTTAAACGCCCATAAAGAGGGAGAGTCCACCACTGCTACTGGCAGGGCATTCCATGAACTTACGACTCGCTGAGTGAAGAACCTACCCCTAACTTCAGTCCTATATCTACCCCTCCTTAATTTAAAGCTATGCCCCCTTATAATACCCGACTCCATACGCGGGAAAAGGTTCACACTGACAACCCTATCTAACCCCCTAATCATCTTGTACACTTCAATCAAGTCACCCCTAACCCTTCTTTTCTCTAATGAAAACAGCCCCAAGTGTCTCAGTCTTTCCTCATACGATCTTCCTTCCATACCAGGCAACATCCTGGTAAACCTCCTCTGCACCCGTTCCAGTGCCTCCACATCCTTCCTATAGTATAGCGACCAAAACTGTACACAATATTCCAGATGCGGCCGCACCAGAGTCTTATACAACTGCATCATGACCTCAGGACTCCGGAACTCAATTCCTCTACCAATAAAAGCCAGTACGCCATATGCCTTCCTCACCGCACTACTTACCTGGGTGGCAACTTTCAGAGATCTGTGTACATGGACACCAAGATCCCTCTGCTCATCCACACTACCAAGTATCCGACCATTAGCCCAGTACCCCATCTTTTTGTTATTCTTCCCGAAGTGAATCACCTCACACTTAGCTACATTGAATTCCATTTGCCACCTTTCTGCCCAGCTCTGCAGCTTCTCTATATCCTGCTGTAACCTGACACATCCTTCCTCACTGTCAACAACTCCTCCGACTTTCGTATCATCCTCAAACTTGCTCACCCAACCTTCTAACCCCTCTTCCAGGTCATTTATAAAAATGACAAACAGCAATGGTCCCAAAACAGATCCTTGCGGAACACCGCTAGTGACGGCACTCCATGAAGAAACTTTGCCATCAACTACTACCCTCTGTCTTCTTCCATCCAGCCAATTCCTAATCCAAACCTCCAACTCACCCTCAATGCCATATCTCCGTATTTTCTGCAGTAGCCTACCATGGGGAACCTTATCAAAAGCCTTACTAAAATCCATATATACCACATCTACCGCTTTCCCCTCATCAACCTCCTTCGTCACCTTTTCAAAGAATACAATAAGGTTTGTGAGGCAGGACCTGCCCTTCACAAAACCATGCTGACTATCCTTGATCACATTATTCCTATCCAGATGTGCATAAATCCTATCCCTTACAATTCTCTCTAAGACTTTGCCCACAACAGAAGTGAGACTCACCGGCCTATAGTTACTAGGGTTATCCCTACTCCCCTTATTAAACAAGGGAACCACATTTGCTAGCCTCCAATCTTCTGGCACTACTCCTGTAGACAACGAGGACATAAAAATCAAGGCCAATGGCTCTGCAATCTCCTCCCTTGCTTCCCAGAGAATCCTAGGATAAATGCCATCAGGCCCAGGGGACTTATCTATTTTCACCTTTTCCAGGATTTCCAACACCTCTTCTCTACATACCTCAAAGCCATCCATTCTACTTATTTGTGACTCAGTATTCACATTGACGACAATGCCCTGTTCCTGAGTAAATACTGAAGAAAAGTATTCATTCAGTGTCTCCCCAATCTCTTCCGCCTCCACACGCAACTTCCCACTACTATCCTTGACTGGACCTATTCCTACCCGAGTCATTCTTTTATTCCTAACATACCTATAGAACGCCTTAGGGTTTTCCCTAATCCTACCGACTAAGGACCTTTAATGTCCCCTCCTTGCTGCTCTTAGCTCTCTCTTCAGGTCCTTCCTGGCTACCCTATAACTCTCAATCGCCCCAATTGAACCTTCACGTCTCATCTTGAGATAGGCCGCCCTCTTCCATTTAACAAGGGATTCCAATTCCTTATTAAACCACGGCTCCCTCGCACGACCCTTTCCTCCCTGCCTGACAGGTACATAATTATCAAGGACACTCAATAGTTGCTCCTTGAACAAGCTCCACATATCATTTACACTCTTGCCTTGGAGTCTACTTTTCCAAGCCACACATCCTAAGTCATGCCTCACCGCATCATAATTTCCCTGACCCCAGCTATAACTCTTGCCCTGTAGTACACACTTATCCCTCTCCATCACGAGTGTAAAAATCACCGAATTATGGTCACTATCCCCAAAGTGCTCACCTACCTCTAATTCTCACACCTGGCCTGGTTCGTTACCCAGAACCAAATCCAGTATGGCCTCACCTCTTGTTGGCCTGTCTACATATTGTGTCAGGAAACTCTCCTGCACACATTGAACAAACACTGACCCATCTAACGAACTTGAGCTATAGCTTTCCCAATCAATATCAGGAAAGTTAAAGTCCCCCATAACAACCACCCTATTACTGTCACTCATCTCCTGAATCACCTTCCCTATCCTTTCTTCAATGATTCTAGGACTATGAGGAGGCCTGTAAAAGACTCCTAACAGGGTGACCTCACCTTTCCTATTCCTAACCTCAGCCCAAACTACCTCAGATGGCAAGTCCTCATCCATCGTCCTTTCCACCACTGTAATACGATCTTTGACAAGCAATGCCACACCTCCCCCTCTTTTACCCCCACCTCTGACCCTACTAAAACATTGAAATCCTGGAACCTGCAACAGCCAATCCTGTCCCTGTTCTAGCCATGTCTCTGTAATAGCCACAACATCGAAGTCCCAGGTACCAACCCACGCTGCAAGATCACCTACCTTATTGTGGTGTATCTAACCATTTCAGCTGATCTGGCAATGCCTTCAGTTCCCAATCCTGTGATTGGACCCTCCGTCTCTCACCCCATTAATGTTACAGTGTGCCCAGGCACAGTATATCATGTTGGTGGGGTGGGTAGGGGGGAAGGCGATGGACAGGTCAATGAGTTCACCGGAACGTTCTGTCCCCTACATTCTATAACTGACATTCCCCGGAATGTTCTGCCCCCAACATTCTATAACTGACGTTCTGTCCCTGACATTAGATTAGATTAGATTACAGTGTGGGAAAAGGCCCTTCGGGCCAACAAGTCCACACCGACCCACCGAAGCGAAACCCACCCATATTCCTACATTTACCCCTTACCTAACACTACAGGCAATTTAGTATGGCCAATTCACCTGACCCTGCACATCTTTGGATGGTGGGAGGAAACCGGAGCAAACCCACGCAGACACGGGGAGAACGTGCAAACTCCACACAGTCAGTCGCCTGAGGCGGGAATTGAACCCGGGTCTCTGGCGCTGTGAGGCAGCAGTGCTAACCACTGTGCCACCGTGCCATTGTTTGTGAACGGCCGGACATCAGTGAATTGAACAAACGATCAGATCCCGAGGGAAGAGATCCCGTTCCAGGGGGGAGAAGGAGACACTGTTCCGAAGGCCCCTAAGGTAGTTTTAGGGGTGAATACGTTTTCCCTGCGTTTACATTTCTCCACGACACAGGATCGACCACAATTTAGACCAAAGCACAGAAATTCCCAAACTCCGTTTGTCTCCAGGAAACTGGGAGAGAATCCTTCAGGACAGCAACGTTTCCACCCTCCAGATTACGAATTGGGAAGGAGTGATTTGTGTCTGCTCTCGAGTGATTGAGTGTGTGGGAATGTTCCAGAAACCATCTGTCCTTAAGGATGTGTCTCTGTGTGTTTTGGGAGGGAGGATTTCTTGTTGTTTACGTCACATTTTTGTCAGTAATTCTGACCATCCGATTTGTTATTCCCGCTCCAATTATTTAAATAAATCCCTGAATACAGGGACACATTTGAAAATCTCACTGGGTCCCCGATCAAACGGGTCCCTTTGCCTCCAGGCTGATGGATAATGGGTTTGTTTTCCTTTCTCACAGTTAACGTAGTGACCATCTACGTCCTGCTTTACAAAGATTGTGGATTGTCTCCATGTGTCAGACGTTACCTGGGGGCCATGGCAACGGCGGATCTCCTAGTAATTATCCTCGACCTGATACTGAGACACATTCCCATTGTTTATCGGGAACAGTTTTATTTCCTGGTGTACTCCGTCCCGGTGTGTAATATCCACGCCGTCCTGCTTTATGCAGCCACTGACTGCTCTGTCTGGTTCACTGTCACTTTCAGCTTTGATCGGTTTGTGGCCATTTGTTGCCAGAAGCTGAAAAGTAAATATTGCAGTGAGAAAACGGCGGCTGTGGTTCTGGGAGCAGTGACTGTGCTGAGCTGTTTAAAGAACATTTCCTGGTATTTTATGCTCACGGCTCGGTATTGGCTGGGGAACACCCCTGGTTTTGTGATGTAACAGACGCTGTTCGATTCTCCAGTGTCTGGGTCACAATCGAGTTCCTCCACCACATTCTAACCCCGTGTGTCCCATTTCTCCTGATTCTGCTGCTCAATGTTCTCACCGTCAGACACATTTTAGTGACCAGCAGAGCCCGCAGCAGACTGATCGCTCACACCAATGGGGACGCTCAGTCTGACACTGAAATGAGAAACCGAAACAAATCCATCATTTTACTGTTTGTGATCTCAGCCAATTTCATCCTGTTATAGTCAACGTTAATGCTGTACTGTATATGGTTACGGATGTGGGATATTGGGTATTCCCCTCTGTATCTCCATCCCTCTGTGCGGGAATTGTGCTTCATGCTGCAGCTCCTCAGTTGCTGTACAAACACCGCGATTTATGCCATGACCCAGACTAAGTTCAGGCAGCAGCTGAATAATGTGCTGAAATATCCCTTCACCCAAATCCATCCATCAATCAAATTCCCTCATTAATCAATCCAACCGGGATTTTCTCATTTCATTTCAGTGTTTCAGCGATGGAGCAGCCTGTCGCTATGGTAACAGACTGAGGGTAGCGCTGGTTTGTCCATCCTTATCCCACAGGGGGGGGTTACAGGGACACATTTCAATGTTTCTCACAACTCAGGGGCGAGTGAGAAAAGGCACCATCCCACTGACTATATGCATCACTGCCATTTGTAAACAATAAAAACAATAAACTGTAAACAATAAAAAAAGTCCATTAAAATGACCGATGTTGTGTGTCTTTGTGTTGGAGAAGCTGAGCTGGAGAGAGACAGACTCAGCATCAAGTCCTGGTCCTCAGAGAAGGGGAGGGCACCGTGCCCTGAACTCAGGAGCTGGGTTTAACTCCCTCTGTCCTTACTTTCCCTTCTGGGTCTCCCACTGCAACTTGGCTCTCAGCAGAATTCACCTTGCTCCCTTTGTTGTCTCCCTCCATATATCCCTCCCACTCTCACACTGCACTGCTATTTCTCTCTCCTTTTCCCATTTACACAGTCAATTCCACTGTCCTTGCCTTCCCCAATGTCATTCACTCTCTCTCCATCTTGCGATCATAACCTCCCAATGTTACTATCTTCCTCGAATCCTTCGGTGCTGGGGGGACAGAAGAGGGTTGTCGATACTCAGGCCGATGTTATGGAAACGAGATTTGGACGGCATATCATGCCATTGCCAGGGCAACAGTATGGAGCTTGGGCCAAACGCCATTGCTCGGGGACATAGTGTGTGTAAGAACATGAGCCGTTACTAGGGGCTAACAGTGGAGTGGCACCGTAGGCTTTGGCTGAGACTGGTACAACAGGATATCACACACAGAATCCATTGTGTGGGACATACTGTCTGATTCTCAGGGAATAGAATGGGCATGGGGTTAAAGGCCATTTAGCGGGGATCAACTGGGTCGGTGTTCACAGGCAGGAGCTCAGTTTAAGGTGTGTGAGGGGTGTGGTGGTGGGAGACAGCGTGGGCGTTTGAGCGTGATGCTGGGGGAGTGTGCGAGAGAGTGAGCGTGATGGTGTGGGAATGTGTGGGGGAGAGAGTGTGACGGTGGGGGAGAGTGTGAGGAAGTGAGCCTGATGGTGGGGGAATGTGTGGGGGAGAGAGCGTGACGGTGGGAGAGAGTGTGGGGAAGTGCGAGTGACGATGTGGGCGTGTGCAGTGGAGTGAACGGGACAATGGTAGTGTGCGGAGAGTGAATGTGATGGTGGGGCAGTGCACGGAGTCTGAGAGTCAGGGTAGGGCTGTGTGTGGGGGAATGAGTGATACAGTGGGTGAGAGTGTGCTTGAGTGAGTCTGATGGTGAGGCTTTGTGCAGGGTGAGTGAGCATGACAGTGGGGTTATGTGTGGTGGAGTGTGTGCGACTATGCAGGGGAGTGAACATGATGGAACGGCAGTTTGTGGGGGTGAGCGTGACAGTAGGGGTGGTGTGGGGACGTGTGTGTGAATGTGTTGGAGTTTCTGGTGGTGGGCGTGATGGTGGGGGTGGTGTGGGGCAGTGTGTGTGAGGGTGGTGGAGTGTGTGGTGGTGAGCGTGACGGTGAGAGTGGTGAGTGGCGGCATGTGTGATGTTTGGGGATTGTGTGTGGGTGAGTATGATGTTGACGGTGGTGTGGGGCATTGTGTGAGGGTGGTGAAGTGTGTGGGGTGAGCGTGACGGTGGGGGTGGTATGGGACAGTGTTTGTGATGGTTGTGGATTGTGTGGTGGTGAGCGTGACGGTGAGGGTGGTGTGTGGCGGCATGTGTGATGGTTGTGGATTGTGGGTAACGATGATGGAGCGAGTGTGAGGGGGTCAGGGTGACGGTGTAGGGTAAATATGATTGAGTCAGGTTGAGCGTGATGAAGTGAGTGTGTGGGGGCCAGTGTGAGTGTGATGGAGTGAGTGTGTGGGGGTCAGGGTGACGGTGATGGAGTCACTGTGAGTGGGTCAGTGTAAAGGAGATGAAGTGAGGGTGAAGGGTCAGAGTGACGGTGATGGAGTGAGAGTGAGGGTTTCAGGGTGACGGCGGTGGAGTCACTGTGAGGGGGTCAGTGTGACTATGATGGAGTGAGTGTGAGGCGGTCAGGGTGACGGTGATGGAGTAAATGTGATTGAGTCAGGTTGAACGTGATGAAGTGAGTGTGTGGGGGCAAGTGTGAGTGTGATGGAGTGAATGTGTGGAGGTCAGGTTGACGGTGATGGAGTCACTGTGAGTGGGTCAGGGTAAAGGAGATGAAGTGAGGGTAGAGGGTCAGTGTGACTATGATGGAGTGAGTGTGAGGCGGTCAGTGTGACTGTGATCGCGTGAGTGTGAGGGAGTCAGGGTGGGAATGATGGAGTGAGTGTGAGGCGGTCTGGGTGACAGTGATGGTGTGAGTGTGAGCGGATGTGTGCGACGATGATGGAGTGAGGGTGAGGGGATCAGTGTGATTGTGTTGGAGTGAGTGTGTGGCGGTCAGGTTGACAGTGATGGAGTGAGTGTGAGGGGGTCAGGGTGAGGGTAATGGAATGAGTGTGAGGGGTCAGAGTGACGGTGAAGGAGTGAGTGAGAGAGGTTCATGGTGAAGCTAATGGAGCGAGTGTGAGGGGGTCAGGGTGGCAGTGAAGGAGTGAGTGTGAATGAGTCCGGTTGACGGTGATGGAGTGAGTGTGAGGGGGTCAGGGTGACGGTGGCGGAGTGAGTCTGAGGGGGATCGGGTGATGGTGATGGGGTGAGTGATTGGGGGTCAGGGGTACGATGATGGAGTGAGTATGTGGGGGTCAGGGTGAAGGTGACGGAGTGAGTGTGAGGGGGTCAAGGTGATGGTGACGGAGTGAGTGTGAGGGCGTCCGGGTGAGGGCGATGGAGTGCGTGTGACGGGGTCATATTGATGGTGATGGATTGAGGGTGAGGGGGTCACGGTGACGGTGAAGTAGTGAGTATGAGGGGGTCAGGGTGACGGTGGCGGATTGAGTCTGAGGAGGACCGGGTGATGGTAATGGAGTGAGTGTGAGGAGGTCAGGGTGATGGTGAAGGAGTGAGTGTGAGGGGATCAGTGTGACAGTGATGGAGTAAGTGTGAGGGGTACAGGGTGAGGATGTTGGTGTAAGTGGGAGGGGGTCAGGATGAGGGTGATGGAGTGAGTGTGAGGGGGTCAGCGTGACGGTGATGGAATGAGTCTGAGGGGTTCAAGGTGACCGTGATGGAGTGAGTGTGAGGGGGTCATGTTGACGGTGATGGAGCGAGTGTGAGGGGGTCAGGGTGACGGTGATAGAGCAAGTGTGAGGGGGTCAGGGTGACGGTGAAGGAGTGAGTGTGAGGGCGTCAGGGTGACGGTGAAGGAGAGAGTGTGAGAGGATGAGTGTGACGGTGATGAAGTGAGTGTGATGGGGTCAGTGTGACGGTGATGGAGTGAGTGGGAGGGGGTCAAGGAGACGGTGATGGAGTGAGTGTGAGGGGGTCAGGATGTGACTGAGATGGAGTGAGTGTGAGGGGGACAGGGTGATGGTGATGGAGAGAGTGTGAGGGGTTCAGGGTGATGGTGATTGAGTCAATGTAAGAGTGTCAGTGTGACCGTGATGGAGTGAGTGTGAGAGGATCAGTGTGTCATTGATGGAGTGAGTGTGAGGGGGTCATGGTGATGGTGATGAAATGAGTGCGAAGGTGTCAGTGTGACTGTGACGGAAAGAGTGTGAGGATGTCTAGGTGACGATCATGGAGTGAGTGTGAGGGGGTTATGGTGACGTTGATGGAGTGAGTGTGACGGGATCAGTGTGATGCTGCTGTGACGGTGATGCAGTGAGTATGAGGGGTTCAGCGTGACTGTGATGGAGTGCGTGTGAGTTGGTCAGGGTGACGGTGATGGATTGAGTGAGAGGTGGTCAGGGTGACGGTGATGGAGTGAGTGTGAAAGGGCCAGGATGATGGTGATGGAGTCAGTGTGTGTGGGTCAAGGTGACTGTGATGGAGTGAGTGTGTGGGGGTCAGGGTGACGGTGATGGAGTGTGTGAGGGGGCAGGGTGACGGTGATGGAGTGAGAGTTTGAGGTACAAGGTGACAGTGATGGAGTGAGTGTGGGGGGTTAAGTGTGACGTGGATGGACTGAGTGTGAGGGGTTAAGGGTGATTGTGATGGAGTGAGTGTGAGAGGGTCAGTGTGATGGTGATGGAGGGAGTGTGAGGGGGTCAGGGTGACGGTGATGCAGTGAGTGTGAGGCGGTCAGGGGAAGAGTGATGGGGTGAGTGTGAGGGAATCAGTGTGATGGTGATGGAGTGAGGGTGAGGGGGTCACGGTGACGGTGAAGTAGTCAGTATGAGAGGGTCAGGGTGACGGTGGCGGATTGAGTCTGAGGGGGACCGGGTGATGGTAATGGAGTGAGTGTGAGGAGGTCAGGGTGATGATGAAGGAGTGAGTGTGAGGGGATCAGTGTGACAGTGATGGAGTAAGTGTGAGGGTTACAGGGTGATTGTGATGGAGTGAGTGTGAGAGGGTCAGTGTGATGGTGATGGAGGGAGTGTGAGGGGGTCAGGGGAATGGCGATGGAGTGAGTGTGAGGGGGCAAGGTGACGGTGATGGAGTGAGTGTGAGAGGGTCAGGGTGACAGTGGTGGAGTGAGTGTGAGGGGGTCAGGGTGACAGTGATGGAGTGAGTGTGAGGGCCTCAGGGTGATTGTGATGGAGTGAGTGTGAGAGGGTCAGTGTGATGGTGATGGAGGGAGTGTGAGGGGGTCAGGGTGACGGTGATGCAGTGAGTGTGAGGGGTACAGGGTGATTGTGATGGAGTGATGTGAGAGGGTCAGTGTGATGGTGATGGAGGGAGTGTGAGGGGGTCAGGGGAATGGCGATGGAGTGAGTTTGAGGGGGCAAGGTGACGGTGATGGAGTGAGTGTGAGAGGGTCAGGGTGTCAGTGATGGAGTGAGTGTGCGGGGGTCAGGGTGACAGTGATGGAGTAAGTGTGAGGGCCTCAGGGTGATTGTGATGGAGTGAGTGTGAGAGGGTCAGTGTGATGGTGATGGAGGGAATGTGAGGGGGTCAGGGTGACGGTGATGCAGTGAGTGTGAGGCGGTCAGGGGAAGAGTGATGGGGTGAGTGTGAGGGAATCAGTGTGATGGTGATGGAGTGAGGGTGAGGGGGTCACGGTGACGGTGAAGTAGTCAGTATGAGGGGGTCAGGGTGACGGTGGCGGATTGAGTCTGAGGGGGACCGGGTGATGGTAATGGAGTGAGTGTGAGGAGGTCAGGGTGATGGTGAAGGAGTGAGTGTGAGGGGATCAGTGTGACAGTGATGGAGTAAGTGTGAGGGGTACAGGGCGATTGTGATGGAGTGAGTTTGAGAGGGTCAGTGTGATGGTGGTGGAGGGAGTGTGAGGGGGTCAGGGGAATGGCGATGGAGTGAGTGTGAGGGGGCAAGGTGACGGTGATGGAGTGAGTGTGAGAGGGTCAGGGTGACAGTGGTGGAGTGAGTGTGAGGAGGTCTGGGTGACGGAGATGAAGTGAGTGTGAGGGGGTCAGGGCGATGGTGATAGAGTGAGTGGGAGGGGGTCTGTGTGACGATGATGGAGTGAGTGTGTGTGGGTCATGGTGATGGTGATGAAGTGAGTGTGAGGGGGTCAGGGTGACAGTGATGGAGTGTGTGTGGGTCATGGTGATGGTGATGAAGTAAGTGTGACAGTGATGGAGTGAGTGCGAGGGAGTCAGTGTGACGGTGATGGAGTGAATGTGAGGGGGTGAGTGTGACGGTGATGGAGTGAGTGTGAGGGGGGCATGTGTGGACGTGATGGAGTGAGTGCGTGGGAGTCAGTGTGACGGTGATGGAGTGATTGTGAGGGGGTCAGGATGACGGTGATGGAGTGCGTGTGAGTGGGTCAGGGTGACGTTGATGGAGCGAGTGTGAGTGGGTCAGGGTGACGTTGATGGAGCGAGTGTGATGGGATTAGTATGACTGTGACGATTTGAGTGTGAGAATGTCAAGGTGACGATCATGGAGTGAGTGTAAGGGGGTCATGGTGACGGTGATGGAGTGAGTGTGACGGGATCAGTGTGATGCTGCTGTGACGGTGATGCAATGAGTGTGAGGGGTTCAGCGTGACTGTGGTGGAGTGAATGTGAGTTGGTCAGGGTGACGGTGATGGATTGAGTGTGAGGTTGTCAGGGTGACGGTGATGGAGTGAGTGTGAGAGGGTCAGGATGATGGTGATGGAGTGAGTGTGTGTGGGTCTTGGTGACGGTGATGGAGTGAGTGTGTGGGGGTCAGGTCTACGGTGATGGAGTGAGTGTGAGGGAGCAGGGTGACGGTGATGGAGTGTGAGTTTGAGGGACAAGGTGACAGTGATGGAGTGAGTGTGGGGGGTTAAGTGTGACGGGGATGGACTGAGTGTGAGGGGTTAAGGGTGACGGTGATGGAGTGAGTGTGTGGGGGTCAGGGTGACAGTGATGGAGTGAGTGTGAGGGGTTAAGGGTGATTGTGATGGAGTGAGTGTGAGAAGGTCAGTGTGATGGTGATGGAGGGAGTGTGAGGGGGTCAGGGTGACGGTGATGCAGTGAGTGTGAGGCGGTCAGGGGAAGAGTGATGGGGTGAGTGTGAGGGAATCAGTGTGATGGTGATGGAGTGAGGGTGAGGGGGTCACGGTGACGGTGAAGTAGTCAGTATGAGGGGGTCAGGGTGACGGTGGCGGATTGAGTCTGAGGGGGACCGGCTGATGGTAATGGAGTGAGTGTGAGGAGGTCAGGGTGATGGTGAAGGAGTGAGTGTGAGGGGATCAGTGTGACAGTGATGGAGTAAGTGTGAGGGGTACAGGGTGATTGTGATGGAGTGAGTGTGAGAGGGTCAGTGTGATGGTGATGGAGGGAGTGTGAGGGGGTCAGAGTGACGGTGATGGAGTGAGTGTGAGGCGGTCAGGGGAAGAGTGATGGAGTGAGTGTGAAGGGTTAAATGTGACGGTGAAGGTGTGAATGTGTGATGGTTAGGGTGGCAGTGAAGGAGTGAGTGTGCGTGGGCCAGTGTGACGGTGATGGAATGAGTGTGAGGGTGTCATGGTGATGGTGATGAAGTGAGTGTGAGGGAGTAAGGGTGACAATGATGGAGTGAGTGTGAGGGGTTCAGGGGAACGGCGATGGAGTGAGTGTGAGGGGCAAGGTGACGGTGTTTGAGTGAGTGTGAGAGGGTCAGGGTGACAGTGGTGGAGTGAGTGTGATGGTTTAAGGGTGTGGGTGATGTAGTGAGTGTGAGGGGTTAAAGGTGACGGTGATGGAGTGAGTGTGAGGAGGTCTGTGTGACGGTAATGAAGTGAGTGTGAGGGGGTCAGGGTGATGTTGATAGAGTGACTGGGAGGGGTTCTGTGCGGCGATGATGGAGTGAGTTTGTGCGGGTCATCGTGATGGTGATGAAGTGAGTGTGAGGGGGTCAGGGTGACAGTGTTGGAGTGAGTGTGAGGGAGTCATGGTGACAGTGTTGGAGTGAGAGTGAGGGGGTCAGGATGACGGTGATGGAGTGTGTGTGGGTCATGGTGATGGTGATGAAGTAAGTGTGACAGTGATGTAGTGAGTGCGAGGGAGTCAGTGTGACGGTGATGGAGTGAGTGTGAGGGGGTCAGGATGACGGTGATGGAGTGAATGTGAGGGGTTTAGTGTGACGGTGATGGAGTGAGTGTGAGCGGGGCATGGATGGACGCGATGGAATGAGTGACAGGGAATCGGTGTGACGGTGATGGAGTGATTGTGAGGGGGTCAGGATGACGGTAATGGAGTGCGTGTGAGGGGGTCAGGGTGATGGTGATGAGGCGAGTGTGAGGGGGTCAGGTTAATGGAGTGCGTGTGAGTGGGTCAGCATGACGATGATGGAGTGTGTGTGAGTGGGTCAGGGTGACGTTGATGGAGCGAGAATGAGGAGATCAGGGTGACGGTGATGGATTGAGTGTGAGGGGATTAGTATGACGGTGATGGAGCGAGTGTGTGCGGCTGAGCGTGACAGTGATGGAGTGTGTGTGAGGGAGTCAGTGTGACATTGATGGAGTGAGTGTGAGGGGGTGAGGGTAACAGCGATGGTGTGAGTGTGAGGGGGTCAAGGTGATGGTGATGGAGTGAGTGTGAGGGGGTAAGGGTGACGGTGATGGAGTGAGTCTGAGGGGGGCATGGGTGACAGGCAATCGGTGTGACGGTGATGGAGTGCGTGTGAGGGGGTCAGGGTGATGGTGATGAAGCGAGTGTGTGGGGATCAGGTTAATAGAGTGCATGTGAGTGGGTCAGCATGACGATGATGGAGTGAGTGTGAGTGAGTCAGGGTGACGTTGATGGATCGAGTGTGAGGGGATCAGGGTGACGGTGATGGAGTGAGTGTGAGGGGATTAGTATAATGGTGATGGAGCGAGTGTGTGCGGCTAAGGGTGACAGTGATGGAGTGTGTGTGAAGGAGTCAGTGTGACATTGATGGAGTGAGTGTGAGGGGGTCAGGGTGACGTTGATGGATCGAGTGTGAGGGGATCAGGGTGACGGTGATGGAGTGAGTGTGAGGGCATTAGCATGACGGTGATCGAGCGAGTGTGTGCGGCTAAGGATGACAGTGATGGAGTGTGCGTGAAGGAGTCAGTGTGACATTGATGGAGTGAGTGTGAGGGGGTCAGGATGACGGTGATGGAGTGAGTGTGAGGGGGTGAGGCTGACAGTGATGGAGTGAGTGTGAGGGGGTCAGGGTGATGGTGATGGAGTGAGTGTGAGAGGCTCATGATGACTGCGATGGAGTGTGTGTGAGGGGGTCATGGTGACAGTGATGGAGTGAGTGTTAGGGGGTCAGACAGATTGTGATGGAGTGAGTGTAAGGGGATCATGGTGACGGTGATGGAGTGAGTGTGAGGGGGTCAGGGTGATGGTGATGGAGTGAATGTGAGGGTGCACGGTGACAGTGATGGAGTGAGTGTGAGGGGTCAGGGTAACGGTGATGGAGTGAGTGTGAGGATGTCCGTGTGACGGTAATGGAGTGAGTGTGATGGGGTCAGGTTGAGAGTGATGGAGTGAGTTTGAGGGGGTCGTGATGATGGTGATGGAGTAATGAGAGACGGTCAGGGTGATGGAGATGGAATGAGTGTGGGGGATCAGGATGACGGTGTTGGGGTGAGTGTGAGTGGGTCACTGTGACAGTGAAGGAGTGAGTGTGATGAGGTCAGGATGGCGATGATGGAGTCAGTGTGAGGGGGTCAGTGTGATAGTGATCGGTTGAGAGTGAGTTGTTCAGTGATACAGAGATGGAGTGAGTGTGAGGGGGTCAGTGTGACGGTGATGGAGTAAGTGTGAGGGGGTTAGGGTGAAAGTGATGGGGTGAGAGCGTGGGGTTCAGTGATACGGAGAAGAAGTGAGTGTGAGGGATTCAGTGTAAAGGTGATGGAGTGAGTGTGAGGTTTCAGTGTGAGGGTGATGGAGTGAGTGTGAGAGGCTCAGTGTAATGGTGATGGAGTGAGTGTGAGGGGGTCAGGATGTAGGTGATGGAGAGAGCGTGAGTGGGATAAGTTGATGATGATGGAGTGGGTGTGAGGGGTCAGCATTACAGTGATGGAGTGAGTGTGAGGGCGTCTGGGTAACTGTGATGGAGTCTGTGTGATTTGGTCAGGGTGATGGTGATGGAGTGATTGTGAGGGGTCAGCGTGATGGTCATGCAGTCAGTGTGAGGGGGTCGTGATGACTGTGATGGAGTGAGTGTGAGGGCGTCGGGGTGACAGCGATGGAGTGAGTGTGATTGGGTCGGGGTGAGCGTGATGGAGTGAGTGTGAGAGGGTAAGGGTGACGGTGATGGAGTGAGTGTGAGGGGGCCGTGGTGACGCTGACGAAGTGAGTGTGAGGGCGTCAGGGTGATGGTGATGGAGGGAGTGTGAGGGGGTCAATGTGACGGAGATAGAGTGAGTGTGAGGGGTTCAATGTGACGGTGATGTAGTGAGTGTGAGATGCTCAGGGTATTGGTGATGGAGTGTGTGTGAGGGGGTCAGGATGATGGTGATGGAGTGAGTGTGAAGGGTCAGGGTGATGGTGATTGAGTGAGTGTGAGGACGTCCGGGTGACGGTGATGTGAGTGTGAGGGGGTAAGGGTGACAGTGATGGAGTCAATGTGAGGGGGTCGGTGTGACGGTGATGGAGTGAGTGAGAGGGGATCTGTGTGACAGAGATGGAGTGAATGTGAGGGGGTCAGGCTGATAGTGATTTAGTGAGTGTGAGGGTTTCAGGGTGAAAGTGATGGAGTAAGTTTGTGGGGATCAGTGTGACGGTGACGAAGTGAGTGTAAGGGTGTCAGGGTGACGGTGATGGATTGAGTGTGAGTGTCAGGGTGATGGTGACAGAGTGAGTGTGAAGGGTTCAGTGTGACGGCGATGGCGTGTGTGTGAGGGCGTCAGGGTGACGGTGATGTGAGTGTGAGGGTCTCAGGGTGACAGTGATGGAATCAGTGTGAGGGGGTCAGTGTAATGGTGATGGAGTTATTATGAGTGGGTCAGGGTGATGGTGATGGAGTGAGTGTGAGGTTTTTTGGATGACTGATTGAGTGAATGTGAGGGGGTCAGTCTGACAGTGATTTAGTGAGTGTGAGGGTTTCAGGGTGACAGTGATTTAGTGAGTGTGAGGGTTTCGGGGTGACAGTGATGGAGTGAGTGTGAGGGTGTCAGGGAGACGGTGACGGATTGAGTATGAGGGTCAGGGTGATGGTGATGGAGTGAGTGTGAAGTGTTCAGTGTGACGGCGATGGAGTGAGTGTGGGGGTATCAGGGTGTGACGGTGATGGAGAGAGTGTGAGGGGTCACTGTGATGGAGATAGAGTGAGTGTGAGGGGTTCAATGTGACGGTGATGAAGTGAGTGTGAGGGGATCAGTGTGACGGCAATGGAATGTATGTGTGGGTGTCTGGCGAATGGTGATGGAGTGAGTGTGAGGGGGTCTGGGTGCCAGTGATGCAGTGAGTGTGAGTGGGTCAGTGTGACAGTAATAGAGTGAGTGTGAGGAGGTCTGGGTGAAAGTGATGGAGTGAGTGTGAGTGGGTCAGTGTGACGGTCATGGAGTGAGTGTGAGGGGGTATGTGTGACGATGATGGTGTGAGTGTGTGCGGGTCATGGTGATGGTGATGACGTGAGTGTGAGGGGGTCAGGGTGACAGTGTTGGAGTGAGTGTGAGGCAGTCCAGATGACAGTGTTGCAGTGAGAGTGAGGGGGTCAGGGTGACGGTGATGGAGTGAGTGTGTGTGGGTCATGGTGGTGGTGATGAAGTGAGTGTGAGAGAGTGAGGGTGACAGTGATGTAGTGAGTGTGAGGTGGTCAGGGTGATGGTGATGGAGTGAGTGTGAGGGGGTTAGTGTGACGGTGATGGAGTGATTGTGAGGGTGGCATGGGTGACGGTGATGGAGTGAGTGTGAGGGGACCAGTGTGATGGTAATGGAGCGAGTGTGAGGGGTTCAGGTTAATGGAGTGGTTGTGAGTGGGTCAGCATGATGATGATGAAGTGAGTGTGAGTGGGTCTGAGTGACGTTAATGGAGCGAGTGTGAGGGGATCCGGGTGATGGTGATGGAGTGAGTGTGAGGGGATTAGTATGACGGTGATGGAGCGAGTGTGTGCGGCTAAGGTTGACAGTGATGGAGTGTGTGTGAGGGAGTCAGGGTGACGCTGAAGAATTGAGTGTGAGTGTCAGGGTGATGGTCATAGAGTGAGTGTGAAGGGTACAGTGTGACGGCGATGGAGTGAGTGTGAGGGCGTCAGGGTGACGGTGATGGAGGGAGTGTGAGGGGGTCAGTGTAACGGTGATGGAGTGAGTATGAGTGGGTCAGGGTGATGGTGATGGAGTGAGTGTGAGGTTTTCTGGGTGACTGATTGAGTGAATGTGAGGGGGTCAGTCTGAGAGTGATTTAGTGAGTGTGATGGTTTCAGGGTGACAGCGATGGAGTGAGTGTGAGGGGGTCAGGGAGACGGTGATGGTTTGACTGTGAGGGTCATGATGATGGTGATGGAGTGAGTGTGAAGTGTTCAGCGTGATGGCGATGGAGTGAGTGTGAGGGCATCAGGGTGACGGTGATGGAGAGATTGTGAGGGGTCACTGTGACGCAGATCGAGTGAGTGTGAGGGGGTCAGTGTGACGGTGACGAAGTGAGTGTGAGGGGATCAGTGTGACGGCGATGGAGTGTATGTGAGGGCATCTGGCGAATGGTGATGGAGTGAGTATGAGGGGGTAAGGGTGACAGTGATGCAGTGAGTGTGACTTGGTCAGTGTGACAGTGATAGAGTGAGTGTGAGGAGGTCAGGGTGAAGTTGATGGAGTGAGTGTGCGTGGGTCAGTGTGACGGTCATGGAGTGAGTGTGAGTGGGTCTGTGTGACGATGATGGAGTGAGTGTGTGTGGGTCATGGTGATGGTGATGAAGTGAGTGTGAGGGGGTTAGGGTGACAGTGTTGGAGTGAGTGTGAGGGAGTCATGGTGACAGTGTTGGAGTGAGAGTAGGGGGTCAGGGCGACTGTGATGGAGTGAGTGTTTGTGGGTCATGGTGATGGTGATGAAGTAAGTGTGAGAGAGTGAGGGTGACAGTGATGGATTGAGTGTGAGGGGGGTCAAGGTGACGGTGAAGTAGTGAGTGTGATGTGGTCAGGATGATGGTGATTGAGTGAGTGTGAGGGCATCAGTGTGACGATGATGGAGCGAGTGTGAGGGGTTCAGGTTAATGGAGTGCTTGTGAGTGGATCAGCATGACGATGATGAAGTGAGTGTGAGTGGGTCAGAGTGACGTTGATGGAGTGAGTGTGAGGGTATCGTGGTGATGGTGATGGAGTGTGTTTGAGGGGATTAGTATGATAATGGAGCGAGTGTGTGCGGCTAAGGGTGACAGTAGTGGATTGTGTGTGAGGGAGTCAGGGTGACGCTGATGGATTGAGTGTGAGTGTCAGGGTGATGCTAATAGAGTGAGTGTGAAGAGTTCAGTGTGACGGCGATGGAGTGAGTGTGAGGGCGTCAGACTGACGGTGATGTGAGTGTGAGGGTGTCAGGGTGTCAGTGATGGAGTCAGTGTGAGGGGGTCAGCGTAATGGTGATGGAGAGAGAATGAGAGCGTCAGGGTGATGGAAATGGAGTGTGAGGGTTTCTGGGTAACTGATTGAGTGAATGTGAGGGGGTCAGGCTGACAGTGATTTAGAGAGTGTGAGGGTTTCAGGGTGACAGTGATGGAATGAGTGTGAGGGGATCAGTGTGACGGTGACGAAGTGAGTGTGAGGGTGTCAGGTTTACGGTGATGGATTGAGTGTGAGAGTCAGGGTGATGGTGATGGAGTGAGTGTGAAGTGTTCAGTGTGACGGCGATGGAGTGAGTGTGGGAGCATCAGGGTGACGGTAATGGAGGGAGTGTGAGGGGTCACTGTGATGGAGATGGAGCGAGTGTGAGGGGTTCAGTGTGACGGTGACGAAGTGAGTGTGAGGAGATCAGTGCGACGGCGATGGAGTGAATGTGAGGGTCAGGGTGATGACGATGGAGTGAGTGTGAAGGGTTCAGAGTGAGAGCGATGGAGTGTATGTGAGGGCGTCTGGGTGATGGTGATGGAGTGAGTGTGAGGGGTCAGGGTGACAGTGATGCAGTGAGTGTGAGTGGGTCAGAGTGACAGTGATAGAGTGAGTATGAGGAGGTCAGGATGACAGTGGTGGAGTGAGTGTGAGTGGGTCAGTGTGACAGTGATAGAGTGAGTGTGAGGAGGTCAGGGTGACAGTGATGGAGTGAGTGTGAGTGGGTCAGGGTGACAGTGATGGAGTGAGTGTGAGTGGGTCTGTGTGACGATGATGGAGTGAGTGTGTGTGGGTCATGGTGATGGTGGTGAAGTGAGTGTGAGAGTGTCAGGGTGACAGTGTTAGAGTGAGTGTGAGGGAGTCATGGTGACGGTGATGGAGTGAGAGTGTGTGTGTCATGGTGATGGTGATGAAGTGAAGGTGAGAGAGTGAGGGTGACAGTGAAAAGTGAGTTCGAGGGAGTCAGTGTGACGGTGAAATAGTGAGTGTGAGATGGTCAGGTTGATGGTGATGGAGTGCGTGTGAGGGGGTCAGGGTGACGGTAATGGAGTGAGTGTGAGGGGCCCAGGGTGATGGTGATCGAGCGTGTGTGAGGGGTTCAGATTAATGGAGTGCTTGTGCGCGGGTCAGCATGACGATGATGGAGTGAGTGTGAGTGGGTCAGGGTGACGTTGATGGAGCGAGTGTGTGCGACTAAGGGTGAAAGTGATGGAGTGAGTGTGAGGGAGTCAGTGTGACATTGATGGAGTGAGTGTGAGGGGGTCAGGGTGACGGTGATCGAGCGAGTGTGTGCGGCTAATGGTGACAGTGATGTAGTGAATGTGAGGGAGTGAGGGTGACGATGATGGAGTGAGTGTGAGGGGTTCAGGGTGACGGTGATGGAGTGTGTGTGAGGGGGTCAGAGTGACAGTGATGGAGTGAGTGTGAGGGGGTCAGGGTGACGGTGATGGATTGAGTGTTAGGGGGTCATGGAGACTGCGATGGAGTGAGTGTGAGGGGGTCATGGTGACCGTGATGGAGTGAGTGTGAGGGCGTCAGGGGGACCGTGATGGAGTTAGTGTGAGGGGGTCAATGTGACGGTGATGGAGTGAGTGTGAGGGGGTCAGGGTGACCGTGATGGAGTGAGTGTGAGAGGTCAGGGTGACCGTGATGGAGTGAGTGTGAGGGAGTCAGGATGACGGTGATGGAGTGAGTATGAGGGGGTCAGGCAGATTGTGATGGAGTGAGTGTGAGGGGGTCAGGGTGTTGGTGATGGGTTGAGTGTGAGGGGGTCATGGTGATTGCGATGCAGTGAGTGTGAGGGGGTCATGGTGAAGGTGAAGAAGTGAGTGTGATGGTACTAGAGTGAGTGTGAGGGGGTCATGATGATGATGATGGAGTGAGTGTGATTGGGTCTGGGTGATGGTGATGGAGTGTGTGTGAGGGGGGTTAGGATGATGGTGATGCAGTGAGTCTGAGGAGGTCATGGTGACGGTGATGGAGTGAGTGTGAGGGGATCAGGTTGATGGTGATGGAGTGAGTGTGAGGGGTCAGGGTGACGGTGATGGAGTGAGTGTGAGGGGTCAGGGTGACGGCAAAGGTGTGAGTGTGAGGGGGGTCAGGGTGACAGTGATGGAGTGAGTTTCAGGGGGTCGTGATGACGGTGATGGAGTGAGAGAGAGAGGGCCAGTGTGATGGAGATGGAATGAGTGTGAAGGGCGTCAGGAAAACGGTGTTGGGGTGAGAGTGAGGGGTTCAGCGATACAGAGATGGAGTAAGTGTGAGGGGGTCAGTGTGACGGTGACGGAATGGGTGTGAGGGGGTTAGGGTGACAGTGATGGATTGAGTGTGAGAGTCAGGGTGATGGTGATGGAGTGAGTGTGAAGTGTTCAGTGTGACGGCGATGGAGTGAGTGTGGGAGCATCAGGGTGACAGTGATGGTGGGAGTGTGAGAGGTCACTGTGATGGAGGTGGAGCGAGTGTGAGGCGTTCAGTGTGACGGTGACGAAGTGAGTGTGAGGAGATCAGTGCGACTCCGATGGAGTGAATGTGAGGGTCAGGGTGATGACGATGGAGTGAGTGTGAAGGGTTCAGTGTTAGGGTGACAGTGATGGGGTGAGAGTGTGGGGTTCAGTGATACGGAGATGGAGTGAGTGTGAGGGATTCAGTGTAAACGTGATGGAGTGAGTGTGAGAGGGTCAGGGAGATAGTGATGGAATAATTGTGAGTGGTCAGGATTACGGTGATGGAATGAGTGTGAGGGGGTCACTGTGACTGAGATGGAGTGAGTGTGAGGGGTACAGTGTGACGGTGATGGAGTGAGTGTGAGAGGCTCAGGGTAATGTTGATGTAGTGTGTTTGAGGGGGTCAGGTTGATGATGATGGAGTGAGTGTGAGTGGGACAAGTTGATGATGATGGAGTAAGTGTGAGAGGGTCAGGGTGACGGTGATGGACTGAGTGTGAGGGGGTCAGGATGACAGTGATGAAGTGAGTGTGAGGGGTCAGGTTAACGGAGATGGAGTGAGTGTGAGGGGAATAGTATAACGGTGTTGGAGCGAATGGTTGCGGCTAAGGGTGACAGCGATGGAGTGTGTGTGAGGGAATCAGTGTGACATTGATGGAGTGAGTATGAGAGGGTCAGTGTGATGGTGATGGAGTGACTGTGAGGGCGTCCGGGTGACGGTGATGGACTGAGTGTGAGGGGGTCAGGGTGACAGTGATGAAGTGAGTGTGAGGGGTCAGGTTAAAGGAGATGGAGTGAGTGTGAGGGGATTAGTGTAACGGTGATGGAGCGAATGTTTGCGGCAAAGGGTGACAGGGATGGAGTGTGTGTGAGGGAGTCAGTGTGACATTGATGGAGTGAGTGTGAGGGGTTCAGGGTGACGGTGATGGAGTGAGTGTGAGGGGGTGAGGGTGACAGTGATGGAGTAAGTGTGAGGGGGTCAGGGTGATGGTGATGGAATGAGTGTGAGGGGGTGAGGGGTACGGTGATGGAGTGAGTGTGGGGGGGGGCATGGGTGGCCGTAATGGAGTGAGTGACAGGGAATCGGTGTGACGGTGATGGAGTGCGTGTGAGGGGGTCAGGGTGACGGTGATGAAGCGAGTGTGAGGGGATCAGGTTAATGGAGAGAGTGAGTGGGTCAGCATGACGATGATGGAGTGAGTGTGAGAGGGTCAGGGTGACGTTGATGGAGCGAGTGTGAGGTCATCAGGGTGATGGTGATGGAGTGAGTGTGAGGGGTTCATGATGACTGCGATGGAGTGTGTGTGAGGGTGTCATGGTGACGGTGATGGAGCGAGTATGAGGGGGTAAGGGTGACAGTGATGGAGTGAGTATGAGGGGGTCAGGCAGATTGTGATGGAGTGAGTGTAAGTGGGTCAGGGTGTTGGTGATGGAGTGTGTGTGAGGGGGTTAGGATGATGGTGATGGAGTGAGTCTGAGGGGGTCATGGTGACGGTGATGGAGTGAGTGTGAGGGGGTCAGGGTGATGGTGATGGAGTGAGTGTGAGGGTGCACGGTGACAGTGATGGAGTGAGTGTGAGGATGTCCGTGTGACGGTAATGGAGTGAGTGTGAGGGCGTCAGGGTGATGGTGATGGAGGGAGGGTGAGGGGGTCAGCGTGACAGTGATGGAGTGAGTGTGATTGGGTCAGTGTGACGCTGATGGAGTGAGTGTGAGGGGATCTGTGTGACAGAGATGGAGTGAGTGTGAGGGGGTCAGGGTGATGGTGATGGAGTGAGTGTGAGGGTGCACGGTGACAGTGATGGAGTGAGTGTGAGGATGTCCGTGTGACGGTAATGGAGTGAGTGTGAGGGCGTCAGGGTGATGGTGATGGAGGGAGGGTGAGGGGGTCAGCGTGACAGTGATGGAGTGAGTGTGATTGGGTCAGTGTGACGCTGATGGAGTGAGTGTGAGGGGGTCTGTGTGACAGAGATGGTGTGAGTGTGAGGGGGGAGGGTGATGGTGATGGAGTGAGTGTGAGGGGGTCATGATGACTGCGATGGAGTGTGTGTGAGGGTGTCATGGTGACGGTGATGGAGCTAGTATGAGGGGGTAAGGGTGTCAGTGATGGAGTGAGTATGAGGGGGTCAGGCAGATTGTGATGGAGTGAGTGTAAGTGGGTCAGGATGTTGGTGATGGAGTGTCAGTGGGGGGTTAGGATGATGGTGATGGAGTGAGTCTGAGGGGGTCATGGTGACGGTGATGAAGTGAGTGTGAGGGGGTCAGGGTGATGGTGATGGAGTGAGTGTGAGGGTGCACGGTGACAGTGATGGAGTGAGTGTGAGGATGTCCGTGTGACGGTAATGGAGTGAGTGTGAGGGCGTCAGGGTGATGGTGATGGAGGGAGGGTGAGGGGGTCAGCGTGACAGTGATGGAGTGAGTGTGATTGGGTCAGTGTGACGCTGATGGAATGAGTGTGAGGGGATCTGTGTGGCAGAGATGGTGTGAGTGTGAGGGGGAGGGTGATGGTGATGGAGTGAGTGTAAGTGTTGCTGGGTGGCTGATTGAGTGAATGTGAGGGGGTCAGGCTGACAGTAAATTAGTGAGTGTGAGGGTTTCAGGGTGAAAGTGATGGAGTGAGTGTGTGGAGATCAGTGTGACGGTGACGAAGTGCGTGTAAGTGGGTCAGGGTGACGGTGATGGATTGAGTGTGAGTGTCAGGGTGATGGTGATAGAGTGAGTGTGAAGGGTTCAGTGTGACGGCGATGGAGTGAGTGTGAGGGCGTCAGGGTGACTGTGATGTGAGTGTGAGGGTGTCAGGGTGACAGTGATGGAATCAGTGTGAGGGGGTCAGTGTAACGGTGATGGAGTGGGTGTGAGGGGGTCAGTGTAACGTTGATGGAGTGAATATGAGTGGGTCAGGGTAAAGGTGATGGAGTGAGCATGAGGTTTTCTGGGTGACTGATTGAGTGTGAGTGAGGGGGTCAGGATGCCGGTGATGGGTGAGTGTGTGTGGTCATGGTGGTGGTGATGAAGTGAGTGTGAGAGAGTGAGGGTGACAGTGATGGAGTGAGTGTGAGGGCGTCAGGGTGAGGGTGAAGTAGTGAGTGTGAGGTGGTCAGGATGATGGAGATTGAGTGATTGTGAGGGGGTTAGTGTGACGGTGATGGAGTGAGTGTGAGGGTTTCAGGGTGACAGTGATGGAGTGAGTGTGAGTGGGCCAGGGTGACGGTGATGGTGTCAGTGTGAGGCGACCAGTGTGATAGTAATGGAGCGAGTGTGAGGGGTTCAGGTTAATGGAGTGCTTGTGAGTGAATCAGCATGACGATGATGAAGTGAGTGTGAGTGGGTCAGAGTGACGTCGATGGAGTGAGTGTGAGGGGCTCGGGGTGACGGTGATGGAGTGAGTGTGAGGGGATTAGTATGACTGTGATGGAGCGAGTGTGTGCGGCTCAGGGTGACAGTGATGGAGTGTGTGTGAGGGAGTCAGGGTGACGCTGATGTATTGAGTGTGAGTGTCAGGGTGATGGTCATAGAGTGAGTGTAAAGGATTCAGTGTGACGGCGATGGAGTGAGTGTGAGGGCGTCAGGGTGACGGTGATGTGAGTGTGAGGGTGTCAGGGTGACAGTGATGGAATCAGTGTGAGGGGGTCAGTGTAACGGTGGTGGAGAGTGTGTGAGAGCGTCAGGGTGATGAAAATGGAGTGAGTGTGAGGGTTTCTGAGTTTCTTGGTGACTGATTGAGTGAATTCGAGGGGGTCAGGCTGACAGTGATTTAGTGAGTGTGAGGGTTTCAGGGTGACTGTTATGGAGTGAGTGTGAGTGGGACAGGGTGACAGTGATGGAGTGAGTGTGAGGGGGTCAGGCAGATTGTGATGGAGAGAGTGTAAGGGAGTCAGGATGTTGGTGATGGACTGTGTGTGAGGGGGTTAGGATGATGGTGATGGAGTGAGTCTGAGGGGGTCATGGTGACGGTGATGGAGTGAGTGTGAGGGGGTCAGGGTGATGGTGATGGAGTGAGTGTGAGGGTGTACGGTGACAGTGATGGGGTGAGTGTGAGGGGTCAGGGTGACGGTGATGGAGTGAGTGTGAGGATGTCCGTGTGACGGTAATGAAGTGAGTGTGATGGGGGTCAGGTTGAGAGCGATGGAGTGAGTTTGAGGGGCTCGTGATGACGGTGATGGAGTGATGAGAGACGGTCAGGGTGATGGAGATAGAATGAGTGTGAGGGGTTCTGGATGACAGTGATGGGGTGAGAGTGAGGTGTGCAGTGATACAGAGATGGAGTGAGAGTGAGGGGGTAAGTGTGACAGTGATGGAGTGAGTGTGATGGGGTCAGGATGACGATGATGGTGTCAGTGTGAGGGGGTCAGGGTGACAGTGATGGGGTGAGAGTGAGATGTTCAGTGATACAGAGATGGAGTGAGTGTGAGGGGGTCAGTGTGACGGTGATGGAGTGAGTGTGAGGGGGTTAGGGTGAAAGTGATGGGGTGAGAGTGTGGGGTTCAGTGCTACGGAGATAGTGTGAGTGTGAGGGATTCAGTGTAAAGGTGATGGAGTGAGTATGAGGTTTCAGTGTGAGGGTGATGGAGTGAGTGTGAGAGTGTCAGGGAGATAGTGATGGAATGAGCGTGAGTGGTCAGGATGACGGTGATGGGGTGAGTGAGAGGGGGTCACTGTGACGGAGATGGAATGAGTATGAGGGGTTCAGTTTGACGGTGATGGAGTGAGTGTGAGAGGCTAAGGGTAATGGTGATGGAGTGTGTGTGAGAGGGTAAGGGTGATGGTGATGGAGTGAGTGTGAGGGGGCAGTGGTGACGCTGACGAAGTGAGTGTGAGGCGATCAGCGTGACAGTGATGGAGTAAGTGTGAGGGGTTCACTGTGACGGCGATGGAGTGAGTGTGAGGGCGTCAGGGTGATGGTGATGGAGTGAGTGTGAGGAGGTCAGGCTGACAGTGATGAAGGAGTGTGAGGGGTCAGGGTGATGGTGATGGAGTGAGTGCGAGGACGTCCGGGTGACGGTGATGTGAGTGTGAGGGGGTCAGGCTGACAGTGATGGAGTCAGTGTGAGGGGGTCAGTGTGACGGTGATGGAGTGAGTGTGAGGGGATCTGTGTGACAGAGATGGAGTGAGGGTGAGGGGGGCAGGGTGGTGGTGATGGGGTGAGTGTGAGTGTTGCTGGGTGACTGATTGAGAGAATGTGAGGGGGTCAGGATGTCAGTGAATGAGTGAGTGTGAGGGTTTCAGGGTGAAAGTGATGGAGTGAGTGTGTGGAGATCAGTGTGACGGTGACGAAGTGAGTGTAAGGGTGTCAGGGTGACGGTGATGGATTGAGTGTGAGTGTCAGGGTGATGGTGATTGAGAGAATGTGAATGGTTCAGTGTGACGCCGATGGAGTGAGTGTGAGGGTGTCGGGGTGACAGTGATGGAATCAGTGTGAGGGGGTCAGTGTAACAATGATGGAATGAGTGTGAGGGGGTCAGTGTAACGGTAATGGAGTGTGTATGAGTGGGTCAGGGTGACAGTGTTGGAGTCAGTGTGAGGAAGTCATGGTGACAGTGTTGGAGTGTGAGTGAGGGGGTCAGGATGCCGGTGATGGGTGAGTGTGTGTGGTCATGGTGGTGGTGATGAAGTGAGTGTGAGAGAGTGAGGGTGACAGTGATGGAGTGAGTGTGAGGGCGTCAGGGTGAGGGTGAAGTAGTGAGTGTGAGGTGGTCAGGATGATGGAGATTGAGTGATTGTGAGGGGGTTAGTGTGACGGTGATGGAGTGAGTGTGAGGGTTTCAGGGTGACAGTGATGGAGTGAGTGTGAGTGGGCCAGGGTGACGGTGATGGAGTCAGTGTGAGGCGACCAGTGTGATAGTAATGGAGCGAGTGTGAGGGGTTCAGGTTAATGGAGTGCTTGTGAGTGAATCAGCATGACGATGATGAAGTGAGTGTGAGTGGGTCAGAGTGACGTCGATGGAGTGAGTGTGAGGGGCTCGGGGTGACGGTGATGGAGTGAGTGTGAGGGGATTAGTATGACTGTGATGGAGCGAGTGTGTGCGGCTCAGGGTGACAGTGATGGAGTGTGTGTGAGGGAGTCAGGGTGACGCTGATGTATTGGGTGTGAGTGTCAGGGTGATGGTCATAGAGTGAGTGTAAAGGATTCAGTGTGACGGCGATGGAGTGAGTGTGAGGGCGTCAGGGTGACGGTGATGTGAGTGTGAGGGTGTCAGGGTGACAGTGATGGAATCAGTGTGAGGGGGTCAGTGTAACGGTGGTGGAGAGTGTGTGAGAGCGTCAGGGTGATGAAAATGGAGTGAGTTTGAGGGTTTCTGGATTTCTGGGTGACTGATTGAGTGAATTCGAGGGGGTCAGGCTGACAGTGATTTAGTGAGTGTGAGGGTTTCAGGGTGACTGTTATGGAGTGAGTGTGAGTGGGACAGGGTGACAGTGATGGAGTGAGTGTGAGGGGGTCAGGCAGATTGTGATGGAGAGAGTGTAAGGGAGTCAGGATGTTGGTGATGGACTGTGTGTGAGGGGGTTAGGATGATGGTGATGGAGTGAGTCTGAGGGGGTCATGGTGACGGTGATGGAGTGAGTGTGAGGGGGTCAGGGTGATGGTGATGGAGTGAGTGTGAGGGTGTACGGTGACAGTGATGGGGTGAGTGTGAGGGGTCAGGGTGACGGTGATGGAGTGAGTGTGAGGATGTCCGTGTGACGGTAATGGAGTGAGTGTGATGGGGGTCAGGTTGAGGGCGATGGAGTGAGTTTGAGGGGCTCGTGATGACGGTGATGGAGTGATGAGAGACGGTCAGGGTGATGGAGATAGAATGAGTGTGAGGGGTTCTGGATGACAGTGATGGGGTGAGAGTGAGGTGTGCAGTGATACAGAGATGGAGTGAGAGTGAGGGGGTAAGTGTGACAGTGATGGAGTGAGGGTGAGGCGACCAGTGTGATGGTAATGGAGCGAGTGTGAGGGGTTCAGGTTAATGGAGTGCTTGTGAGTGAATCAGCATGACGATGATGAAGTGAGTGTGAGTGGGTCAGAGTGACGTCGATGGAGTGAGTGTGAGGGGATTAGTATGACTGTGATGGAGCGAGTGTGTGCGGCTCAGGGTGATAGTGATGGAGTGTGTGTGAGGGAGTCAGGGTGACGCTGATGTATTGAGTGTGAGTGTCAGGGTGATGGTCATAGAGTGAGTGTAAAGGATTCAGTGTGACGGCCATGGAGTGAGTGTGATGGCGTCAGGGTGACTGATGTGAGTGTGAGGGTGTCAGGGTGACAGTGATGGAATCAGTGTGAGGGGGTCAGTGTAACGGTTGTGGAGAGTGTGTGAGAGCGTCAGGGTGATGAAAATGGAGTGAGTGTGAGGGTTTCTGAGTTTCTGGGTGACTGATTGAGTGAATTCGAGGGGGTCAGGCTGACAGTGATTTAGTGAGTGTGAGGGTTTCAGGGTGACTTTTATCGAGTGAGTGTGAGTGGGACAGGGTGACAGTGATTTAGTGAGTGTGAGGGGGTCAGGCAGATTGTGATGGAGAGAGTGTAAGGGAGTCAGGATGTTGGTGATGGACTGTGTGTGAGGGGGTTAGGATGATGGTGATGGAGTGAGTCTGAGGGGGTCATGGTGACGGTGATGGAGTGAGTGTGAGGGGGTCAGGGTGATGGTGATGGAGTGAGTGTGAGGGTGTACGGTGACAGTGATGGGGTGAGTGTGAGGGGTCAGGGTGACGGTGATGGAGTGAGTGTGAGGATGTCCGTGTGACGGTAATGAAGTGAGTGTGATGGGGGTCAGGTTGAGAGCGATGGAGTGAGTTTGAGGGGCTCGTGATGACGGTGATGGAGTGATGAGAGACGGTCAGGGTGATGGAGATAGAATGAGTGTGAGGGGTTCTGGATGACAGTGATGGGGTGAGAGTGAGGTGTGCAGTGATACAGAGATGGAGTGAGAGTGAGGGGGTAAGTGTGACAGTGATGGAGTGAGTGTGATGGGGTCAGGATGACGATGATGGTGTCAGTGTGAGGGGGTCAGGGTGACAGTGATGGGGTGAGAGTGAGATGTTCAGTGATACAGAGATGGAGTGAGTGTGAGGGGGTCAGTGTGACGGTGATGGAGTGAGTGTGAGGGGGTTAGGGTGAAAGTGATGGGGTGAGAGTGTGGGGTTCAGTGCTACGGAGATGGTGTGAGGGTGAGGGATTCAGTGTAAAGGTGATGGAGTGAGTATTAGGTTTCAGTGTGAGGCTGATGGAGTGAGTGTGAGAGTGTCAGGGAGATAGTGATGGAATGAGCGTGAGTGGTCAGGATGACGGTGATGGGGTGAGTGAGAGGGGGTCACTGTGACGGAGATGGAATGAGTGTGAGGGGTTCAGTTTGACGGTGATGGAGTGAGTGTGAGAGGCTAAGGGTAATGGTGATGAAGTGTGTGTGAGAGGGTAAGGGTGATGGTGATGGAGTGAGTGTGAGGGGGCAGTGGTGACGCTGACGAAGTGAGTGTGAGGCGATCAGCGTGACAGTGATGGAGTAAGTGTGAGGGGTTCACTGTGACGGCGATGGAGTGAGTGTGAGGGCGTCAGGGTGATGGTGATGGAGGGAGTGTGAGTGGGATAAGTTGATGATGATGGATTGAGTGTGAGGGGGTCAGAGTGACAGTGATGGAGTGAGTGTGATTGGGTCAGGGTGATGGTGATGGAGTGAGTGTGAGGAGGTCAGGCTGACAGTGATGAAGGAGTGTGAAGGGTCAGGGTGATGGTGATGGAGTGAGTGTGAGGACGTCTGGGTGACGGTGATGTGAGTGTGAGGGGGTCAGGCTGACAGTGATGGAGTCAGTGTGAGGGGGTCAGTGTGACGGTGATGGACTGAGTGTGAGGGGATCTGTGTGACAGAGATGGAGTGAGTGTGAGGGGGTCAGGGTGGTGGTGATGGAGTGAGTGTGAGTGTTGCTGGGTGACTGATTGAGAGAATGTGAGGGGGTCAGGATGTCAGTGAATGAGTGAGTGTGAGGGTTTCAGGGTGAAAGTGATGGAGTGAGTGTGTGGAGATCAGTGTGACGGTGACGAAGTGAGTGTAAGGGTGTCAGGGTGACGGTGATGGATTGAGTGTGAGTGTCAGGGTGATGGTGATTGAGAGAATGTGAATGGTTCAGTGTGACGCCGATGGAGTGAGTGTGAGGGTGTCGGGGTGACAGTGATGGAATCAGTGTGAGGGGGTCAGTGTAACAATGATGGAATGAGTGTGAGGGGGTCAGTGTAACGGTAATGGAGTGTGTATGAGTGGGTCAGGGTGACAGTGTTGGAGTCAGTGTGAGGAAGTCATGGTGACAGTGTTGGAGTGTGAGTGAGGGGGTCAGGGTGCCGGTGATGGGTGAGTGTGTGTGGGTCATGGTGGTGGTGATGAAGTGAGTGTGAGAGAGTGAGGGTGACAGTGATGGAGTGAGTGTGAGGGCGTCAGGGTGAGGGTGAAGTAGTGAGTGTGAGTTGGTCAGGATGATGGAGATTGAGTGATTGTGAGGGGGTTAGTGTGACGGTGATGGAGTGAGTGTGAGGGTTTCAGGGTGACAGTGATGGAGTGAGTGTGAGTGGGCCAGGGTGACGGTGATGGAGTCAGTGTGAGGCGACCAGTGTGATGGTAATGGAGCGAGTGTGAGGGGTTCAGGTTAATGGAGTGCCTGTGAGTGAATCAGCATGACGATGATGAAGTGAGTGTGAGTGGGTCAGAGTGACGTCGATGGAGTGAGTGTGAGGGGCTCGGGGTGACGGTGATGGAGTGAGTGTGAGGGGATTAGTATGACTGTGATGGAGCGAGTGTGTGCGGCTCAGGGTGACATTGATGGAGTGTGTGTGAGGGAGTCAGGGTGACGCTGATGTATTGGGTGAGTGTCAGGGTGATGGTCATAGAGTGAGTGTAAAGGATTCAGTGTGACGGCGATGGAGTGAGTGTGAGGGCGTCAGGGTGACGGTGATGTGAGTGTGAGGGTGTCAGGGTGACAGTGATGGAATCAGTGTGAGGGGGTCAGTGTAACGGTGGTGGAGAGTGTGTGAGAGCGTCAGGGTGATGAAAATGGAGTGAGTGTGAGGGTTTCTGGGTTTCTGGGTGACTGATTGAGTGAATTTGAGGGGGTCAGGCTGACAGTGATTTAGTGAGTGTGAGGGTTTCAGGGTGACTGTTATGGAGTGAGTGTGAGTGGGACAGGGTGACAGTGATGGAGTGAGTGTGAGGGGGTCAGGCAGATTGTGATGGACAGAGTGTAAGGGAGTCAGGATGTTGGTGATGGACTGTGTGTGAGGGGGTTAGGATGATGGTGATGGAGTGAGTCTGAGGGGGTCATGGTGACGGTGATGGAGTGAGTGTGAGGGGGTCAGGGTGATGGTGATGGAGTGAGTGTGAGGGTGTACGGTGACAGTGATGGGGTGAGTGTGAGGGGTCAGGGTGACGGTGATGGAGTGAGTGTGAGGATGTCCGTGTGACGGTAATGGAGTGAGTGTGATGGGGGTCAGGTTGAGAGTGATGGAGTGAGTTTGAGGGGCTCGTGACGACGGTGATGGAGTGATGAGAGACGGTCAGGGTGATGGAGATAGAATGAGTGTGAGGGGTTCTGGATGACAGTGATGGGGTGAGAGTGAGGTGTGCAGTGATACAGAGATGGAGTGAGTGTGATGGGGTCAGGATGACGATGATGGTGTCAGTGTGAGGGGGTCAGGGTGACAGTGATGGGGTGAGAGTGAGATGTTCAGTGATACAGAGATGGAGTGAGTGTGAGGGGGTCAGTGTGACGGTGATGGAGTGAGTGTGAGGGGGTTAGGGTGAAAGTGATGGGGTGAGAGTGTGTGGTTCAGTGCTACGGAGATGGAGTGAGTGTGAGGGATTCAGTGTAAAGGTGATGGAGTGAGTATGAGGTTTCAGTGTGAGGGTGATGGAGTGAGTGTGAGAGTGTCAGGGAGATAGTGATGGAATGAGCGTGAGTGGTCAGGATGACGGTGATGGGGTGAGTGAGAGGGGGTCACTGTGACGGAGATGGAATGAGTGTGAGGGGTTCAGTTTGACGGTGATGGAGTGAGTGTGAGAGGTTAAGGGTAATGGTGATGGAGTGTGTGTGAGAGGGTAAGGTTGATGGTGATGGAGTGAGTGTGAGGGGGCAGTGGTGACGCTGACGAAGTGAGTGTGAGGCGATCAGCGTGACAGTGATGGAGTAAGTGTGAGGGGTTCACTGTGACGGCGATGGAGTGAGTGTGACGTCGTCAGGGTGATGGTGATGGAGGGAGTGTGAGGGTGTCAATGTGACGGAGATAGAGTGAGTGTGAGGGGTTCAGTTTGACGGTGATGGAGTGAGTGTGAGAGGCTAAGGGTAATGGTGATGGAGTGTGTGTGAGGGGGTCAGGATAATGGTGATGGATTGAGTGTGAGTGGGACAATTTGATGATGATGGAGTGAGTGTGAGAGGGTCAGTGTGACAGTGATGGAGTGGGTGTGAGGGGTCAGCATTACAGAGATGAAGTGAGTGTGAGGGCGTCTGGGTAACTGTGATGGAGTCAGTGTGATTTGGTCAGGGTGATGGTAATGGAGTGAGTGTGAGGGGTCAGCGTGATGGTCATGGAGTCAGTGTGAGGGAATCGTGATGACTGTGATGAAGTGAGTGTGAGGACGTCGGGGTGCCAGCGATGGAGTGAGTGTGATTGGGTCAGGCTGTGCGTGATGGAGTGAGTGTGAGAAGGTAAGGGTGATGGTGATGGAGTGAGTGTGAGGGGGCCGTGGTGACGCTGACGAAGTGAGTGTGAGGCGATCAGCGTGACAGTGATGGAGTAAGTGTGAGGGGTTCACTGTGACGGCGATGGAGTGAGTGTGAGGGCGTCGGGGTGATGGTGATGGAGAGAGTGTGAGGGTGTCAATGTGACGGAGATAGAGTGAGTGTGAGGGGTTCAATGTGACGGTGGTGTAGTGAGTGTGAGAGGCTCAGGGTATTGGTGATGGAGTGTGTGTGAGGTGGTCAGGATGATGGTGATGGAGTGAGTTTGAGGGGGTCATGGTGACGGTGATGGAGTGAGTGTGAGTGGGATAAGTTGATGATGATGGATTGAGTGTGAGGGGGTCAGAGTGACAGTGATGGAGTGAGTGTGATTGGGTCAGGGTGATGGTGATGGAGTGAGTGTGAGGAGGTCAGGCTGACAGTGATGAAGGAGTGTGAAGGGTCAGGGTGATGGTGATGGAGTGAGTGTGAGGACGTCCGGGTGACGGTGATGTGAGTGTGAGGGGGTCAGGCTGACAGTGATGGAGTCAGTGTGAGGGGGTCAGTGTGACGGTGATGGAGTGAGTGTGAGGGGATCTGTGTGACAGAGATGGAGTGAGTGTGAGGGGGTCAGGGTGGTGGTGATGGAGTGAGTGTGAGTGTTGCTGGGTGACTGATTGAGAGAATGTGAGGGGGTCAGGCTGACAGTGAATGAGTGAGTGTGAGGGTTTCAGGGTGAAAGTGATGGAGTGAGTGTGTGGAGATCAGTGTGACGGTGACGAAGTGAGTGTAAGGGTGTCAGGGTGACGGTGATGAATTGAGTGTGAGTGTCAGGGTGATGGTGATTGAGAGAATGTGAATGGTTCAGTATGACGCCGATGGAGCGAGTGTGAGGGTGTCGGGGTGACAGTGATGGAATCAGTGTGAGGGGGTCAGTGTAACAATGATGGAATGAGTGTGAGGGGGTCAGTGTAACGGTAATGGAGTGTGTATGAGTGGGTCAGGGTGATGGTGATGGAGTGAGTGTGAGGGGGTCAGGATGACTGTGATGGAGTGAGTGTGAGGGGGTCAGGATGATGGTGATGGAGTGAGTGTGAAGGGGTCAGGGTGACAGTGATGGATTGAGTGTGAGGGTGTCAGGTGACGATGATGGAGTGAGTTTGAGGTGGTCATTGTGACGATGATGGAGTGAGTGTGAGTGGTTCAGTGTGACAGTGATGGAGTGACTGTGTGCAGGTCAGGGTGATGGTCATGGAGTGAGTGTGAGTGGGTCGTGATGACTGTGATGGAGTAAGTGTGATGGCGTCGGGGTGATAGCGATGGAGTGAGTGTGATTGGGTCAGGGTGAGCGTGATGGTGTGAGTGTGAGTGGGTAAGGGTGACGGCGATGGAGTGAGTGTGAGGGGTTCACTGTGACGGCGATGGATGAGTGTGAGGGCGTCAGGGTGATGTTGATGGAGGGAGTGTGAGGGGTTCACTGTGACAGAGATGGAGTGAGTGTGAGGGGTACAGTGTGATGGTAATGGAGTGAGTGTGAGAGGCACAGGGTAATGGTGATGAAGTGTGTGTGAGGGGGTCAGGATGATGATGATGCTGCAGTGAGTGTGAGTCGGACAAGTTGATGATGATGGAGTGAGTGTGAGGGGGTCTGTGTGACAGTGATGGAGTGTGTGAGTGGTCAGGGTGATGGTGGTGGAGTGAGTGTGAGGGCGTCCAGGTGACGGTGATGGAGAGAGTGTGAGAGGGTCAGTGTGACGGTGATGGATGAGTATGAGGGGTCCGGTTAACGGAGATGGAGTGAGTGTGAGGGGGTCAGGGTGACGTTGTTGGAGTGAGTGTGAGGGGGTTATGGTGACAGTGATAGATTGGGTGTGAGGGTGTCAGGTGACGATGATGGAGTGAGTTGAAGGGGTCATTGTGACGGTGATGGAGTGAGTGTGATTGGGTCAGGGTGAGCGTGACGGAGTGAGTGTGATTGGGTAAGGGTGACGGTGAAGGAGTGAGTGTGAGGGGGCCGTGGTGACGCTGACAAAGTGAGTGTGAGGCGATCAGCGTTACTGTGATGGAGTGAGTGTGAGGGGTTCACTGTGACGGCGATGGAGCGAGTGTGAGGGCGTCAGGGTGATGGTTATGGAGGGAGTGTGAGGGGGTCATGGTGACGGAGATGGAGTGAGTGTGAGTTGTTCAATGTGACGGTGATGTAGTGAGTGTGAGAGGCTCCGGGTATTGGTGATGAAGTGTGTATGAGGGGGTTAGGATGATGGTGATGCAGTGAGTGTGAGGGTGCACGGTGACAGTGCTGGAGTGAGTGTGAGGGGTCAGGGTGACTGTGAGGGAGTGAGTGTGAGGAAGTCCGGGTGACGGTAATGGTGTGACTGTGAGGGGGGTCAGGGTGACAGTGATGGAGTGAGTTTGAGGGAGTCGTGATGACGGTGATGGAGTGAGTGAGAGAGGCCCAGGGTGATGGAGGTGGAATGAGTGTGAAGGGCGTCAGGAAAACGGTGTTGGGGTGAGTGTGAGGGGATCAGTGTGACAGTGATGGAATGAGTGTGAGGGGGTTAGGGTGACAGTGATGGGGTGAGAGTGTGGGGTTAAGTGATATGGAGATGGAGGGAGTGTGAGGGGGTCAGTGTGACGGTGATGGAATGAGTGTGAGGGGGTTAGGGTGACAGTGATGGGGTGAGAGTGTGGGGTTCAGTGATACGGTGATGGAGTGAGTGTGAGGGAGTCATGGTGACGGAGATGGAGTGAGTGTGAGTTGTTCAATGTGACGGTGATGTAGTGAGTGTGAGAGGCTCCGGGTATTGGTGATGGAGTGTGTGTGAGGGCGTTAGGATGATGGTGATGCAGTGAGGGTGAGGGTGCACGGTGACAGTGCTGGAGTGAGTGTGAGGGGTCAGGGTGACTGTGATGGAGTGAGTGTGAGGATGTCCGGGTGACGGTAATGGTGTGAGTGTGAGGGGGGTCAGGGTGACAGTGATGGAGTGAGTTTGAGGGAGTCGTGATGACGGTGATGGAGTGAGTGAGAGAGGCCCATGGTGATGGAGATGGAATGAGTGTGAAGGGCGTCAGGAAAACGGTGTTGGGGTGAGTGTGAGGGGATCAGTGTGACAGTGATGGAATGATTGTGAGGGGGTTAGGGTGACAGTGATGGGGTGAGAGTGTGGGGTTAAGTGATATGGAGATGGAGTGAGTGTGAGGAGGTCAGTGTGACGGTGATGGAATGATTGTGAGGGGGTTAGGGTGACAGTGATGGGGTGAGAGTGTGGGGTTCAGTGATACGGAGATGGAGTGAGTGTGAGGGGGTCAGTGTGACGGTGATGGAATGAGTGTGAGGGGGTTAGGGTGACAGTGATGGGGTGAGAGTGTGGGGTTCAGTGATACGGAGATGGAGTGAGTGTGAGGGATTCAGTGTGAGGGTGATGGAGTGAGTGTGAGAGGGTCAGGGAGATAGTGATGGAATGAGTGTGAGTGGTCAGGATGACGGTGAAGGAGTGAGTGTGAGGGGGTAAGGGTGATGGTGATGGAGTGAGTGTGAGGGGGTAAGGGTGACGGTGATGGAGTGAGTGTGAGCGGGCCCTGGTAACGCTGACAAAGTGAGTGTGAGGCGATCAGCGTGATAGTGATGGAGTGAGTGTGAGGGGTTCACGCTGACGGCGATGGAGTGAATCTGAGGTCGTCAGGTGATGGTGATGGTGGGAGTGTGAGGGGGTCACTGTGATGGAAATGCAGTGAGTGTGAGGGGTTCAATGTGACGGTGATGTAGTGAGTGTGAGAGGCTCAGGGTATTGGTGATGGAGTGTGTGTGAGGGGGTCAGGATGATGGTGATGGAGTGAGTGTGAGGGGGTCATGGTGACAGTGATGGAGTGAGTGTGAGGGATCAGGGTGATGGTGATGGAGTGATTGTGTTAGAAACGAAAATCGCTTCTCAATAATCGCTCTAGACAAATTCAGGAAAACAAAGTTTTATTAGCAAGTCTGCAGAGTTGGGCACCCTTCTGAGAAAAAGGCGCGCCGAGGCTAACAATGTTTCTGATTAAATACAGGACAAGTCCCTCCCCTCTATAGCTCTAAAGAGTCACGAGGTTCACATTCTAAACAGTCAGTATTTTTCCATCCCTTATCACAAAGTCTGCAGCAGACGTTTCCCGAGTTGTTTTTCTACCCTGTAGTCTTATCAGTCAAGGACTTGTTTTTCTACTCTGTCTATGTGAGTGGTCTTATCATTCCGTAGCAGCAGATGTCTCGTCCTTTATTATAGAGAAGCATGTTTTACCCTACCCCAATGGCTCTATTCCCCTTAGACTTTGGGGTCATGCACATCTCAGTTGTTTGTACCGAAATCGTCTCTCACAGAGTGTGAGGACGTCTGGGTGACAGTGATGTGAGTGTGAGGGGTTTAAGGTGACAGTGATGGATTCAGTGTGAGGGGGTCAGTGTGACGGTGATGGAGTGAGTGTGAGTAGGTCAGGGTGATGCAGATGGAGTGAGTGTGAGGGCGTCCAGGTGATGGTGATGGAGTGAGTGTGAGGGGGTCAGGGTGACAGTGATGGAGTGAGTGTGAGGGGGTCAGGGTGATGGTGATGGAGTGAGTGTGAGTGCCAGGGTGATGGTTATGGAGTGAGTGTGAGGACGCAGGTTGACTGTGATGTGAGTGTGAGGGTGTCAGGGTGACAGTGATGTAATCAGTGTGAGGGGTCAGTGTAACGGTGATGGAGTGAGTATGAGAGTGTCAGGGTTGTGATGATGGAGTGAGTGTGAGGGTTTATGTTTGACTGATTGAGCGAATGTGAGGGGGTCAGGCTGACAATGATTTAGTGAGTGTGAGGGTTTCAGGGTGATGGTGATGGAGTGAGTGTGAAGTGTTCAGTGTGACGGCGATGGAGTGAGTGTGGGGGCGTCAGTGTGACGGTGATGGAGGGAGTGTGAGGGGGTCAGGGTGACAGTGATTCAGTGAGTGTGAGTGGGTCAGAGTGACGTTGATGGAGTGAGTGTGAGGGGATCAGAGTGACGGTGATGGAGTGAGTGTGAGGGGATTAGTATGACGGTGATGGAGCGAGTGTTTGCGGCTAAGGGTGACATTGATGGAGTGAGTGTGAGGGGGTCAGGGTGATGGTGATGGAGTGAGTGTGAGGGGGTGAGGGTGACAGTGATGGAGTATGTGTGAGGGGGTCATGGTGACTGCGATGGAGTGAATGTGAGGGGGTCATGGTGACGGTGATGGAGTGAGTGTGAGGGGGTCAGGGTGACAGTGATGGACTGGGTGTGAGGGGGTAAAGGTGACGGTGATGGACTGAGTGTGAGGGGGTCAGGCAGATTGTGATGGAGTGATTGTAAGGGGGTCAGGGTGTTGGTGATGGATTGAGTGTGAGGGGGACATGGTGACTGCGATGCAGTGAGTGTGAGGGGGTCATGGCGAAGGTGATGGAGTGATTGTGATGCTAATGGAGTGAGTGTGAGGGGTTCATGATGATGATGGAGTGAGTGTGATTGGGTCTGGGTGATGGTGATGGAGTGTGTGTGAGTGGGTCAGGCTGACAGTGATGGAGTGTGTGTGAGGGCGTCAGGGTGATGGTGGTGGTGTGTGAGTGAGGGGGTTAGGATGATGGTGATGGAGTGAGTGTGAGGGGGTCATGGTGACGGTGATGGAGTGAGTGTGAGGGGGTCAGGATGATGGTGATGGAGTGAGTTTGAGGGTGCGCGGTGACAGTGATGGAGTGGGTGTGAGGATGTCCGGGTGATGGTAATGGAGTGAGTGTGAGGGGGTCAGGGTGACAGTGATGGAGTGAATTTGAGGGGGTCGTGATGACGGTGATGGAGTGAGTGTAAGGGGGTGAGGGTGACAGTGATGGAGTATGTGTGAGGGGGTCAGGGTGATTGTGATGGAGTGAGTGTGAGGATGTCCGGGTGATGGTAATGGAGTGTATGTGAGGGGATCAGGGTGACAGTGACGGAGTGAATTTGAGGGGGTCGTGATGACGATGATGGAGTGAGTGTAAGGGGGTGAGGGTGACAGTGATGGAGTATGTGTAAGGGGGTCAGGGTGATTGTGATGGAGTGAGTGTGAGGGGGTCATGGTGACTGCGATGGAGTGAGTGTGAGGGGGTCATGGTGGCGGTGTTGGGGTGTGTGTGAGGGCGTCAGGGTGACAGTGCTGGAGTGAGTGTGAGGGGGTCAGGGTGACGGTGATGGAGTGAGTGTGAGGGGGTCATGGTGACTGCGATGGAGTGAGTGTGAGAGGGTCATGGTGAAGGTGATGGAGTGAGTGTGAGGGCGTCAGGGTGACAGTGATGGAATGAGTGTGAGGGGCCATGGTGACGGTGATGGAGTGAGTGTGAGGGGGTCAGGGTGACATTAATGGAGAGAGTGCGAGGGAGTCAGGGTGACGATGATGGAGTGGGTATGAGGGGGTCAGGCAGATTGTGATGGAGTGAGTGTGAAGGGGTCAGGGTGTTGGTGATGGAGTGAGTGTGAGGGTGTCATGGTGACTGCGATGCAGTGAGTGTGAGCGGGTCATGGTGAAGGTGAAGAAGTGAGTGTGATGGTAATGGAGTGAGTATGAGGGGGTCATGGTGATGATGATGGAGTGAGTGTGAGGGGGTTTAGGATGATGGTGATGCACTGAGTCTGAGGAGGTCATGGTGATGGTGATGGAGTGAGTGTGAGGGGGTCAGGTTGATGGTGATGGAGTGAGTGAGAGGGTGCACGGTGAAAGTGATGGAGTGAGTGTGAGGGGTCAGGGTGACGGTGATGGAGTGAGTGTGAGGAAGTCCAGGTGACGGTCATGGTGTGAGTGTGAGGGGTGTCAGGGTGACTGTAATGGAGTGAGTTTGAGGGGGTCGTGATGACGGTGATGGAGTGAGTGAGAGAGGGCCAGGGTGATGGAGATGGAATGAGTGTGAAGGGAGTCAGGAAAACGGCGTTGGGGTGAGTGTGAGGGGATCAGTGTGACAGTGATGGGGTGAGAGTGAGGGGTTCTGTGATACAGAGATGGAGTGAGTGTGAGGGGGTCAGTGTGACGGTGATGGAATTAGTGTGAGGGGGTTGGGGTGAGAGTGTGGGATTAAGTGATACGGAGATGGAGAGAGTGTGAGGGGTACAGTGTGACGGTGATGGAGTGAGTGTGAGAGGCTCAGGGTAATGGTGATGAAGTGTGTGTCAGGGGGTCAGGATGATGATGATGCAGTGAGTGTGAGGGGTCAGTGTGACAGTGATGGAGTGAGTGTGAGGGGTCAGGGTGATGGTGATGGAGTGACTGTGAGGGCGTCCGGGTGACGGTGATGGACTGAGTGTTAGGGGGTCAGTGTGACAGTGATGGAGTGTGTGTGAGGGGTCAGGTTAACGGAGATGGAGTGAGTGTGAGGGGGTCAGGGTGACGTTGTTGGAATGAGTGTGAGGGGGTCAGGATGATGGTGATGGAGTGAGTGTGAAGGGGTCAGGGTGACAGTGATGGATTGAGTGTGAGGGTGTCAGGTGACGATGATGGAGTGAGTTTGAGGGGGTCATTGTGACGATGATGGAGTGAGTGTGAGGGGGTTTAGGATGATGGTGATGCACTGAGTCTGAGGAGGTCATGGTGATGGTGATGGAGTGAGTGTGAGGGGGTCAGGTTGATGGTGATGGAGTGAGTGAGAGGGTGCACGGTGAAAGTGATGGAGTGAGTGTGAGGGGTCAGGGTGACGGTGATGGAGTGAGTGTGAGGAAGTCCAGGTGACGGTCATGGTGTGAGTGTGAGGGGTGTCAGGGTGACTGTAATGGAGTGAGTTTGAGGGGGTCGTGATGACGGTGATGGAGTGAGTGAGAGAGGGCCAGGGTGATGGAGATGGAATGAGTGTGAAGGGAGTCAGGAAAACGGCGTTGGGGTGAGTGTGAGGGGATCAGTGTGACAGTGATGGGGTGAGAGTGAGGGGTTCTGTGATACAGAGATGGAGTGAGTGTGAGGGGGTCAGTGTGACGGTGATGGAATTAGTGTGAGGGGGTTGGGGTGAGAGTGTGGGATTAAGTGATACGGAGATGGAGAGAGTGTGAGGGGTACAGTGTGACGGTGATGGAGTGAGTGTGAGAGGCTCAGGGTAATGGTGATGAAGTGTGTGTCAGGGGGTCAGGATGATGATGATGCAGTGAGTGTGAGGGGTCAGTGTGACAGTGATGGAGTGAGTGTGAGGGGTCAGGGTGATGGTGATGGAGTGACTGTGAGGGCGTCCGGGTGACGGTGATGGACTGAGTGTTAGGGGGTCAGTGTGACAGTGATAGAGTGTGTGTGAGGGGTCAGGTTAACGGAGATGGAGTGAGTGTGAGGGGGTCAGGGTGACGTTGTTGGAATGAGTGTGAGGGGGTCAGGATGATGGTGATGGAGTGAGTGTGAAGGGGTCAGGGTGACAGTGATGGATTGAGTGTGAGGGTGTCAGGTGACGATGATGGAGTGAGTTTGAGGGGGTCATTGTGACGATGATGGAGTGAGTGTGAGGGGGTTTAGGATGATGGTGATGCACTGAGTCTGAGGAGGTCATGGTGATGGTGATGGAGTGAGTGTGAGGGGGTCAGGTTGATGGTGATGGAGTGAGTGAGAGGGTGCACGGTGAAAGTGATGGAGTGAGTGTGAGGGATCAGGGTGACGGTGATGGAGTGAGTGTGAGGAAGTCCAGGTGACGGTCATGGTGTGAGTGTGAGGGGTGTCAGGGTGACTGTAATGGAGTGAGTTTGAGGGGGTCGTGATGACGGTGATGGAGTGAGTGAGAGAGGGCCAGGGTGATGGAGATGGAATGAGTGTGAAGGGAGTCAGGAAAACGGCGTTGGGGTGAGTGTGAGGGGATCAGTGTGACAGTGATGGGGTGAGAGTGAGGGGTTCTGTGATACAGAGATGGAGTGAGTGTGAGGGGGTCAGTGTGACGGTGATGGAATTAGTGTGAGGGGGTTGGGGTGAGAGTGTGGGATTAAGTGATACGGAGATGGAGAGAGTGTGAGGGGTACAGTGTGACGGTGATGGAGTGAGTGTGAGAGGCTCAGGGTAATGGTGATGAAGTGTGTGTCAGGGGGTCAGGATGATGATGATGCAGTGAGTGTGAGGGGTCAGTGTGACAGTGATGGAGTGAGTGTGAGGGGTCAGGGTGATGGTGATGGAGTGACTGTGAGGGCGTCCGGGTGACGGTGATGGACTGAGTGTTAGGGGGTCAGTGTGACAGTGATGGAGTGTGTGTGAGGGGTCAGGTTAACGGAGATGGAGTGAGTGTGAGGGGGTCAGGGTGACGTTGTTGGAATGAGTGTGAGGGGGTCAGGATGATGGTGATGGAGTGAGTGTGAAGGGGTCAGGGTGACAGTGATGGATTGAGTGTGAGGGTGTCAGGTGACGATGATGGAGTGAGTTTGAGGGGGTCATTGTGACGATGATGGAGTGAGTGTGAGTGGTTCAGTGTGACGGAGTGAGTGTGGCTCCGGGTATTGGTGATGGAGTGTGTGTGAGAGGGTTAGGATGATGGTGATGGAGTGAGTGTGAGGGCGTCAAGGTGACAGTGATGGAGTGAGTGTGAGTAGGTCAGGGTGATGCAGATGGAGTGATTGTGAGGGCGTCCGGGTGATTGTGATGGAGTGAGTGTGAGTAGGTCAGGGTGACAGTGATGGAGTGAGTCTGAGGGGGTCTGTATGATGGTGATGGAGTGATTGTGAGGGGATCAGTGTGACGGTGACGAAGTGAGTGTGAGGGTGTCAGGGTGACGGTGATGGATTGACTGTGAGTGTCAGGGTAACGGTGATGTGAGTGTGAGTGTGTCAGGGTGACAGTGATGGAATCAGTGTGAGGGGGTCAGTGTAACGGTGATGGAGTGAGTGTGAGAGGGTCAGGGTGATGGTGATGGAGTGAGTGTGAGGGTTTATGTTTGACTGATTGAGTGAATGTGAGGAGGTCGGGCTGACAGTGATTTAGTGAGTGTGAGGGTTTTTGGGTGACAGTGATGGAGTGAGTGTGAGGGGATCAGTGTGACGGTGACGAAGTGAGCGTGAGGGTGTCAGGGTGACGGTGATGGATTGAGTGTGAGTGTCAGGGTGATGGTGATGGAGGGAGTGTGAGCGGTCACTGTGATGGAGATGGAGTGAGTGTGAGGGGTTCAGTGTTACGGTGATGAAGTGAGTGTGAGGGGACCAGTGCGACGGCGATGGAGTGAATGTGAGGGTCAGGGTGATGACGATGGAGTGAGTGTGAAGGGTTCAGTGTGACAGCGATGGAGTGTATGTGAGGGTGTCTGGTTAATGGTGATGGAGTGAGTGTGAGGGGGTCAGGGTGACAGTGATTCAGTGAGTGTGAGTGGGTCAGAGTGATGTTGATGGAGTGAGTGTGAGGGGATCAGAGTGACGGTGATGGAGTGAGTGTGAGGGGATTAGTAGGACTGTGATGGAGCGAGTGTGAGAGGGTCAGGGTGACGGTGATGGAGGGAGTGTGAGGGGTCACTGTGATGGAGATGGAGTGATTGTGAGGGGTTCAGTATGACGGTGACGAAGTGAGTGTGAGGGGACCAGTGTGACGGCGAAGGAGTGAATGTGAGGGTCAGGGTGATGACGATGGAGTGAGTGTGAAGGGTTCAGTGTGACAGCGATGGATTATATGTGAGGGCGTCTGGGTAATGGTGATGGAGTGACTGTGAGGGGGTCAGAGTGGCGTTGATGGAGTGAGTGTGAGGGGATCAGAGTGACGGTGATGGAGTGAGTGTAAGGGAGTCAGGGTGACGGTGATGGAGTGAGTGTGAGGGGGTGAGAGTGACGGTGATGGAGTGAGTGTGAGGGGGTCATGGTGATGGTGATGTAGTGAGTGTGAGTGGGTCAGAGTGTTGGTGAGGAATGAGTGTGAGGGGATTACTATGACGTTGATGGAGTGTGAGGGGGTCCGGATGATGGTGATGGAGTGAGTTTGAGGGTGCACGGTGACAGTGATGGAGTGAGTGTGAGGATGTCCGGGTGATGGTAATGGAGTGAGTGTGAGGGGGTCAGGGTGACAGTGATGGAGTGAATTTGAGGGGGTCGTGATTACGGTGATGGAGTGAGTGAGAGAGGGCCAGGATGATGGACATGGAATGAGTGTGAAGGGCGTCAGGAAAACGGCGTTGGGGTGAGTGTGAGGGGATCAGTGTGACAGTGATGGGGTGAGAGTGAGGGGTTCTGTGATACAGAGATGGAGTGAGTGTGAGGGGGTCAGTGTATCGGTGATGGAATTAGTGTGAGGGGTTTAGGGTGACAGTGATTGGGTGAGAGTGTGGGGTTCAGTGATACGGAGATGGAGTGAGTGTGAGGGATTCAGTGTAAAGGTGATGGAGTGAGTGTGAGGGAGTCAGTGTGACGATGATGGAGTGAGTGTGAGGGGGTGAGGGTGACAGTGATGGAGTATTTGTGAGGGGGTCTGGGTGATTGTGATGGAGTGAGTGTGAGGGGGCCATGGCGACTGCGATGGAGTGAGTGTGAGGGGGTCATGGTGATGGTGATGGAGTGAGTGTGAGGGGGTCAGGGTGACAGTGATGGAGTGAGTGTGAGGGGGTCAGGGTGACGGTGATGGACTGAGTGTGAGGGGGTCAGGCAGATTGTGATGGAGTGAGTGTACGGGGGTCAGGGTGTTGGTGATGGATTGAGTGTGAGGGGGTCATGGTGACTGCGATGCAGTGAGTGTGAGGGGGTCATGGTGAAGGTGATGGAGTGAGTGTGATGGTAATGGAGTGAGTGTGAGGGGGTCATGTTGATGATGATGAAGTGAGTGTGATTGTGTCTGGGTGATGGTGATGGATTGTGTGTGAGTGGGTCAGGGTGACAGTGATGGAGTGTGTGTGAGCGCGCCAGGGTGATGGTGATGGTGTGTGTGTGAGGGGGTTAGGATGATGGTGATGGAGTCAGTGTGAGGGGGTCATGGTGACGGTGATGGAGTGAGTGTGAGGGGTTCATGGTGATGGTGATGCAGTGATTTTCAGGGTTCACGGTGACAGTGATGGAGTGTGTGTGAGGATGTCCGGGTGATGGAAATGGAGTGAGTGTGAGGGGGTCAGGGTGACAGTGATGGAGTGAGTTTGAGGGTGTCGTGATGACGGTGATGGAGTGAGTGTGAGGGGCTCAGGATGATGGTGATGGAATGAGTGTGAGGTGGTCAGGATGTCGGTTTTGGGATGAGAGTGAGGGGGTCAGTGTGACAGTGATGGAGTGAGTGTGATGAGGTCAGGATGACGATGATTAAGTCAGTGTGAGGGGGTCAGGGTGACAATGATGGGGTGAGAGTGAGGGGTTCAGTGATACAGAATGAGTGAGTGTGAGGGAGTCAGGGAGATAGTGATGGAATGAGTGTGAGTGGTCTGGATGACGGTGATGGAGTGAGTGTGGGATGGTCACTGTGACGGAGATGGAGTGAGTGTGAGGGGTAATGTTGATGGAGTGTGTGTGAGGGGTTTAGGATGTTGGTGATGGAGTGACTGTGATTGGGACAAGTTGATGATGATGTAGTGAGTGTGAGGGGGTCAGTGTGACAGTGATGGAGTGAGTGTGAGGGGTCAGCGTGACAGTGATGGAGTGAGTGTGAGGGCCTCTGGGTAACGGTGATGGAGTGAGTGTGATTTGGTCAGGATGATGGTGATGGAGTGAGTGTGAGTGGGACAATTTGATGATGATGGAGTGAGTGGGAGGGCGTCAGGGTGACAGTGATGGAGTGAGCGTGAGGGGTCAGGGTGATGGTGATGGAGTGAGTGTGAGGCGATCAGTGTGACGGTGGTGGAATGAGTATGACAGGGTCAGGGTGATGGCGATGGAGTGATTGTGAGGGCGTCCGGGTGACGATGATGCTGTGTGTGTGTGGACATCTGGGTGACTTTGATGGAGTGAGTGTGAGGGGGTCATTGTGACGGTGATGGAGTGAGTATGAGGGGGTCAGGGTGACACTGATGGAGTGAGTGTGAGGGGGTCAGGGTGACGGTCAAGGAGTGAGTGTGAGGGGGTCGTGATGGCTGTGATGGAGTGAGTGTGAGGGCATCGGGGTGAGAGCGATGGAGTCAGTGTGATTGGGTCAGGGTGAGCGTGATGGACGTGGTGACGCTGACGAAGTGAGTGTGAACCGATCATTGTGACATTGATGGAGTGAGTGTGAGGGGTTCACTGTGATGGCGATGGAATGAGTGTGAGGGCGTCAGTGTGACGATGATGTAGTGAGTGTGAGAGGCTCAGGGTAATGGTGAAGGAGTGTGTGTGAGGGGATCATGGTGACGGTGATGGAGTGAGTATGAGAGGGTCAGGGTGATGGTAATGGAGTGATTGTGAGGGCGTCCGGGTTACGGTGATGGAGTGAGGGTGAGGGTTTTGAGCGTGACAGTGATGGAGTGAGTATGACAGGGACAGGGTGTTGGTGATGGAGTGAGTGTGAGAGTTTCTGGGTGACTAATTGAGTGAATGTGAGGGGGTCTGGCTGACAGTGATTTAGTGAGTGTGAGGTTTTCAGGGTGACAGTGATGGAGTGAGTATGAGGGATCAGTGTGACGGTAACGAAGTGAGTGTGAGGGGGTCAGGGTGACAGTGATGGATTGAGTGTTCGGGTCAGGGTGATGGTGATGTTGTGAGTGTGAAGTGTTCAGTGTGACGGCGATGGAGTGAGTGTGAGGACGTAAGGGTGACGGTGATGGAGGGAGTGTGAGGGGTCACTGTGATGGAGAAGGAGTGAGTGTGAGGGGTTCAGTGTGACGGTGACGAAGTGAGTGTGAGGGGATCAGTGTAACGGTGATGGAGTGAATGTGAGTGTCAGGGTAATGACGATGGAGTGAGGGAGAAGGTGTCAGTGTGACAGCGATGGAGTGAATGTGAGGGCGTCTGGGTTATGGTGATGGAGTGAGTATGAGAGGGTCAGGGTGACAGTGATGGAGTGAGTGTGAGGAGGTCAGGGTGAAAGTGATGGAGTGAGTGTGAGTGGGTCAGTGTGACGGTCATTGAGTGAGTGTGAGGGCGTCAGGGTGACGCTGATGTGAGTGTCAGGCGGTCAGGGTGACAGTGATGGAGTCAGTGTGAGGGGTTCAGTGAGACAGTGATGGAGTGAGTATGAGTAGATCGGGGTGATGGTGATGGAGTGATTGTGTGGGCGTCCGGGTGGCGGTGATGGAGTGAGTGTGAGGGGTTCAGGGTGACAGTGATGGAGTGAGTGTGAGAGGGTCATGGTAATGGTGATGGAGTGATTGTGAGTGTTTCAGTGTGACAGTGATGGAGTGAGTGTGAGGAGGTCAGGGTGACAGTGATGGAGTGAGTGTGAGTGGGTCAGTGTGACGGTCATTGAGTGAGTGTGAGGGCGTCAGGGTGACGCTGATGTGAGTGTCAGGCGGTCAGGGTGACAGTGATGGAGTCAGTGTGAGGGGTTCAGTGTGACAGTGATGGAGTGAGTCTGAGTAGATCAGGGTGATGGTGATGGAGTGATTGTGTGGGCGTCCGGGTGGCGGTGATGGAGTGAGTGTGAGGGGTTCAGGGTGACAGTGATGGAGTGAGTGTGAGAGGGTCATGGTACTGGTGATGGAGTGAGTGTGAGTGTTTCAGGGTGACAGTGATGGAGTGAGTGTGAGGGGATCAGTGTGACAGTGATGGAGTGAGTGTGAGGGGGTCAGTGTGACGATGATGGATTGAGTGTGAGGGTCAGGGTGATAGTGATGGAGTGAGTGTTAAGTGTTCAGTGTGACGGAGATGGAGTAAGTGTGAGGGGTCACTGTGACGGAGATGGAGTGAGTGTGAGGGGATCAGTGTGACGACGATGGTGTGAATGTGAGTGACTGGGTAATGACGATGGAGTGAGTGTGCAGGGTTTAGTGTGACAGCGATGGAGTGAATGTGAGGGCATCTGGGTGATGGTGATGGAGTGAGTGTGAGAGGGTCAGGGTGACAGTGATGTAGGGAGTGTGAGTGCGTCAGTGTGACAGTGATGGAGTGAGTGTGAGGAGGTGTGGTGAAAGGGTTAAAATTGTGTCCCAATACATGTGTGAATCTAACCGAAAATGGAAGGTGTCGCTTAGTCCCGTGTGAATCTTATTATACACCTTCCCGTGTGAATCTTCTTATCTGTATGTAACCAGAATGGAATGTGTTTTTTAGCCTTGCTCTGCTGTTCACATGAATGTTTATATCTGGAAAAGAGTATATCAGCTGGAAAAGTCTCCAGTTCGGTAGAGTCTGCTCCGGGGTTGCGTTTAACCGCCGAGCGTGGGTTGTTGGCAACCGCTCTACGAGAACTGACGGCTCCCAGTTCCGGTAACACGTAGAGTGAGTATAAACCAGACCCGTTGTAAGTACGAGACCTGGTTGTGGCGACGCTGCGGGGAATAAAACACTTATATTCTAGCAGACTCGCCTCTTGGCTGTTTGTTCTGTGTCAGACTACTTTCCTGCGAGCCTGGTCCTTGACCTTGAGAATTTTTTAAAACAGGAGGTCAGGATGACAGTGATGGAGTGAGTGTGAGGGGTCAGGGTGATGGTGATGGAATGAGTGTGAAGAGTACAGTGTGACCCCTTCACGCTGACTCCATCACTGTCACCCTTACCCCTTCATACTCACTCTATCTCCGTTACCCTGATCCCTCACACTCACTCCATCACTGTCATCCTGACCCCCTCACACTCACTCCATCACTGTCACCCTGACCCCCTCACACTCACTCCATCACCGTCACCCGGACGCCCTCACACTCACTCCATCACTGTCACCCTGACCCTCTCATACTCACTCCATCACCATCAGACTTAACCCGTCTAACTCACTCCATCTCCGTCACACTGACCCCGTCACACTCACTTCATCGCCGTCAACCTGACCCCCTCGCACTCACTCCTTCACCTTCACCCTGACCCCCTCACACTCACTCCATCTCAGTCACACTGATTCACTCACACTCACTCCATCACCGTTCCCCTGACCACCTCACACTCACTCCATCACAATCACCCTAACCCTTCACACTCACTCCATCACCGTCACACTTACACCCTCACACTCACTCCATCACCATCACACTGATCCTCTCACACTCACTCCATCATTGTCACCCTGCCCGCCTCACATTCACTCCATCACAATCACCCTGACGCCCTTACACTCACTCCATCATCGTCATCCTGACCCCCTCACACTTACTCCATCACCGTCACACTGACCCTCTCACACTCACTCCATCATTTTCACCCTGCCCCCTCACACTCACTCCATCATCGTCACCCTGACCCCCTCACACTCACTTCATTGCCGTCAGACTAAACCCGTCTAACTCCCTCCATCCTCCTCACACTGAACCCCCTCGCAGTCACTCCATCAATGTCAACCTGACCCCCTCACACTCACTCCATCACCGTCACCCTGACTCCCTCACACTCACTCCATCACTGTCAAACTGACATGCTCACACACAATCCATCACAGTCCCACTGACCCTCTCACACTCACTCCATCATTTTCACCCTGACCCATCACACTTACTTCATCACTGTCAATCTGACGCCCTTCACACTCACTCCATCACAGTCACCCTTAACCCCCTCACACTCACTCCATTACCTACACCCTTAAACCCTCACACTCACTCCATCAGTGTCAACCTAACCACTTCACACTCACTCCATCCCCGACACACTGACCGCCTCACACTCACTCTATCACCGTCACCCTGACCCCCTCACACTCACTTCATCACTGTCTGACTTAACCCGTCTAACTCACTCCATCCTCCTCACACTTAACCCCCTCGCAGTCACTCCATCAATGTCAACCTGACCCCCTCACACTCACTCCATCACCGTCACCCTGACCCCCTCACACTCACTCCATCACTGTCAAACTGACACGCTCACACACAATCCTTCACAGTCGCACTGACCCCCTCAAACTCACTCCATCACCGTCACACTGACTCCCTCACACTCACTCTAACACCGTCACCCTGACCCGCTCACACTCACTCCATCACCGTCACACTGACCCCGTCAAACTCACTCCATCACCGTCACCCTGACTACCTCACACTCACTCCATCACTGTCACCATGACCCCCTCACACTCACTCTGTCACCGACATTCTGACCCCTTCACACTCACTCTACCACAGTCACCATGACCCCCTCACACTCACTCCATCACCGTCACACTGACCCCATCATACTCACTCCATCACTGTCCACCTGACCCCCTCACAGTCACTCCATCGATGTCACCCTGACCCCCTCACTCTCACTCCATCAATGTCCCGCTGACCAACTCACACTCACTCCATCACCCTCACGCTGACCCCCTCACACTTACTCCATCTCCGTCACACTGATTCACTCACGCTCACTCCATCACCGTTCCCCTGACCACCTCACACTCACTCCATCACAGTCACCCTAACCCCTTCACACTCACTCCATCACCGTCACACTTACACCCTCACACTCACTCCATCACCATCACACTGACCCTCTCACATTCACTCCATCATTTTCACCCTGCTCCCCTCACATTCACTCCATCACAATCACCCTGACGCCCTCACACTCACTCCATCACCGTCACACTGACCCTCTCACACTCACTCCATCATTTTCACCCTGCCCCCTCACACTCACTCCTATCATCGTCACCATGACCCCCTCACACTCACTTCATCACCGTCAGACTTAACCCGTCTAACTCACTCCATCCTCCTCACACTTAACCCACTCGCAGTCACTCCATCAATGTCAACCTGACCCCCTCACACTCACTCCATCACCGTCACCCTGACCCCCTCACACTCACTCCACCACTGTTAAACTGACACGCTCACACACAATCCATCACAGTCGCACTGACCCTCTCACACTCACTCGATCTCTGTCATCCTAAACCTCTCACACTCACTCCATCACTGTAGCCCTGACCACTTCACACTCACTCCATCCCCGACACACTGACCCCCTCACAATCACTCCATCTCCGTCACAGTTATGCCCTCACACTCACTCTATCACAGTCACTCTGACTCCCTCACACTCACTCGATGACTATCACACCGGCCCAATCACACTCACTCAATCACTGTCACCCTGACCCCCTCACACTCACTCTATCACTGTCTCCCTGACCCCCTCACACTCACTCCATCACGGTCACACTGATTCCCTCACATTCACTCCAACACCGTCACCCTGACCGCCTCACACTCACTCCATCACTGTCACCCTGACCCCCTCACACTCACTGCATCACCGTCACAGTTAAATATTCACACTCACTCAATCAATGTCACCCTGACCCCCTCACACTCGCACCATCACCGTTACACTGACCCCGTCACACTCACACCATCACCGTCACCGTGACTCCCTCACACTCACTCCATCACTCTCACCCTGACCACGTCGCCCTCACCCCATCACAGTCACCCTAACCCCTTCACACTCACTCCATCACCGTCACACTTAGACCCTCACACTCACTCCATCACGATCACACTGACCCTCTCACACTCACTCCATCATTGTCACCCTGCCCCCGTCACACTCACTCCATCACAATCACCCTGACGCCCTCACACTCACTCCATCATCGTCATCCTGACCCCCTCAGACTCACTCCATCACCGTCACACTGATCCTCTCACACTCACTTCATCAATTTCACCCTGCCCGCCTCACACTCACTTCATCACTGTCAACCTGACGCCCTCACACTCACTCCATCACCGTCACCCTTACCCTCTCACACTCACTCGATCACCTACACCCTGAAACCCTCACACTCACTCCATCACTGTCAACCTGACCATTTCACACTCACTCCATCCCCGGCACACTGACCGCCTCACACTCACTCCATCACCGTCACCCTGACTCGCTCACACACACTCCATCACCGTCACACTGATCCCATCAAACTCACTCCATCACTGTTACCCTGGCCCTCTCACACTTACTACATCACTGTCACTATGACCACTTTATACTCACTCCTTCACCGAAACACTGGCCCCCTCACACTCACGCCATCACTGACACACTGACCCGCTCACAGTAACTCCATCACTGACACCCCGAGTCCCTCACACTCACTCCATCACCGCCACCATTAACCCCTCACACTCACTCCATCCCCGTCACACTCAACCCATTTCACTCACTCTATCACCATCACCATTAACCGCTCACACTCGCTCCATCTCCGTCACCCTGACTCCCTCAAACTCACTGCATCAGCATCACACTGACCCCCTCACACTCACACCATCATCGTCACCCTGACCCCCTCACACTCACTCTATCACTGTCTCTCTGACCCAATCACACTCACTTCATCTCCGTCACACTGATTCCCTCACACTCACTCCAACACCGTCACCCTGACCCCCTCACACTCACTCCATCACTGCCCCCCTGACTCCCTCACACTCACTCCATCACTGTCACCTTGACTCCCTCACACTCACTCCATCACCATCACCATCAACCTGACCACCTCACACTCTCTCGAACACTGTCACCCTGACCCCCTCACACTCACTGCATCACCATCATACTAAAACCTTCACACTCACTCCATCAATGTCACCCTGACCAACTCACTCCATCACCGTCACCCTTTCCCCCACACTCACTCCATCCCGATCACCCTTATCCCCTCACAGTCACTCCATCCCCATCACCCTTAACCCCCTCACACTCACTCCGTCATCCACAGCCTTAAACCCTCACACTCACTCCATCACCGTCACCCTGAACTGCTCACACTCACTTCATCACCACCACCCTGCTTCCCTCACACTCACTCCATCACCGTCACCATTAAACCCCTCACACTCACTCCATCCCCGTCACACTTAAACCATCACACTCACTCCATCAACGTGACTCTTAACCCCTCACACTCATTCCATTCACGTCACACTTAACTCCCTCACACTCACTCCATCAATGTCACCCTGACCCCCTCACACTCACTCCATCACAGTCACCCTGATTGCCTCACACTTATTTCATCACCATCACCATGACCCACACACACACACTCACTCCATCACCGTCACACCGGCCCATGCACACTCACTCCATCACTGTCACCCTGACCCCTCACACTCATTCCATCACCGTCACACTTACCCCCTCAAACTCACTCCATCACTGTCATCCTGACCCCCTCACACATTCTATCACAGTCACACTGACTGCCCCACACTTCCTTCATCACCGTCACACCGTCCCACACACACTCACTCCATCACTCTCACCATGAACCCCTCATTCTCACTCCATCACTGTCTCCCTGAACCCCTCACACTCACTCAATTATCGTCCCACTATTCCCCTCAAACTTACTCCATCTCTGTATACCGACCCCCTCACATTCACTCCATCACCGTCACCCTGACCCCCTCACACTCACTTCATCAACATCACCCTGACCCCCTCACACTCACTCCATCACAGTCACCCTGACACCCTCACACTCACTCTATCTCCGTCAACCTGAACACCTCACAATCACTCCATCACCGTCATCCTGACCCCCTCACACTCACTCCATCACTGTCACCTTGAAACCCATCACACTCGCTCCATCACTGTCACCATGACCCACTCACACTCACTCCATCACCGTCATCCTGCCCCCCTCACACTCACTCCATCACTATCACCCCGGCCTCCGTCACACTCACTTCATCACTCTCACCCTGCACCACTCACACTCACTGCATCATGGTCAGCTTGACCCCCTCACACTCACTCCATAACTGTTACCCTGCTCCCCTCACACTCACTCCATCACCGTCACACGGATTCCCTTACACTCACTCCATCACCGACACCCTGACCCCCTCACATTCACTCCATCACCGTCACACTGACCCCCTCACACTCATTCCATCATTCTCACCCTAACACCCTCACACTCACCCTCTCACACTCACTCCATAATTGTCACCCTGACTCTCTCACACTCACTCCATCAATGTAACCTTAACCCCCTCACACTCACTCCATCACCGTCACTCTGACCCCCTCCATCACTGCCACCCTGACTCCCTTACACTCACTTCATCACCGTCACCCTTGTGCCCTCACACTCACTCCATCACCATCAACCTGTCCACCTCACACTCACTCCAACACTGTCATCCTGACCCCCTCACACTCACTCCATCACCCACACCCTTAAACCCTCACACTCACTCCATCACGTCACCCTGACCTGCTCACACTCACTCCATCAATTTTCCCCTGTCCCCCTCACACTCGCACCATCACCGTCACACTGGCCCCCTCATACTCACTCCATCACCGTCATACTGACCCCCTCACACTCACTCCATCACCGTCACCCTTTCCCCCACACTCACTCCATCCCCATCACCCTTATCCCCTCATAGTCACTCTATCGCCGTCACCCTTAACCCCCTCATACTCACTCCGTCACCCACACCCTTCAACCCTCACACTCACTCCATCACCGTCACCCTGACCTGCTCACACTCACTCCATCACCATCACCCTGACCCCCTCACACTCACTCCATAGCCGTCACCCTTTCCCCCACACTCACTCCATCCCCATCACCCTTATCCCCTCACACTCACTCCATCACCCACACCCTTAAACCCTCACACTCACTCCATCACCGTCACCCTGACCTGCTCACACTCACTCCATCACCATCGCCCTGACCCCCTCACACTCACTCCATAACCGTCACCTTGAAACCCATCACACTCGCTCCATCACTGTCACCATGACTCCCTCACACTCACTCCATCACCGTCATCCTGTCCCCCTCACACTCACTCCATCACTGTCACCCTGACCCCCTCACACTCACTTCATCACTGTCACCCTGCCCCACTCACACTCACTCCATCACCGTCACCTTGACCCCCTCACACTCACTCCATCAATGTTTCCCTGACCCCCTCACACTCACTTGATCCCAGTCACACAGAACCCACACACTCACTCGGGCAACGTCAACCTGAACCCGCACAGTCACACCATCGATGTCCCCCTGACCCCCTCACACTCACTCCATCACGGTCACACTGATTCCCTCACATTCACTCCAACACCGTCACCCTGACCGCCTCACACTCACTCCATCACTGTCACCCTGACCCCCTCACACTCACTGCATCACCGTCACACTTAAATATTCACACTCACTCAATCAATGTCACCCTGACCCCCTCACACTCGCACCATCACCGTTACACTGACCCCGTCACACTCACACCATCACCGTCACCGTGACTCCCTCACACTCACTCCATCACTCTCACCCTGACCACGTCGCCCTCACCCCATCACAGTCACGCTAACCCCTTCACACTCACTCCATCACCGTCACACTTACACCCTCACACTCACTCCATCACCATCACACTGACCCTCTCACACTCACTCCATCATTGTCACCCTGCCCCCGTCACACTCACTCCATCACAATCACCCTGACGCCCTCACACTCACTCCATCATCGTCATCCTGACCCCCTCAGACTCACTCCATCACCGTCACACTGATCCTCTCACACTCACTTCATCAATTTCACCCTGCCCGCCTCACACTCACTTCATCACTGTCAACCTGACGCCCTCACACTCACTCCATCACCGTCACCCTTACCCTCTCACACTCACTCGATCACCTACACCCTGAAACCCTCACACTCACTCCATCACTGTCAACCTGACCATTTCACACTCACTCCATCCCCGGCACACTGACCGCCTCACACTCACTCCATCACCGTCACCCTGACTCGCTCACACACACTCCATCACCGTCACACTGATCCCATCAAACTCACTCCATCACTGTTACCCTGGCCCTCTCACACTTACTACATCACTGTCACTATGACCACTTTATACTCACTCCTTCACCGAAACACTGGCCCCCTCACACTCACGCCATCACTGACACACTGACCCGCTCACAGTAACTCCATCACTGACACCCCGAGTCCCTCACACTCACTCCATCACCGCCACCATTAACCCCTCACACTCACTCCATCCCCGTCACACTCAACCCATTTCACTCACTCTATCACCATCACCATTAACCGCTCACACTCGCTCCATCTCCGTCACCCTGACTCCCTCAAACTCACTGCATCAGCATCACACTGACCCCCTCACACTCACACCATCATCGTCATCCTGACCCCCTCACACTCACTCTATCACTGTCTCTCTGACCCAATCACACTCACTTCATCTCCGTCACACTGATTCCCTCACACTCACTCCAACACCGTCACCCTGACCCCCTCACACTCACTCCATCACTGCCCCCCTGACTCCCTCACACTCACTCCATCACTGTCACCTTGACTCCCTCACACTCACTCCATCACCATCACCATCAACCTGACCACCTCACACTCTCTCGAACACTGTCACCCTGACCCCCTCACACTCACTGCATCACCATCATACTAAAACCTTCACACTCACTCCATCAATGTCACCCTGACCAACTCACTCCATCACCGTCACCCTTTCCCCCACACTCACTCCATCCCGATCACCCTTATCCCCTCACAGTCACTCCATCCCCATCACCCTTAACCCCCTCACACTCACTCCGTCATCCACAGCCTTAAACCCTCACACTCACTCCATCACCGTCACCCTGAACTGCTCACACTCACTTCATCACCACCACCCTGCTTCCCTCACACTCACTCCATCACCGTCACCATTAAACCCCTCACACTCACTCCATCCCCGTCACACTTAAACCATCACACTCACTCCATCACCGTGACTCTTAACCCCTCACACTCATTCCATTCACGTCACACTTAACTCCCTCACACTCACTCCATCAATGTCACCCTGACCCCCTCACACTCACTCCATCACAGTCACCCTGATTGCCTCACACTTATTTCATCACCATCACCATGACCCACACACACACACTCACTCCATCACCGTCACACCGGCCCATGCACACTCACTCCATCACTGTCACCCTGACCCCTCACACTCATTCCATCACCGTCACACTTACCCCCTCAAACTCACTCCATCACTGTCATCCTGACCCCCTCACACATTCTATCACAGTCACACTGACTGCCCCACACTTCCTTCATCACCGTCACACCGTCCCACACACACTCACTCCATCACTCTCACCATGAACCCCTCATTCTCACTCCATCACTGTCTCCCTGAACCCCTCACACTCACTCAATTATCGTCCCGCTATTCCCCTCAAACTTACTCCATCTCTGTATACCGACCCCCTCACATTCACTCCATCACCGTCACCCTGACCCCCTCACACTCATTTCATCAACATCACCCTGACCCCCTCACACTCACTCCATCACAGTCACCCTGACACCCTCACACTCACTCTATCTCCGTCAACCTGAACACCTCACAATCACTCCATCACCGTCATCCTGACCCCCTCACACTCACTCCATCACTGTCACCTTGAAACCCATCACACTCGCTCCATCACTGTCACCATGACCCACTCACACTCACTCCATCACCGTCATCCTGCCCCCCTCACACTCACTCCATCACTATCACCCCGGCCTCCGTCACACTCACTTCATCACTCTCACCCTGCACCACTCACACTCACTGCATCATGGTCAGCTTGACCCCCTCACACTCACTCCATAACTGTTACCCTGCTCCCCTCACACTCACTCCATCACCGTCACACGGATTCCCTTACACTCACTCCATCACCGACACCCTGACCCTCTCACATTCACTCCATCACCGTCACACTGACCCCCTCACACTCATTCCATCATTCTCACCCTAACACCCTCACACTCACCCTCTCACACTCACTCCATAATTGTCACCCTGACTCTCTCACACTCACTCCATCAATGTAACCTTAACCCCCTCACACTCACTCCATCACCGTCACTCTGACCCCCTCCATCACTGCCACCCTGACTCCCTTACACTCACTTCATCACCGTCACCCTTGTGCCCTCACACTCACTCCATCACCATCAACCTGTTCACCTCACACTCACTCCAACACTGTCATCCTGACCCCCTCACACTCACTCCATCACCCACACCCTTAAACCCTCACACTCACTCCATCACCGTCACCCTGACCTGCTCACACTCACTCCATCAATTTTCCCCTGTCCCCCTCACACTCGCACCATCACCGTCACACTGGCCCCCTCATACTCACTCCATCACCGTCATACTGACCCCCTCACACTCACTCCATCACCGTCACCCTTTCCCCCACACTCACTCCATCCCCATCACCCTTATCCCCTCATAGTCACTCCATCGCCGTCACCCTTAACCCCCTCATACTCACTCCGTCACCCACACCCTTCAACCCTCACACTCACTCCATCACCGTCACCCTGACCTGCTCACACTCACTCCATCACCATCACCCTGACCCCCTCACACTCACTCCATAGCCGTCACCCTTTCCCCCACACTCACTCCATCCCCATCACCCTTATCCCCTCACACTCACTCCATCACCCACACTCTTAAACCCTCACACTCACTCCATCACCGTCACCCTGACCTGCTCACACTCACTCCATCACCATCGCCCTGACCCCCTCACACTCACTCCATAACCGTCACCTTGAAACCCATCACACTCGCTCCATCACTGTCACCATGACTCCCTCACACTCACTCCATCACCGTCATCCTGTCCCCCTCACACTCACTCCATCACTGTCACCCTGACCCCCTCACACTCACTTCATCACTGTCACCCTGCCCCACTGACACTCACTCCATCACCGTCACCTTGACCCCCTCACACTCACTCCATCAATGTTTCCCTGACCCCCTCACACTCACTTGATCCCAGTCACACTGAACCCACACACTCACTCGGGCAACGTCAACCTGAACCCGCACAGTCACACCATCGATGTCCCCCTGACCCCCTCACACTCACTCCATCACCTTCACCCTGATCCCTCACAGTCACTTCATTATCGTCACACTTATCCTCTCACGCTCACATCATCATGGTCACCCTGACCCTCTGACACTCACTCTATCTCTATCTCACTGAACCCCTCACACTCACTACAACACCGTCACCCTCACCCCCTCACACTCACTCCATCAACTTCACACTGATTGCCTCACACTCTCCCCATCACCGTCATCCTGACAACTTCACACTCACTCCATCACCATTACCTGGACCCCATCACACTCAATCCGCCACCGTCACCCTGATCCTCTCACACTTACTCCATCACTGTCACCTTGACTCCCTCACACTCACTCCATCACCGTCATCCTGACAACCTCACACTAACTCCATCTCCGTCACACTGACCCCCTCACACTGACCCCCTCGCACTCACTCCATCAGTGTCGCACTGACCCCCTCACAAAAACTCCTTCAACATCAACCTGGCCTCCTCAAAATCACTCCATCAGTGTCACCGTGACCCCATGACAAACACTCCTTCACCATCACCCTGACCCCCTCACACTCACACCATCCACGTCAAACTGACCCCCTCACACTCACTTCATCACCGTAATTCTGACCCTCTCACACTCACTCCATCTCCGTCACACTGACCTCCTCACACTGACTCCATCAGTGTCACCCTGACCCCGACACACTCACACCATCTCAGTCTCACTGACCCCATTAAACTCGCTCCTTCACCGTCACTCTGACCCCCTCACACTCACTCCATCATCGTCACCCTGGCCCCCTCACACTCACTCCGTCATCGTCACCATGACCCCCACACACACTCACTCCGACACAATCACACTGGTCCCCTCACCCTCTCTCCATCAACGTCACACTCATCCCCTCACACTCACTCCATCACTGTCAAACAGACTGCCTCATTTTCACTCCATCACCATCATCCACACACTCACGCACACTCCATCATCCTCACACTGACCCCCTCACACTCACTCCATCACCAACACCATGACCCCCTCACATTCACTCCATCACCGTCACCCTGACTCGCTCACACACACTCCATCACCGTCACACTGATCCCATCACACTCACTCCATCACTGTTACCCTGGCCCTCTCACACTTACTACATCACTGTGACCCTGACCACTTTATACTCACTCCATCACCGACACACTGACCCGCTCACACTAACTCCATCACTGTCACCCCGAGTCCCTCACACTCACTCCATCACCGTCACACTGACCCCCTCACACTCACTCCATCACCGTCCCCCTGAACCCCTAACACTCACTCCATCACCATCACACTGACCCTCTCAAACTCACTCCATCACCGTCACCCTTTCCCCCACACTCACTCCATCCCCATCACCCTTATCCCATCACAGTCACTCCATCGCCGTCACCCTTAAACCCCTCACACTCACTCCATCACCCACACCCTTAAACCCTCACACTCACTCCATCACCGTCACCCTGCCTCCCTCATACTCACTCCATCACCGTCACCATTAAACCCCTCACACTCACTCCATCCCCGTCACACTTAAACCATCACACTTAAACCATCACCGTGACTCTTAACCCCTCACACTCATTCCATTCACGTCACACTTGACTCCCTCACACTCACTCCATCAATGTCACCCTGACCCCCTCACACTCACTCCATCACAGTCACCCTGATTGCCTCACACTTATTTCATCACCATCACCATGACCCACACACACACTCACACCATCACCGTCACACCGGCCCATGCACACTCACTCCATCACTGTCACCCTGACCTCCTCACACTCATTCCATCACCGTCACACTGACCCCTTCAGACTCACTCCATCACTGTCATCCTGACCCCCTCACACATTCTATCACAGTCACACTGACTGCCCCACACTTCCTTCATCACCGTCACACCGTCCCACACACACTCACTCCATCACTCTCACCATGAACCCCTCATTCTCACTCCATCACTGTCTCCCTGAACCCCTCACGCTCACTCAATTATCTTCCCACTGTTCCCCTCAAACTTACTCCATCTCTGTATACCGACCCCCTCACACTCACTCCATCACCGTCACACTGACCCCCTCACACTCACTTCATCACCATCACACTGACCCCCTCACACTCACTCCATCACCGTCACCCTGACACCCTCACACTCACTCTATCTCCGTCAACCTGAACACCTCACAGTCACTCCATCACCGTCACCCTGACCCCCTCACATTCACTCCATTACCGTTACCTTGGAACCCATCACCCTCGCTCCATCACTGTCACCATGACCCCCTCACACTCACTCCATCACCGTCATCCTGTCCCCCTCACACTCACTCCATCACTGTCACCCTGACCCTCTCACACTCACTTCATCACTGTCACCCTGCCCCACTCACACTCACTCCATCACCGTCACCTTGACCCCCTCACACTCACTCCATCAATGTTTCCCTTTCCTCCTCACACTCACTTGATCCCAGTCACACTGAACCCACACACTCACTCGGGCAACGTCAGCCTGAACCCTCACAGTCACTCCATCGATGTCCCCCTGACCCCCTCACACTCACTCCATCACGTTCACCCTGATTCCTCACAGTCACTCCATTATCGTCACACTTATCCCCTCACGCTCACATCATCATTGTCACGCTGACCCTCTGACACTCACTCTATCTCCATCTCAATGAACCCCTCACACTCACTACAACACCGTCACCCTCACCCCCTCACACTCACTCCATCAACTTCACACTGAATGCCTCACACTCACCCCATCACCGTCATCCTGACAACTTCACACTCACTCCATCACGTCACCTGGACCCCATCACACTCAATCCGCCACCGTCACCCAGACCCACTCACACTTACTCCATCACTGTCACCTTGACCCCCTCACACTCACTCCATCACCGTCATCCTGACAACCTCACACTAACTCCATCTCCGTCACACTGACCCCCTCACACTGACCCCCTCGCACTCACTCCATCAGCGTCACCCTGACCCCCTCACAAACACTCCTTCACCATCACCCTGACCTCCTCAAAATCACTCCATCAGTGTCACCGTGACCCCATGACAAACACTCCTTCACCATCACCCTGACCCCCTCACACTCACACCATCCACGTCAAACTGACCCCCTCACACTCACTTCATCACCGTCATTCTGACCCTCCCACACTCACTCCATCTCCGTCACACTGACCTCCTCACAGTGACTCCATCAGTGTCACCCTGACCCCGACACACTCACACCATCTCAGTCTCACTGACCCCATTAAACTCGCTCCTTCACCGTCACTCTGACCCCCTCACACTCACTCCATCATCGTCACCCTGGCCCCCTCACACTCACTCCGTCATCGTCACCATGACCCCCACACACACTCACTCCGACACAATCACACTGGTCCCCTCACCCTCTCTCCATCAACGTCACACTCATCCCCTCACACTCACTCCATCACTGTCAAACAGACTGCCTCATTTTCACTCCATCACCGTCACCCAGACCCTCACGCTTACTCCATTATCCTCACACTGACCCCCTCACACTCACTCCATCACCAACACCCTGACTCGCTCACACACACTCCATCACCGTCACACTGATCCCATCACACTCATTCCATCACTGTTACCCTGGCCCTCTCACACTTACTACATCACTGTCACCCTCTCCACTTTATACTCACTCCATCACCGACACACTGGCCCCCTCACACTCACTCCATCACCGGCACACTGACCCGCTCACACTAACTCCATCACTGTCACCCCGAGTCCCTCACACTCACTCCACCACCATCACACTGACCCTCTCAAACTCACTCCATCACTGTCACACTGACCCCCTCACACTCACTCCATCACCGTCACCCTGACCCCCTCACACTCACTCCATCACCGTCACCCTGACCCCATCACACTCATTTTATCACAGTCACCCTGACCCCCTCACACTCAGTCCATCACCGTCACACTGACCCCCTCAAACTCACTCCATCAACGTCCACCCTTACCCCCTCACACTCACTCCATCACCGTCTCACTGAAACCCTCACACTCACTCCATCACTGTCACCCTTAACCTATCACACTCAATCTATCACTGTCCCCCTTTCCCCCTAACACTCACTCCATCATTGTCAACCTGACCCGCTCACACACTCCATCACCGTCACACTGACCCCCCTCAGACTCACTCCATCATCGTTACACTTACACCCTCACACTCACTCCTTCACTATCACACTGACACCCTCACACTCACTCCATCACTGTCACACTGGCCCCCACACACTCACTCCATCTCCGTCACCCTAACCCCCTCACACTCACTCCATCACCGTCACACTTCCACCCTCACACTCACTCCATCACTATCACACTGACATCCACACACTCACTCCATCACTGTCACACTGATACCCTCACACTCACTCCATCACCATCACATGATTCCTCCACACTCACTCCATCACCGCCCCCCTGACACCCTCACACTCACTCCATCACTGTCACCTTGACCCCCTCACACTCACTCCATCACTATCACACTGACCCCCTCACACTCACTCCATCACTGTCACACTGACACCCTCACACTCACTCCATCACCAACACATGATTCCTTCACACTCACTCCATCACCGCCCCCCTGACACCCTCACACTCACTCCATCAACATCACATTGGCCCTCTCACACTCACTGCATCATTGTCACCCTGACTCCCTCACACTTACTTCATCACCATCAGCATGACCCACACACTCTCACTCCATCACCGTCACACTGACCCCCTCACATTCACTCCATCACTGTCACCCTGACCCCATCACACTCACTCCATCACCGTCACACTTACACCCTCACACACACTCCATCACTATCACACTGACACCCTCACACTCACTCCATCACTGTCACACTGACACCCTCACACTCACTCCATCACCAACACATGATTCCTTCACACTCACTCCATCACCGCCCCCTGACACCCTCACACTCCCTCCATCACTGTCACGCTGACTCCCTCACACTTACTTCATCACCATCACCATGACCCACAAACTCTCACTCCATCACCGTCACACTGACCCACTCACATTCACTTCATCGTCGTCACTCTGGCCCCCTCACACTCACTCCATCACTGTAACCCTGACCCCCTCACAATCATTCCATCACCGTCACATTGACTCCCTCACACTCACTCCATCACCGTCACACTGACCCCCTCACACTCACTCCATCACTGTCACCCTGACCCATCACACTTACTTCATCAACGTCACACTGACCCCCTCACACTCACTCAATCACCGCCACCCTAACCCCCTCACACTCATTCCATCACAGTCACCCTGACCCCCTCACACTCAGTCCATCACCGTCACAATGACCCCCTCACTCTCACTCCATCACCGTCCCCTGACCCCCTAACACTCACTCCATCACTGTCAACCTGACACACTCACACACTCCATCACCGTCACACTGACCCCTCTCAGACTCACTCCATCACCATTACACTTACACCCTCACACTCACTCCTTCACTATCACACGGACACCCTCACACTCACTCCATCACTGTCACACTGGCCCCCACACACACACACACTCCATCACCGTCACCCTAACCCCCTCACACTCACTGCATCACCGTCACACCTCCACCCTCACACTCACTATTTCACTATCACACTGACATCCTCACACTCACTCCATCACTGTCACACTGACACCCTCACACTCACTCCATCACCATCACATGATTCCTCCACACTCACTCCATCACCGCCCCCTGACACCCTCACACTCACTCCATCTCTGTCACATTGACCCCCTCACACTCACTCCATCAACATCACACTGTCCCTCTCACACTCACTGCATCATTGTCACCCTGACTCCCTCACACTCACTTCATCACCATCAATATGACCCACACACTCTCACTCCATCACCGTCACCCTGACCCTCTCACACTCACTCCAACGCCGTCACACTTACACCCTCACACCCATTCCATCACTATCACACTGACCCCCTCTCACTCACTCCATCACTGTCACACTGACACCCTCACACTCACTCCATCACCAACACATGATTCCTTCACACTCACTCCATCACCGCCCCCTGACACCCTCACACTCACTCCATCACTGTCACCTTGACCCCCTCACACTCAGTCAATCAACATCACATTGTCCCTCTCACACTCACTGCATCATTGTCACCCTGACTCCCTCACACTTACTTCATCACCATCACCATGACCCACACATTCTCACTCCATCACCGTCACACTGACCCCCTCCCATTCACTCCATCACTGTCACCCTGACCCCCTCACACTCACTCCATCACCGTCACACTTACACCCTCACACACACTCCATCACTATCACACTGACACCCTCACACTCACTCCATCACTGTCACACTGACACCCTCACACTCACTCCATCACCAACACATGATTCCTTCACACTCACTCCATCACCGCCCCCCTGACACCCTCACACTCACTGCATCACTGTCACCCTGTCTCCCTCACAATTACTTCATCACTATCACCATGACCCACACACTCTCACTCCATCACTGTCACACTGACCCACTCACATTCACTTCATCGTCGTCACTCTGACCCCCTCACACTCACTCCATCACTGTCACCCTGACCCCCTCACAATCATTCCATCACCGTCACATTGACTCCCTCACACTCACTCCATCACCGTCACACTGACCCCCTCACACTCACTCCATCACCGTCACCCTAACCCCCTCACACTCACTCCATCACCGTCACCCTGACCCCCTCACACTCACTCCATCGCATTCACCATTAACCCCTCACACTCACTCCATCCCGGTCACACCGAAACCCTCACATTCACTCCATCAAAGTCAGCATTAACCCCTCACACTCACTCCATCCCCGCCACACTTAAACCCTCACACTCACTCCATCACCGTCACACGTAACCCCTCACACTCACTCCGTCCACATCACACTTAACCCCCTCACACTCACTCCATCAATTTCATCCTGACCCCCTCACACTCACTCCATCACAGTCAACTTGACTCCCTCACACTTACTTCATCACCATCACCATTAACCCCTCACACACACTCCATCCCCGTCACACTTAACCCCTCACACTCACTCCGTCCACATCACACTTAACCCTCTGACACTCACTCCATCAATTTCACCCTGACCCAATAACACTCACTCCATCACAGTTACCCTGACTCCCTCACACTTACTTCATCACCATCACCATGACCCACACACACTCACTCCATCACCGTCACCCTGACCCCCTCACACTCACTCCAACACTGTCACACTGACCGCCTCACACTCACTCCATCACCGTCTCCCTGAACCCCTCTCACTCACTCTATCACTGTCACCCTTAACCCATCACTCTCACTCCATCAATGTCCCCCTTACTAACTCACAGGCACTCCATCACCCTTACCCTGACCCACACTCACTGCTTCACCATCACCCTGAACCCTTTGCACTCACTCCGTCATCGTTACCCTGACCCCAACACTCACTCCAACACCATCACACTCATCCCCTCACCCACACTCCATCAACGTCACACTCATCCCCTCACACTCACTCTATCATCCTCACCCTGACCCTGTCACCCTCACTCCATCATCGTCACCCTGACCCCCTCACACTCACTCTATCACCATCATCCTGACCCTCTCACACTCATTCCAACACCGTCACCGTGACCCCCTTACATTTACCCCATCACTATCATCCTGACCCCCTGACACTCCCTCCATCACCGTCTCCCTGACCCCCTCACACTCACGCGATCCCAGTCACACTGAACCTTACACTCACTTGGTCACCTTTACCCTGATTCACTCACACTCACTCCATCACCGTCACCCTGATTCCCTCACACTCACTCCATCACCGTGACACTGACCCCCTCACACTCACTCCATCGCCTTCACACTGAACCCTCACAGTCACTCCATTACGGTCACACTTATCCCCTCCCACTCACAACATCACGGTCGCTCTGACCCTCTCACACTCACTCTATCTCCATCTCACTGAACACCTCACACTCACACCATCACCATCACCCGTACCCTCTCACACTCACTCCATCTCCGTCACACTGACACCCTCACACTCACTCCATCACCGCCACCCTGACCCCCCTCACACTCACTCTATCGCCATCACACAGAACCCATTATACTCCCTCCATCAGCGTCACACTGACACCCTCACACTTACTGCATTACCGTCAAACCGGCCCTCTCACACTCACTCCATCACCGTCACCAAGACCCCCTCACACTCACTCCATCATCGTCACACGAATCCCCTCACACTCAATCCATCTCCTTCACACTGATCCCCTCACACTCACTCCATCTCCGTCACACTGACCCCGTCATACTCACTTCAGCGCCGTCAACCTGACCCCCTCGCACTCACTCCATCACCGTCACACTAATTCCCTCACACTCACTCCATCAAAGTCACACAGATGTCCTCGCACTCACTCCATCATCATCAAACTGACCCCCTCACACTCACGCCATCTCCGCCACACTAATCCCCTCACAATCACTCCATCTCCTTCACACTGATCCCCTCACACTCACTCCACCACCATCAAACTGACCCCCTCACACTCACTCCGTCACCATCACACTGACCCCCTCACACTCACTCCATCACTGGATGCCTGAAACCATCACACTCACTCCAGCTCCGTCACATTGTCCCACACACACTCACTCAATCACCCTCACCCTGATCCCCTCACACTCACTCCATCACTGTGACACTGAACCACACACACACACACTCCATCACCGTCACCCAGATTCCCTCAAACTCACTCCATCACCGTCACATTATCCTCCTCGCACTCACTCCATCACCTTCACCCTGACCCCCTCACACTCACTCCATGACCATCAAACTGCTCCCCTCACAGTCACTCCACCACCATCAGCCTGACCCCCTTCACACTCACTCCATCACCAATCAAACTGATCCACTCACAATCACTTTATCACCCTCACCCTGACCCCTTCACACTCACTCCATCACCGTCACCCAGACATCCTCACACTCACTCCATCAAAGTCACCCAGATGTCCTCACACTCACTCCATCATCGTCATCCTGACCCCTTCACACTCACACCATCGCCGTCAGACTAATCCCCTCACACTCACCCCATCTCCATCACACTGACCCCGTCAAACTCACTTCATCGCCGTCAACCTGACCCCCTCACACTCACTCCTTATTGGTCACCCTGACCCAATAACACACTCACTCCATCACCGTCACACTAATCCCCTCACACACCCTATCGCCTTCACACTGATCCCCTCACACTCACTCCATCTCCGTCACACTGGCACCCGCACACTCGCTATATCACCCTCACCCTTACTCAATCACACTCAGTCCATCACCGTCATACTGATCGTCTCACAGTCGCTCCAACACCGTCACCCTGACCCCCTCACACTCACTACATCACCATCAACCTGACCCACCCACACTCTGACCATCACCATCACCCTGACCCGATCACACTCACTCAGTCACCGTCACCCTGATTCCCTCACACTCACTCCATCACCGCCTCCCTGAAAGCATCACACTCACTTCAGCTCCGTCACACTGACCCCCTCACACTCACTCCATCACCGTCACCATGACTCTCTCACACTCAGCGCAACACCGACATCCTAACCCTCTCGCACTCACTCCCTCAACTTCACACTGATGCCCTCACACTCACTCCATCACGGTCACCGTGACCACCTCACACTCACTCCATCACCATCACCTGACCGCCTCCCACTCCCTCTATCACCGTCTCCCTGACCCCCTTACGCTCACGCGATCGCAGTCACACTGAACCATCACACTCACTCGGTCACCGTCACCCTGATTCCCTCACACTCACTCCATCACTGTGACACTATCCCCCTCACACTGACTCCATCGCCTTCACTCTGATCCCCTCACAGTCACTCCATTACCGTCACTATTATCCCCTCACACTCACATCATCACAGTCACCCTGACCCTCTCACACTCACTCTATCTCTATCGCACTGAACCCGTCACACTCACACCATCACCATCACCCCGACCCTCTCACGCTCACTGAATCTCCGTCACACTGACTCACTCACAGTCACGCGATCGCAGTCACACTTACCCCCTCACACTCAGTCCTTCACCATCACCCTGACCCGCTCACACTCACTCTGTCTCCATCACACTGACCCCATTATACTCCCTCCATCAGCGTCAAACTGATCCCCTCACACTCACTCCATCATCGTCACCCTCACTCCCTCACCCTCACTCCATCTGCATCACACTGACCCCCTCACACTTACTCCACCATCATCACCCTGACACCCTCACACTCATTCATCACCGTCACTGTGACCCCCAGAAACTCACTCATCACCTTCACCCTGAATCACACACACTCACTCCATCACCGTCACCCTGACCCCCTTACACTCACTCCTTCACCCTGACTCCATCAGACTCACTCCAACACCGTCACCCTGACCCCCTCACACTCACTCCATCACCGTCACCCTGACATCCTCACACTCACTCCATCAAAGTCACCCAGATGTCCTCACACTCACTCCATCATCGTCACCCTGAACCCCTTACACTCACTCCTTCACCTTCACCCTGAACCCATCAGACTCACTCCATCACCGTCACCCTGACATCCTCACACTCACTCCATCATCGTCACCCTGACCCCTTCACACTCACGCCATCTCCGTCACACTAATCCCCTCACACTCACTCCATCTCCTTCACACTGAGCCCCTCACACTCACTCCATCTCCGTCACACTGACCCCGTCACACTCACTTCATCGCTGTCAACCTGACCCTCTCACACTCACTCCTTCACCGTCACCCTGGCCACCTCACACTCACTCCATCACCGTCACACTAATCCCCTCACACTCACTCCATCGCCTTCACACTGATCCCCTCACACTCACTCCATCTCTGTCGCACTGGCACTCGCACACTCACTCCATCACCCTCACCCTGACTCAATCACACTCAGTCCATCACCGTCATACTGATCGTCTCACAGTCGCTCCAACACCGTCACCCTGACCCCCTCACACTCACTCCATCACCATCAACCTGACCCCCTCACACTTACTCCACCATCATCACCCTGACCCCCTCACACTCATTCATCATCGTCACTGTGACCCCCAGAAACTCACTCATCACCTTCACCCTGACTCACACACATTCACTCCATCACCGTCATCCTGACCCTCTCGCACTCAGTCCATCTCCTTCACACTGATCCCCTCACACTCACTCGACCTCCGTCACACTGACCCCGTCACACTCACTTCATCGCCGTCAACCTGACCCCCTCGCACTCACTCCTTCACCTACACCCTGACCCCCTCACACTCACTCCTTCACCGTCACACTAATCCCCTCACACTCACTCCATCAAAGTCACCCAGATGTCCTCACACTCACTCCATCATCATCACTTTGACCACCTCACACTCACGCCATCTCCGTCACACTATTTCACTCACAATCACTCCATCTCCTTCACACTGATCCCCTCACAATCACTCCATCACCATCAAACAGACCCCCTCACACTCACTCCGTCACCATCACACTGACCCCTCACACTCACTTCATCACCGGCTCCCTGAAACCATCACACTCACTCCAGATCCGTCACGTTGTCCCCCACACACTCACACAATCACCCTCACCCTGACCCCCTCACACTCACTCCATCACCGTCACCCTGACATCCTCACACTCACTCCATCAAAGTCACCCTGACCCCCTCACACTCACTCCATCACCGTCAGCCTGACCCCCTCACACTCACTCCATCACCATCAAACTGATCCCCTCACACTCACTCCATCACCATCACCCTGATCCCCTCACACTCACTCCATCACCATCAGCCTGACCCCCTCACACTCACTCCATCACCATCTAACTGATCCACTCACACTCACTCTATCACCGTCACCCTAACCCCCTGACACTCACTCCATCACCGTCACCCTGACATCCTCAAACTCACTCCATCAAAGTCACCCAGATGTCCTCACACTCACTCCATCATCGTCACCCTGACCCCTTCACACTCACGCCATCTCCGTCACACTAATCCCCTCACACTCACTCCATCTCCTTCACACTGATCCCCTCACACTCACCCCATCTCCGTCACACTGACCCTGTCACACTCACTTCCTCGCCGTCAACCTGACCCCCTCACACTCACTCCTTCACCGTCACCCTGACACCCTCACACTCACTCCATCTCCGACACACTGGCACCCATACACTCACTCCATCACCCTCACCCTTACTCAATCACACTCAGTCCATCACCGTCATACTGATCGTCTCACAGTCGCTCCAACACCGTCAACCTGACCCCCTCAAACTCACTCCATCACCATCACCCTGACCCCATCACACTCACTCAGTCACCGTCACCCTGATTCCCTCACACTCACTCCATCACCGCCTCCCTGAAAGCATCACACTCACTTCAGCTCCGTCACACTGACCCCCTCACACTCACTCCATCACCGTTACCATGACCCTCTCACACTCAGCGCAACACCGACATCCTAACCCTCACGCACTCACTCCCTCAACTTCACAGTGATCCCCTCACACTCACTCCATCACGGTCACCGTGACCACCTCACACTCACACCATCACCATCACCTGACCGCCTCCCACTCCCTCTATCACCGTCTCCCTGACCCTCTCACGCTCACGTGATCGCAGTCACACTGAACCATCACACTCACTCGGTCACCGTCACCCTGATTCCCTCACACTCACTCCATCACTGTGACACTATCCCCCTCACACTGACTCCATCGCCTTCACTCTGATCCCCTCACAGTCACTCCATTACCGTCACTATTATACCCTCACACTCACATCATTACAGTCACCCTGACCCTCTCACACTCACTCTATCTCCATCGCACTGAACCCCTCACACTCACACCATCACCATCACCCCGACCCTCTCACGCTCACGGAATCTCCGTCACACTGACCCCCTCACACTCACGCGATCGCAGTCACACAGACCCCCTCACACTCAGTCCTTCACCATCACCCTGACCCGCTCACACTCACTCTGTCTCCATCACACTGACCCCATTATACTCCCTCCATCAGCGTCAAATTGATCCCCTCACACTCACTCCATCATCGTCACCCTCACTCCCTCACGCTCACTCCATCTGCATCACACAGACCCCCTCACACTTACTCCGCCATCATCACCCTGACCCCCTCACACTCACTCCATCACCGTCACCCTGACATCCTCACACTCACTCCATCAAAGTCACCCAGACACCCTCACACTCACTCCGTCACCATCAAACTGATCACCTCACACTCACTCCATCACCGTCACCCTGACCCCCTCACACTCACTCCATCACCGTGAGCCTGACCCCCTCACACTCACTCCATCACCATCAAACTGATCCCCTCACACTCACTCCATCACCATCACCCTGATCCCCTCACACTCACTCCATCACCATCAGCCTGACCCCCTCACACTCACTCCATCACCATCAAACTGATCCACTCACACTCACTCTATCACCGTCACCCTGACCCCCTGACACTCACTCCATCACCGTCACCCTGACATCCTCAAACTCACTCCATCAAAGTCACCCAGATGCCCTCACACTCACTTCATCATCGTCACCCTGACCCCTTCACACTCACGCCATCTCCGTCACACTAATCCCCTCACACTCACTCCATCTCCTTCACACTGATCCCCTCACACTCACCCCATCTCCGTCACACTGACCCCGTCACACTCACTTCCTCGCCGTCAACCTGACCCCCTCACACTCACTCCTTCACCGTCACCCTGACACCCTCACACTCATTCCATCTCCGACACACTGGCACCTACACACTCACTCCATCACCCTCACCCTTACTCAATCACACTCAGTCCATCACCGTCATACTGATCGTCTCACAGTCGATCCAACACCGTCAACCTGACCCCCTCACACTCACTCCATCACCATCACCCTGACCCCATCACACTCACTCAGTCACCGTCACCCTGATTCCCTCACACTCACTCCATCACCGCCTCCCTGAAAGCATCACTCTCACTTCAGCTCCGTCACACTGACCCCCTCACACTCACTCCATCACCGACATCCTAACCCTCTCACACTCCCTCCCTCAACCTCACACTGATCCCCTCACACTCACTCCATCACGGTCACCGTGACCCCCTCTCACGCACTCCATCACCATCATCTGACCGCCTCACACTCCCTCTATCACCGTCTCCCTGACCCCCTCATACTCACGCGATCGCAGTCACATTGAACCATTACACTCACTCGGTCACCGTCACCCTGATTCACTCACACTCACTCCATCACTGTGACACTATCCCCCTCACACTGACTCCATCGCCTTCACTCTGATCCCCTCACAGTCACTCCATTACCGTCACTATTATCCCCTCACACTCACATCATCACAGTCACCCTGACCCTCTCACACTCACTCTGTCTCCATCACATTGACCCCATTATACTCCCTCCATCAGCGTCAAACTGATCGCCTCACACTGACTCCATCACCGTCACGAAGACTCCCTCACACTCACGCCATCATCGTCACCCTCACCCCCTCACCCTCACTCCATCTGCATCACACTGACCCCCTCACTCTCACTGCACCATCATCACCCTGACCCCCACACACTCACTCCATCACCGTCACCCTTACCCCTTATACTCACTCCTTCACCTTCACCCTGACCCCATCACACTCACTCCATCACCGTCACCCTGATTCCCTCACACTCACTCCATCACCATCACCCTGAACCCCTCACACTCACTCCATCACCGTCACCCAGACCCCCTCAAACCCAATCCATCACCGTCACACGACACACACACACTCACGCCGTCACCCTCACCCTGACCACCGAACCCTCACTCCATCACCGTCACCCTGATCCCTGATGTCCTCACACTCACACCATCATCATCACCCTGACCCCCTCACACTCACCCCATATCCGTCACACTAATCCCCTCACACTCACTCCATCTTCGTCATACTGAACCCGTCACACTCACTTCATCACCATCACCGTGACCTTCTCAGACTCACCACTTTACCGTCACCCTGACACCCTCACACTCACTCCATCTCCGTCACACTAATCCCCTCACACTCACTCCATCTCTGTCACACTGATCCCCTCACACTCACACCATCTCCATCACACTGACCACCTCACACTCACTCCATCACCGAAACACCGATCACCTCACTAACTCCAGCACCCTCACCCTGACCACCTCACACTCACTCCATCATCGTCAACCTGACCCCCTCAACTCACTCCATCACCGTCACTCTAACCCCCTCACACTCACTCCATCACCGTCACCCTGACCCCTTCACACTCACTCCATCACCCTCACCCAGACCCCCTCAACTTACTCCATCATCGTCACACTGACCCACACGCACTCACTCCATCACTGTCACTCTGACCCCCTCACACTCACTCCATCATCGTCACCCTGATATCCTCACACTCACTGCAAAGTCACCCTGACCCCCGCACACACTCCATCACCGCCTCTCTGAAACCATCACACTCACTCCAGCTCCGTCACAATGTCCCCCACACACGCACTCCATTACCCTCACCCTGACCACCTCACACTCACTTCATCGCCGTCTGCCTGACCGCCACACACTTTCTCCATCACCGTCACCCTGACACCCTCACACTCACTCCATCACCATCAAACTGATCCTCTCACACTCACTCCATCACCGTCACCCTGAGCCCCTCACACTCACTCCATCACCGTCAGCCTGACCCCCTCACACTCACTTCGTCACCATCAAACTGATCCCCTCACACTCACTCCATCACCGTCATCCCCATCCCCTCACACTCACTCCATCACCATCAGCCTAACCCCCTCACACTTTCTCCATCACCATGAAACTGATCCCCTCACACTCACTCCATGACCGTCACCCTGACCCCCTCACACTCACTCCATCACCGTCACCCTAACATCCTCACACTCACTCCATCAAAGTCACCAGATGTCCTCACACATCTCTCCATCATTGTCACCCTGACCCCCTCCCATTCACGCCATTTCCGTCACACTAATCCCCTCACACTCACTCCATCTCCTTCACACTGATCCCATCACACTCACTCCATCTCCGTCACACTGACCCCGTCACACTCACTTCATCGCCGTCAACCTGACCCCCTCACACTCACTCCTTCACCGTCACCCTGACCCCCTCATACTCACTCCATCACCGTCACACTAATCCCCTCACACACACTCCATCGCCTTCATGCTGATCCACTCACACTAACTCCATCTCCGTCACACTGGCACCCGCACACTCACTCCATCACCCTCACCCTGACTTAATCACACTCACTCCATCTCCGTCATACTGATCGTCTCACACTCACTCCATGACCGTCACCCTGACCCCCGCACACTCACTCCATCACCGTCACCCTAACATCCTCACACTCACTCCATCAAAGTCACCAGATGTCCTCACACATCTCTCCATCATTGTCACCCTGACCCCCTCCCATTCACGCCATTTCCGTCACACTAATCCCCTCACCCTCACTCCATCTCCTTCACACTGATCCCATCACACTCACTCCATCTCCGTCACACTGACCCCGTCACACTCACTTCATCGCCGTCAACCTGTTCACCTCACACTCACTCCTTCACGGTCACCCTGACCCCCTCACACTCACTCCATCACCGTCACACTAATCCCCTCACACTCACTCTATCGCCTTCACACTGATCCCCTCACACTCACTCCATCTCCGTCACACTGGCACCCGCACACTCACTCCATCACCCTCACCCTTACTCAATCACACTCAGTCCATCACCGTCATACTGATCGTCTCACACTCGCTCCAACACCGTCACCCTGACCCCCTCACACTCACTCCATCACCATTAACCTGACCCACTCACACTCTGACCATCACCATCACCCTGACCCCATCACACTCACTCAGTCACCGTCACCCTGATTCCCTCACACTCAATCCATCACCGCCTCCCTGAAAGCATCACACTCACTTCAGCTCCGTCACACTGACCCCCTCACACTCACTCCATCACCGTCACCATGACCCTCTCACACTCAGCGCAACACCGACATCCTAACCCTCTCGCACTCACTCCCTCAACTTCACACTGATCCCCTCACACTCACTCCATCACGGTCACCGTGACCGCCTCACACTCACTCCATCACCATCACCTGACCGCCTCCCACTCCCTCTATCACCGTCTCCCTGACCCCCTCACACTCACGCGATCGCAGTCACACTGAACCATCACACTCACTCGGTCACCATCACCCTGATTCCCTCACACTCACTCCATCACTGTGACACTATCCCCCTCACACTGACTCCATCGCCTTCACTCTGATCCCCTCACAGTCACTTTATTACCGTCACTATTATCCCCTCACACTCACATCATCACAGTCACCCTGACCCTCTCACACTCACTCTATCTCCATCGCACTGAACCCCCTCACACTCACACCATCACCATCACCCCGACCCTCTCACGCTCACTGAATCTCCGTCACACTGACCCCCTCACACTCATGCGGTCGCAGTCACACAGACCCCCTCACACTCACTCCTTCACCATCACCCTGACCCGCTCACACTCACTCCGTCTCCATCACACTGACCCCATTATACTCCCTCCATCAGCGTCAAACTGATCCCCTCACACTCACTGCATCATCGTCACCCTCACCCCCTCACCCTCACTCCATCTGCATCACACTTACCCCCTCACACTTACTCCACCATCATCACCCTGACCCCCTCACACTCATTCATCACCGTCACTGAGACCACCAGAAACTCACTCATCACCTTCACCCTGACTCACACACACTCACTCCATCACCGTCACCCTGACCCCCTTACACTCACTCCTTCACTTTCACCCTGACCCCATCAGACTCACTCCATCACCGTCACCCTGACCCCCTCACACTCACTCCATCACCATCAAACTCATCCCCTCACACTCACTCCATCACCATCACACTGATCCCCTCACACTCACTCTACCTACGTCACACTGACCCCGTCACACTCACTTCATCGCCGTCAACCTGACCCCCTCGCACTCACTCCTTCACCTACACCCTGACCCCCTCACACTCACTCCATCACCGTCCCACTAATCCCCTCACACTCACTCCATCAAAGTCACCCAGATGTCCTCACACTCACTCCATCATCATCACCCTGACCCCTTCACACTCGCGCCATCTCCGTCACACTAATCCCCTCACACTCACTCCATCTTCTTCACACTGATCCCCTCACACTCACTCTACCTCGTTCACACTGACCCCGTCACACTCACTTCATCGCCGTCAACCTGACCCCCTCGCACTCACTCCTTCACCTACACCCTGAACCCCTCACACTCACTCCATCACCGTCACACTATTCCCCTCACAATCACTCCATCTCCTTCACACTGATCCCCTCACACTCACTCCATCACCATCAAACAGACCCCCTTACACTCACTCCATCACCATTACACTGACCCCCTCACACTCACTTCATCACCGGCTCCCTGAAACCATCACACTCACTCCAGCTCCGTCACATTGTCCTCCACACACTCACTCAATCACCCTCACCCTGACCCCCTCACACTCACTCCATCACCGTCACCCTGACATCCTCACACTCACTCCATCAAAGTCACCCAGACACCCTCACACTCACTCCATCACCATCAAACTGGTCCCCTCACACTCACTCCATCACCGTCACCCTGACCCCCTCACACTCACTCCATCACCATCAAACTGATCCCCTCACACTCACTCCGTCACCATCAAACTGATCCCCTCACACTCACTCCATCGCATCAGCCTGACCCCCTCACACTCACTCCATCACCATCAAACTGATCCATTCACACTCACTCTATCACTGTCACCCTGACCCCCTGGCACTCACTCCATCGCCGTCACCCTGACAGCCTCAAACTCACTCCATCAAAGTCACCAGATGTCCTCACACTCACTCCATCATCGTCACCCTGACCCCTTCACACTCACTCCATCATCGTCACCCTGACCCCTTCACACTCACGCCATCTCCGTCACACTAATCCCCTCACACACATTCCATCTCCTTCACACTGATCCCCTCACACTCACTCTATCTCCGTCACACTGACCCTGTCACACGCACTTCCTCGCCGTCAACCTGACGCCCTCACACTCACTCCGTCATCGTCACCCTGACCCCCTCACACTCACTCCATCTCCGACACACTGGCACCCACACACTCACTCCATCACCCTCACCCTTACTCAATCACACTCAGTCCATCACCGTCATACTGATCGTCTCACAGTCGCTCCAACACCATCAACCTGACCCC